>NW_016804657.1:7302617-7357293 GCF_001698545.2 Rhinopithecus bieti
TTTTTTTTTTTTTTTTTTTTTTTTTTTTTTTTTTTTTTTGAGATGGAGTCTCGCTTTGCTGCCCAGGCTGGAGTACAGTGGCACGATCTCGGCTCACTGCAACCTCCACCTCCAGGGTTGAAGCAATTCTCCCTGTCTCAGGCTCCCATGTAGTTGGGATTACAGGCACCTGCCACCACGCCTAGCTAATTTTTGTATTTTTTAGTGGAGACCAGATTTCACCATATTGGCCAGGCTGGTCTTGAACTCCTGACCACAGGTGATCCGTACATCTTGGCCTCCCCAAAGTGCTGAGATTACAGGAATGAGCCACCATGCCTGGCCTTGTGGAGAACTTTCTATCAAGCTTTGTCAGCCCCACAGTGGGCATGTTATGGCTAACACTTAGTGTCAACTTGATTGGATTAAAGGATGCAAAGTATTGTTCCCGGGTGTGTCTGTGAGGGTGTTGCTAAAGGAGATTAACATTTGAGTCAGTGGACTGGGAGAGGCAGACCCACCCTCAATCTGGGTGGGCACCAAATCATTCGCTGCCAGCACAGCTAGAATAAAGCAGGCAGGAGAAGATAAGATGAGCAGGCTTGCTGAGTCTTCTGGCCTTCTTCTTTCTCTCATGCTGAATCCTTTCTGCCTTTGAACATCAGACTCCAAGTTCTTCAGCTTTTGGACTCTTGGACTTACACCAGTGATTTGCCAGGGACCCTCAGGCCTTTGACCACAGACTGAAGACTGCACTGTTGGCTTCCTTATTTTTGAGGTTTTGGGACTTGAACTGATTCACCAACAGCTTCCTTGCTCCTCAACTTGCAGATGGCCTATCATGGGACTTTACCTTGTGATCACATGACTCAATTCGCCTTAATAAACTCCCTTTCATATATACATCTATCCTATTAGTCCCTCTGGAGAACCCTGACTAATACAGGGCACTTCCCTGCTTGCCAGCTCTAGCCTAAAGTACTTCAGTGAACATCTCCACTATTCAGTTTCCACTATCCATGCAACAGCCACACTCTCTCCATCACTGGGAATGGGGGACTCTCTCACAGTTTGTTATTTCCTTGAGTGCTCTGACTCCACTCTAGAACTAGTGGCTATTCTCTATTTCTGCTATTTCTGTATTCTTTAGAGTTCCTTAACCTCTATATAATAATTTCTTGTGTTAAAATTTACCTATTTTAAGGCTGGGCACAGTGGCTCACACCTGTAATCCCAACATTTTGGGAGGCCGAGGCGGGTGGATCACTGAGGTCAGGAGTTTGAGACCGGCCTGACCAACATCGTGGAACCCTGTCTCTACTAAAAATACAAAAATTAGCTGGGCGTGGTTGCGCCCACCTGTAATCTCAGCTACTAGGAAGGCTGAGGCAGGAGAATCTCTTGAACCTGGGAAGAAGAGGTTGCAGTGAGCCAAGATCATTCCAGCCTGGGTGACAGAGTGAGATTCCATCTCAAAAAAATAAATAAAATAAAATTTACCTATTCTAAACATGGTGTGGTTTCTGTCTCCTATCTGGACTCCAAGTCACACAGTAAGTAAATCTTTGATGAGGAAAGGTTCTTCTGTATACAAGAAGACCAGCTAATAAATGTGTAGTGAATGAAATAATTAAAATATTTTATAGTTGGCCGGGCGCGGTGGCTCAAGCCTGTAATCCCAGCACTTTGGGAGGCCGAGACGGGCGGATCACGAGGTCAGGAGATCGAGACCATCCTGGCTAACCTGGTGAAACCCTGTCTCTACTAAAAAAAATACAAAAAACTAGCCGGGCGTGGTGGCGGGCACCTGTAGTCCCAGCTACTCGGGAGGCTGAGGCAGGAGAATGGCGTAAACCCGGAAGGCGGAGCTTGCAGTGAGCTGAGATCCGGCCACTGCACTCCAGGCTGGGTGACAGAGCCAGACTCTGTCTCAAAAAAAAAAAAAAAAAAAAAGAATATTTTATAGTTTAAAAACATATATCTAGGCACTGACCATCAATTGATGCTAAAATCAGTAGATAAGAGGCTGATGGGGAACATAATAATGGATGGATCAGACTGATGGATGGACTCCCTGAACCAGAGGCAAGTTTACCACAAGCTAATACAGTATAAGCTTCAGCTCTCCTCACTTGCATGGATCTAGAATCTAATTTTATATTTGTGATTTTGATTCATTTCTCTTAACAAAAGCCCCTCAAATTGCATAAACTTCAATCTCCACAAAACCTTGATTTATCCACTTTGTAAACCCACTGATCAATCTTAAGGTCCCAAAACAAGAGACCACCAGACATGATGAGCCTCCTCCTGTGATGCAGTAGGCAATAGCAACAGCCACGAAATACTCCTGCCAAAACTGCCAAAATACTTAATGCCAAACTGATCAAGCCTCTAGATACAATGACTGCTTTATACAAACACTTGGGATAGAAGAACATGTTAAAGACACTATGAGAATGCAATAGCCAAATCCAAAATACAGGAAATTTTTTTAAGGACAAATTACTCAGTATTTTCAACTAAAAAAATGGCAAGTAAAAAAAATAATAACTGTGGCAGTGTGGGGGGCTTTCATAGAGATGTTTAAAGACTTGAGAAATATCAGCAAAAGTAATATGTGCACCTCATCTGGATTTTGACTCAGATAAAATAACTATTTATGAGATAATGTGAATTTTTATGCTGACTGGATATTGCATGGTATTAAGCAATTATTGTTAGTTTCTTTTAGGTGTCATAACGTATTATGGATTTTTTTAAAGGAATTCTTATCTCTTAGTGGTATATATTTAAGCATTTTGAATAAGTTATATAAAGCCTGGGATTGTTTTAAAAATAATGTAGCAAAGGGTAGGGTAATAGAAGTTATAGATAAAGTAAAACTGACCTTATGTTGATAAATGGTGATGCTGAGTGGTGAGTACATGGGGGTTCATTGTAAATCTATCTTTTATATTCAAACATACTTTAGTGATGCTTAGAAATGTCATCATAAAAAGTTTAATGGAGCAAAATATATGCTACTATAGGTGGCATATTATCTATACATTAATAATAACCAAATTAATATAGTATATTGTCGTTTACAGAGCACTTTTCATGCATAATTTAATGTAATCCTAACCTCAGGCCTACAAGGTAGATTTTATTATTGCTATCTCACAGGGAACAATCTCAGAGTGGTTAAGTCAATGGCTCAGCAGTTCTGAGCTAGTAGGAGGCAAAAAATGGGATTCAGACCTAAGTCTTTGATTTCTAAATCCTATGCTCCACCTGGAGAGGGAGAAGAAAAGCTGGGTGATACTGGTTAAGTCTCTTAACTTCTGAGCCTAAGGAAAAATGAGAACAATAATACTTAGCCTGCTTTCTTCCTAGTTATTGGGAAACTCAGGTCTGAACATTTCTAGAAAAGGACTTTGTGTATTGGGAAGTGCCTTATAAATTTAGATTGGCACATATAGATTAGCTTTCTAGCAAAGAATGCTACAAAAAGGGAAGAAGGTGGAGAGCTCTGGGAGCTGGTTTTGGGCAATGCAGTTTGCTCTTGGTAAACTTTGCATACCCCCCACATCTTAAAAATCCCTCCCTTGTGTTCATATTAACTGATAATGCATAAGATGTTTTTCCTGTGGTGTACTTGAATGTTTCCCATCATCCCTGATGTGCTGCATTGTTACTATCTTGTAGGAGCAGAGGTTCCACAATAGCTGTTTATAACAGAAAGTTTTATGACTTGTTTTTAGACTGGTGAAATGAGCATGAAACTGCATGGTATTTTCTGCTGTTGTCCAGAACTCCTCTATTAGATTATTTACACTAAGTCATTGATAGCCATGAATTTTCACCAAGCCACACTGGAAAACAAATGAGACACTTTTGATTCTCTAGAGGGAAAAATGGAGAGGTACAGTTAAAATGACCCACATTAAACAATTACAGCTACAAAAACAAAAACCTCTCTGGGGACTGGGTATAGATATCTAAAAAGTCACGTCAAAATGGCAGCATCTGCTGGGTGTGGTAACTCACGCCTGTAATCCCAGCATTTTGGGAGGCTGAGGTGGGCGGATCACTTGAGGTCAGGAGCTCAAGACCAGCCTGGCCAACATGGCAAAACACTGTCTCTACGAAAAATACAAAAATTAGCTGGGCATGGTGGTGCACACCTGTAATCCCCGCTACTTGGGAGGCTGAGACAGGAGAATCGCTTGAACCCGGGAGGCAGAGGTTGTAGTGAGCCGAGATTGCACCACTGCACTCTAGCCTGGGCGACAGAACAAGACGCTGTCTCAAAAAAACAACAAAAAAGGCAGCATCCAAACAACTGCTTCAAAACATCTTAGTCTGAAACACACACTCAATGATGACAATGTAATTCTGCCAGTGCACGTTGAAATACTAACGGGAGCACCTAAAACAAAAGAAATGTAACTATATATTTTGTTTTAAATATATAAATTAAGATATCTCATTTGTGATTACTGCTTTCATAGTAATAATTTCAGCCATAAGTAACTTTGGAAGACTCTTTACCTCTCTGTGTCTCCGTTTTCTTCACCATAAGTTAGGAATAATAATGATATCTATCTTGTGGGCTAAAAATGAAATCAGATCATATATGTAAAAGTAGGTTGTGCCTTGCTCAGGGCCTGGCACTGATCTAAATGCAAGTGCTAAATGTTGAGCGCTGAAGTCTACAATAGCCATAGGCACTGGGAGCATGGAGATCAGTGTGACTAAGAAAGGAGGGAGAGTTCTGTGGATAGCTCAGAACAAAGGTGTGGCTGCTGAGCCCCAGCAGTACTGGAAAGAGAAGGCCCAAATACTAGTGCCTGCACATGTGATAAAATGTTAGAATCTTGATGCTGAGTGTATGGGTGTTAACTGCAAATTTTTTCAATTTTTCTGAGTATTCCAAAATTGTGGTAATAAAACGTCGGGAAATAAAATGATAAAATAAAATCTGGTATCCCCTCCAAACCTCCATGGCCATGAGTAGCCTCGGCAGAATAGATTGACAACAACTGACCAGGCCTATAAGCCAATTAAATTGGCACTAGAGAGAAAGAAATGAAGGTGGGGGTGAGCCAGGAAGAGCCAGAGGAAGCAGCACTTTCCTGATGTGGTGGACACGGTGCTGGAACCCCAGCCCACAGAGACTCACTGGTGTGGCCAGGAAAGTTTGCATCATTTGGAACATGTGTGCAGGACTTCTCCTCGCCAGACAAGCCGTGCTCATTTCCAGTTCTGCTTCCAGCCTGCCTGGGGGAGCCTACCATTACAAACAATTACTCTGCTCTCAAAATGGAAAATTTCAGTCCTAGGATTGCAACAGGAACTTCTGGAGCTTGTGAAAAAAAAAAGCACCTCGCTCCTCGAGAGCAAAATTAAATGGTAAAATTTCTAAATGACTGTAAACGTGGGTCTCACGTGTCCTGAAAATAGCATGTATGTGACTGCTAAGTGTTGTGTGGGTGATTCATCAGACTCTCGTTTCTTGTTTTGGTTTCATGGACAGCACAAGATGTGGATTAGGAAAGTATGGTGCAGTGCTTATGTCAAACACAGAGTAAGGGGTTCCCCTGCACAGTGGCAGTTAACAATTACCAGAGTATGGTTCTCTTAAAATGTGGTCAAATGAGAGTATACATGTATATCTGAACTTTGGGCAAAGGTTAAATATTTTAAATATTATTGAAGTCCATACACATCTGTTGAGCACCTACTATTTACAATGTGAATATGCATGAATTGCAACAAATAGTACTTTTTCTGTAATGTGTGAATTATGTAATTTCAGAAATGTGTCATTTTCAAACCTTTTGCAAGCACAATCATTTCACCTGTATCTCTCTTCAAGAATCATTCTAGGCTGGGCGCTGTGGCTCACGCCTGTAATCCCAGCACTTTGGGAGGCCAAGGTGGGTGGATCATCTGAGGTTGGGAGTTCGAGACCAGCCTGACCAACATGGAGAAACCCTGTCTCTACTAAAAATACAAAATTAGCCGGGCGTGGTGGCAGACACCTGTAATCCCAGCTACTCGGGAGGCTGAGGCAGGAGAATTGCTTGAACCTGGGAGGCGGAGGTTGCGGTGAGCCAAGATCATGCCATTGCACTCCAACCTGGACAACTCCATCTCAAAAAGAGTGAAACTCTATCTCAAAATAAATAAATAAATAAAAGACTCATTCTAGTCTTCACAGTCATGAAAGAATCAAATCTGGGGCAAAGTTGAGACACTACACTCAGTTGGTTAGGAGTCACTGTCATTCTCCAGTTATATTGTCTGAGTGCTATACTTTTTTTAAAAAAAGATTGTTTTAAAGTAAAATGCTAGTGATTTGGAAGGGGATAAACTGAAAAGTCCACCTCCATAAAGCACCCCAGTCTTGCCCCTAGAGGTAACTTTGGCAACACATCTTTGCCAACGCTTCAAGAAAATCTTTACACATACACAAGCATATGTGACCCAGATGTTGCCCGTCCGTCTCATCTGCTTGACTGACTCTCTTTTGGCCTCATGCCATGCTTGACACAAAACTCAGTTCCTTGACCAGTATTTACAAGAAATCCAATCATACTAAATATATCCTGATTTTTAAAGGATTATTAAAGATTGATGGGGTTAGAGAGAATTATCACGGTGTACAGCATCAACATCTCTGTCTCAAACAAAACTGTGTTCAACATGTCTCTCCATATTCTTACCAGCCCACATGACAAATTGTGCATGCTCCTCTCTGGCCTCTGTACACCATCTATTCTGACACACACAACCTGTCATTCCTATCACTCCTGTTCCAAGGTCTCTATATCTCCAACCCAACCCCAATTATCTCCCAACCACTCAAGCTGTAAGGATGCACTACGTTTTTATTTCACCAGTTCCTTTCAGATGGACATCAGGTTGCTCTCAGTTGTTTTTTTTTTTTTTTTTTTTTTTTTTCCTGTGTTAAACAATGTTATAATTAATATCTTAGAAGATACATCTTTGTACCCTTGTAGTTTGTTGCTAGGTAAATTCTTAGAAGTGCAATGCCTGGATCAAGAACATATACATTCACAATTTGGATATATTTTGACAACATGCCCTTTAAAAGTGATATGAATGTATATTCCCATAGGGTACGCAAGCATACACAGGATTTCTCCACACTTGGGTCAACGGTGGATATTACTCCACTTTACCATCATCTTGGTTATCTTTACCAAATGAATGGTGAAAAGTAGTACCTTATTGTTATTTTAGTCTGCACTTCTTTAATGATGAGTGGGATCAAAAGCAAATTTTCATCTATGTATTTGCCATTTGTATTTCCTTCTCTGTGAAATGCCAGTTAATCTACCAGCAAAAACCCACTTGTTCTTGAAAGAAGCATTTCCCTTTGCTTCCAGGACACTTCCATCTTCTGGTTCTCTGGCGCCTCTTTCTCGTCCCTTTGCTGGCTCTGTTTTGTTTACCTTCCTCAGGGATGTTGCTGCTCTCCAAGGCTCCACCCTCATCCTCATCCTGCCTCCTTTCCACTGTACGTGCTCTTGCCATGTCATGCCACCTTCTTGCCCCAAATTAGTTACCATTTATTAACCACTTGTTATGCTCTAGACATTCTACCAGGCATTCTAAACGCTCAGGATAACTCTCCAAGGTCAGCATTATGTTCCCCAATTTTTCAAACGAGGAAACTGAGATCATGGAGTAACTTGTCTAAGATTGTACCACCAGTAAATGATAGAGCTGGGATTTGATGCCAGGGTCGTTTCTCTCCAGTGTCTAAGCTCTTTCTATTACATTGCCATGTCCTCATTTACTACTCACAGGGAGACAATTCCAAGTCTATATTGCCACTCTAGGTCTCTCCCTGGTCTCAAAATCCCATGTACTCAATTCCTCAATAGAAATATCTGCCTGGACATCAGCAGGAACCTCAAATGCAGCATGCTTTCCCTGAACCTGCCCTTCCAGTGATGCCTTCATGGATAATAGTCTTCCAGCCTCAGCCAATCAATTGCCAAGTGTCATAGAAACCACTCAGATATCTGAGCCCTCTGTCCTTCCCTCTGTTCCCCACTTTGCTCAGAGCCTTGTAATTTCTTGGACAAATACCACACACTTCCTAAACTGTACATTCCAGCTCAGCCCCCACTCAGCATCTTGAGGTTGTTTCTCCAATAAACATAATAATCTGTAAATGAAGAGATGCTCTTTATCTTATAGGCTCTTATAAGGACTAAGTGAAATAATCTATGTAAAATATGCAGCTTATGCTAATTCCTCAATAAGTGTTAGGGCTCCTGCCTTCCTCCTGACCCACCTCTCTGATTGCTGCCTCACACTAGGCTCTAGTCAACGAAATGCCTCACTTTTCGTGTCTCTGTGCCTTAGTTCCCTCTGCTTGGAATTCCTTTCCTCCACTTACTGCACTAATGAGCACCTTTAATTGTTTAAGAACTGGTGCAGATGGCACTTTCCCCAGAATGCTGGCTCTGAATTCTTTCCATCAGGTTCCTGGGCCCCTTCTCTGAGCCTCTTTACTTTTTCTTACACTATTGCATTGCAATTACTTGCTTACCTGCCTGTCTCTGCAACAAGGCTGAGAACAGGAGCTGTTCCTTATCCGTCATGATATCCTCAGTGTGTGGCACTCAGGAGGTGCTTTAAAATGTGTGTGGAATTAACATGTTCCATGTGTTAATAAGTGCTTGCCATGCCCCACCTCCTTCAGAACTGTGGTCATAGACAAATGGGATTAAAGTGCTGCAGCCTTGCAGGTGGTGCACTGCAGGCTCAGAGGGTGCAGTTAGCCTTCTGAATCTCACTGTTAAACCTCCAAAGTGGGCCTCAGACACCTCCTGGGCAATTAAGGTCAAAGGACATAACATGTAAGTAGCCAAAATGCAGTTAAGATGCAAGTGGATGTTAAGTTGCTAGCCAAAACAAGGCGAAGAATGATCATTTTTAGGGAATGGACGAATACCTGGAAAGAATGCAGGCTTTAGAGTCAGGCACATTTAAATGCACTGTATTATTCTGTTATAACAGAATAACTGTGAAGTGTCATTGATTGGACACAACAAAGGGTGAATGTGGGAATGTCCACCACGGGAATGTGGCTTCTGCTATACTCAGGCCTCAGGGGCCCATGTTGACAGAGTCAGGGTCCCTGAAAAGCAGACTCTGAAAGGAGATTAACATGCAGGATGTTTGTTAAGGGGTACCCTTGTGATTGACACCTGTGAAAAAGAGCAGAAGGAAACAGGACTGTGCAGAGGGAGGAGCTGAGCTGCAGTGCAGGCCCAGCACCAGCCTTCACCTAACCCACGGGGTCTCTGGAGCTTGAATAACCCTTTAGAGATGTTCTGAATTGGGCCAAGATGGCTGGACCCTGATACCTCTGTGTTAATCAGGGGCGAACCTTGGGTGGGGTGACTCTCGGCAGCTGAGGCAGCCCTGCAGACATTGACAACTGAAGGCTGTGGTAGACAGCATTCCCAGCCCCTGGGGCCCTGCATCTTTTATTGAAGAGGAGACAGCTCACCTGTGGAGGATCCTCATCATATAGTTGCTGCACCCTGGGGACACATGCCAAAGTATCTCAGCTTGGGTTCTTCCAGAGGCCGACTCTGAGCCTGGGATATGAGCACAGGCCACTTATCTGGGAGTATAGAAGTGAGATGGGAAAGGAAAGGAAATCAATAGAGTACTTTAATGAACAGGTAACTGCTGGGGCCCCCTGCAAATCAGAACAGAACATGTCCCAGAGTTGTCCCACTCAGGGGGCAAAGATGGGGTGGTATTTATCCATCAAATCCTGTGTGTCATTACTCACAGCCACTCCTGGACAGACTCACCCCCTGGCAGTTCCCACCTACCTTTCTATCTTGAACAAAGAGTGGCAGGTGACTGCAGTAAGAAGCCATTGACATGAACACAAACTGTGAGCACCAAGAGGATGTGAGCAGAGCACTAATGGAGTCTACCCCAGCAGGGAGGAGGAAGCCTGCAGAGTCTCTCAGGAATGTCACGCTGCCTCAGCCCAGGGGTGACACACTCACACAAGCACACATGAGCTAGCCACAGGGACCACCTTACTGTAAGGTACAAAAGTCTGCCTTGCCCTCAGGGAGGGAAGGGGAAAGGAATATTGCTGAGTTCTGACAAGGTTGGCCACAGTATCTCTCCTGCCTTCTGGCTGGGTGAGATTGAGAAGCTGCTTTATCTTTCTGAGCCTCAATTTACTAATTTTTCAAAGAGGAATAATAACATCTATCTCATAAGAGTGTGAAAAATGGAACAAATGCATGCAAAGAATCTACCACAATGCAACAGAACTGGTGATGAAACAAAGCTACACAGTTCGTTCTATTCATTTTAGTATTACCCTCTATAACACAAATATGTGACCTATATTCTTTTTATGTATCAAATGTAACCTTAAAATAATAAAAGGGACACTCATTTAACACTAAATATTGAAATTCAAAGACAGATTTCAAACATATAAATAAATCAATGCTAAGAAAAATTTTTGAAATAGTCTATCATAGTTTCTAGTATGTCACAGGAACTTAGTAAATGGTAACTATTATTATCTGGGAAATATTGAAAACCAATTTCATTAATCACAGCCAAAAATAAAATGGATTTGGAATGTGAGTTACCCAGATAAATAATCAGCTCAAGGGTTTACTTGGAGAGAAGGAGAGCTGACTTATGCCTGTTGACCCACCATGTAAACACAGTCATGGTAATTTACTAGCAGCAAGACCTGTCTCCTGCTGAGCACTTCCAGTCTGAGCTCCAGAGCTAGATGCAAAGAAAGGGGGTCAAACATGTCCACATGGAACCTGTATTTTTGTTTTTTTCCCACCAACTTCTGAGTGATCAGAGGCTCCCTTGTTGCAATGTCATCAAAATGAGACATGGAAATTCCTCACCTGCCATAAGCTAGACAAAGCTTTTCAGATGCAAACCATATACATTCTCAGAGGAGAGGATTGAAACCAACGAGAGAAGTCACTTTCAAAGCACCATCCCCCCCGCCTTCCCCCTTCCATACACATGCTAAGCACACAGAGCTTTTGCAATCTGCTACGAAAACAGAATTTTAAAATAAACCCCAGTCTACTCTCTCAAATCAGAATTTAGAAGAAAATGGATTTCTGTAAGGTGAATTTGCTCTCCCAAAGTAGTTCCATTCACACACATGTACACACACATGCACAGACCCCCTTAAAATGCAGCACTCATTAATAGGCCAAATATGGAACAAGCAAGTTTATCCTCAGCAGAAGAGAGACATTCAATAATTATGAGGAGAGGTTTGAGGCTGTGTAAAAATAAAACTTACGGAAGCCAGCAGATGGCACTTAATCATAATTTTTCCTATGATTTCTATTAATTGTCAAATATTTTTCATTCTGTCTTCCGAATAAAACAAATGATATGCTAATATGGCACAGTAAGTAACATTTTCCCTTTGAGATATTGAATAGACTTGTTACATAAAATTTCTCCACCTACATAACTAGCCCAAGACCCACATTTCTCATGCATAGATTTATCATATCACACTATGCATATGCATGTCCGTATATCTGTGTGCTTCCAAGCATGCAGCACATTTGATAAATGCAAAAAGTAAAAGCTAACACCTTCATTTATCTCCAAAATCAAGTCCAAATCAAGGATCTGTTGTTCCTGAAACAGTCACATAAAATCATTTAAACCACATTGTCCACCAGAAATAGAAATGCAGAAATACCTCAGGGAGGCCACTTTGGCAGTTTTCTTCAGGGCTCCTATTACAAGCCTTAACGAGGTGAATGACCCCTTCCAGGCTACTCTGTCTCACCTGCCAATTCCTCTACTTTCTTCCCCCACACTCCTCCTTCCTTCTCCCCACGCTTCCACAATGCTGCACCCCTTTTCTGCTTTTTTATTCCCTTTCTATAATCTACTTCTGTTTTCTTTAACCTCTTCTCCCTCTTGAGCACTGGACTTGGTTTCCTGAGTCTTGTAGGGACAGATGCTGTACCAGTCAGAGTTCTTGGTTTCTGACACCAGAAATCGACTCTGTTAAGCAGAAAATATTTATTGCAGAGCAATCAAGTAGTTCACAGAATCCACAGGAAGCCTGGAGAATCTGGCTCAGTGAACAGGCAAGAACCAAAGGTGCTGGCACCAGAAAAGGCAGCCAAGGTCACACTGCTGAAAACCACACGTCTGGAACAGTGCTACCAGCACCACGGCCACCAGCCACTGACAGCTACCGCTGCCCCCAGGCTCTCCTGAATAACGATTCACTGGCTCTGAGGGTTTGCTCCATTTCCTCCAGATTCCCTATCCAGGATGGGGAGCCCACGTCCAAGGCTGGGAGGGCTGGCCTCATGAGTTGCTCTCCAAGAGCAGAGCTGTTGTTCCAGCTCAGACCAAAGCAAGGCGGGGGCACAAGCTTCAGTGCTGAGAAGCCCTAGCGTGAATGCAGGAGAAAGTAAACCTAGAGAAACACTGGCGATGAGAGAGCACCAGGTGTCACAGACATTACTCATTTTAAACCTGCCATTTCCTGGTGCAGGTGGGGAAGTCTGTGCTCCCAGAGTGGGATAATTTTGGGGAAAGGAAAGATACTGAGTGGAATACAGGTCAGTTATGCCAGTTTTGGAAAGACAAACACTAAAGCAAAATCCAGCTGATACTGTAGCCCTGCACAGTCCACTCAGTTATTTCGTACATACTTTGTTCTAGACAAAGCAAGGAGCTACAGTTGCTAATGTGAACACTCTTCATTTTCACGTTCTATTTAACCAATTTAAATTCCAGTTTCTAAGCACTATTCCTTTGACCTCCCATATCTTAACCCTTAAAGGATGAAGGCTAGCCTCTTTCTAGGGATGAAATTTGTAACATGATTCCTAGCTCAGCGCAGGGGCCTCCTTCTCTCCTCCTGCCAGCTGGTCCCAATTATGAGCTGGTTTGGGTAATTTGAGAGTGTGGAGGGTGCCTGTGCAGTAGGAGGAGTATTTTCTAAGCACTCAGCTTCCCGAGCCCAACTAAAACTAATAGATGCTTTAATATTCTGAATTCTGAGGGGATTTGTAATGGTTTTCCAAAAAAAGGAAATAAAATGTATAAATAAAATCACTTGGTGGCATGCCTGGTAACCACTGCAAGTGCCGAGTGAGAAATCAAGTCTGTAGCATTCCAGCAAAACTCCAACTTTGTCTACATTTCTTGGGCAACTACCTCAATTTTCCTGTGTTTTAACAGAGGGGGCTTGTGTGGCTGCAAGTTTTCTTGTGAGATGACACTAGACTTTGTGAGAGATGACAAAGACTTTTGGGGATCTCCAGCCCAGATTTTAAAGGGCTGAGGATGTATCCGAGCTCAATTTTGTTATTTTCAACTTAACGTTTCTTGAGCACCTATTATATCCAACACATAGCACATTCTGGGAATTCAAAGCTGAATAAAGTCAGAATCTAAGATGGTTCTCTTTCAACCAGCAGCATTCCAAGGGTAGAAGAGTTAGCCCTTGGCTGGGAGGAGCATTTTGTCAGTTACATTGTTTGAAATTGCCATGGCTCATGTGATTATACAAACCAGATGGCATTTAGTTGGATTTATTTATTTATTTATTTATTTATTTTGAGACAGAGTCTCGCTCTGTCACCCAGGCTGGAGTACAATGGCGCGATCTCGGCTCGCTGCAACCTCTGCCTCCCAGGTTCAAGCGATTCTCCCTCTTCAGCCTCCAGAGTAGCTGAGATTACAGGCACCCGCCATCATGCCTAGCTAATTCTTTTTTTTTTTTTTTTTTTTTTTTTTTTTTTTTTTTTTTTTTGTAGAGACAGGGTTTCACCATGTTGGGCAGGCTGATCTTAAACTCCTGACCTCAGGTGATCTGCCCACCTCAGCCTCCCAAAGTGCTGGGATTACAGATGTGAGCCACCACGCCTGGCCAGTTTTATTATTATTTTTAAGCCCTCTACAGACTAATACACTCCTTATTATCTGAACTTGGTCTAACTTCTCCCACTGTCTCCACTGCTTCCAATCACTCCTCCCAGTTTACATCATCATAGGCAATCTGAGTATGTGCAGGAGAAAAAGAAAACTACATTTGAAGATGTAAATGTCACCGGAAGATAAGTGCCCATAGCTGCCTGGGCATGTGTTCCATTAGCTGATTAATGCCAAATACAGTTACTTAGACATTGTCCTTTTGGGTCTTATCTGAGGTACTCTCCCAATGCACACGGGCTAGTCCTGTTAAGAGCAGATTTATATTCCAGGGACAGCACAGTCTCCTGGTGACACTAGCAGGTCCTTAAGTCACATTATCAGCATTCATAAGCCAACTCCTTTTTCTTACTCAGTTATTATTTCACGTTTTTGGGTGTAAGTGTTCTCACAGGTAGAGCGTGGATAAGAGTATCTTTCCTGGAAGGAATGTTGTAAGGATTAAATTAGAGAATACATGTAAAGCCATGTGGCACATGGAAAGTACTCAAATGTTTGCTTTTATTTTATTTTGTTTATTTATTTTTGTTTGTTTGTTTTTGAGACGGAGTCTCACTCTGTTGCCCAGGCTGGAGTGCAGTGACACGATCTCAGCTCACTGCAAGCTCCGCCTCCCAGGTTCTCACCATTCTCCTGCCTCAGTCTCCAGAGTAGCTGGGACTACAGGCGCCCACCACCATGCCCAGCTAATTTTTTGTATTTTTAGTGGAGACGGGGTTTCACCGTGTTAGCCAGGATGGTCTCAATGTCCTGACCTTGTGATCTGCTCGCGTTGACCTCCCAAAGTGCTGGGATTATAGGTGTGAGCCACTGCGCCCGGCCTATTTTATTTTATTTTGTAGCAACATAGTCTCACTAAGCTGCCAGGCTGGTCTTGAACTCCTGGCCTCAAGCAATCTTTCTGCCTCAGCCTCCCAATATATGTGAGCCACCAAACTCAGATGGCTGTTATTTTTTATTTTATTTAGTTATTTTTAATAGAGACGAGGTCTCCTTAATGTTGCCCAGGCTGGTCTTAAACCTCTGGGCTCAAACAATCATCCCACCTTGGTCTCCCAAGTAGCTGGGGACTACAGGCATGTGCCACCATGCCTGGCTAAGTTTTTATTTTATTGTAGAGATGGGATCTCACTATGTTGTCCAGGCTGGTCTCTAGCTGCTGGCCTCAAGTAATTCTCCCTCTTCAGCCTCCCAAAGTGCTGGGATTATAGGCATGATCCACTGTGCCTAGCCAATGTTAGCTGTTATCATTATTCTGTTAGAAAATATTATAGTATCATGCTGAATTCCAGGAGCAGCTTGAAAATCTTTTATAAAATTGTGTTCAAACTCATGAATTAGAACGATCACAAGCAGTAAAGGAGACAGAGTGTGAGAGATGCACAGAGTTGTGCACTCAGGCCAGGCATATCGATGCAGGTACAATTCTGAGGGACATCTGCCTGACCATTCCCGCCACACTGATCTGGAAATGCCAAGAGATGGAGTGGGTGCGCCTGGGCCCTGCCCTCACCCACATTGACCCACATTCACCATCATCCATTGAAGTTTCTTGCCTGAATTAATTCTCACACTGATGACTGTCAAATAGTGATTTTCTCACTGTTTATGTATTTATTTATTTATTCATTCTGTTTATTATCATTATCATTATTATTATTATTATTTGACACAGGATCTTGTTCTGTCGCCCAGACTGGAGTGCAGTGGCACGAGCTCAGCTCACTGCAGCCTCAACCTCCTAGGCTCAACAGATTATTCTGTATTTAATAGTTGGCTTTTTACTGTAAGAAATAATTTTCTTCATTTTCATTTGTTCATTTATATATCTGTATCTATGTGAACACAGAGACTTCTATTTTATCCAACGGATTATAATTATTTATTTTGATTCACATATTGTCCCAGATTTGGTCAGTAGAGGCCCCTTCAAGCTGGTTTTGGTATCTTTTTAACACACCCTCATCATTCTTGGAGAAGCACCTTACAATAAGATATCCCAGGCTTATGTTTTTCCTTCTGTGCTCCAGCCCTGGAATCAGCTATTTGTCCAAGGAAACCATAGTTCCTTGTAGTGGAAAATGCTTCTGGGAAGTAAGATCTGAGCACTATGTGTACTCAGTAGTCAGGACTATTGCTACTGGGATGTCAGTCCTACACACACACACACACACACACACACACAGAGAGAGAGAAAGTTACATCTCTTTTGATTATTTCTTTATCTATTTATAGTTATCTCTATCTATCTGTCAGAGGCATTTGAAACAGAGCAACTCCATCTTGAATAGGGCCTGAGTGAAATGAGGCTGAGACCTGTTGGGCTGCATTCCCAGGAGGTTAAGACATTCTAAGTCACAGGATGAGATAGAAGGTTGGCACAAGATACAGGTCATAAAGACTTTGTTGATAAAATTGCAGTAAAGAAGCCAGCCAAAACCCCTCAAAACCAAGATGGCTACAAGAGTGACTTCTGGTCGTCCTCACTGCTACACTCCCACCAGCGCCATGACAGTTTATAAATGCCATGGCAATGTCAGGAAGTTACCCTATATGGTCTAAAAAGGGAAGACATGAATAATCCACCCCTTGTTTAGCGTATCATTAAGAAATAACCATAAAAATGGGCAACCAGCAGCCCTCAGGGGGGCTACTCTGCCTGTGGAGTGGCCATTCTTTATTCCCTTACTTCTTTTTTTTTTTTTTTTTTTTGAGACGGAGTCTCGCCCTGTCACCCAGCCTGAAGTGCAATGGTGTGATCTCGGCTCACTGCAAGCTCCACCTCCCGGGTTCACACCATTCTCCCGCCTCAGCCTCCCGAGTAGCTGGGACTATAGGCGCCCGCCACCATGCCCGGCTAATTGTTGGTATTTTTAGTAGAGACAGGGTTTCACCGTGTTAGCCGGGATGGTCTCGATCTCCTGACCTCATGATCCGCCTGCCTTGGCCTCCCAAAGTGCTGGGATTACAGGCGTGAGCCATCGCGCCCGGCCTCCTCTACTTCTTTAATGGGCTTGCTTTAAATGAACTTGCTTTCATTTTACGAACTCACCCTCCTGAATAACACACCGTAGAATAAACTTATGTTTCTTGCATGAGATCCAAGAACCTCTCTTGGGGTCTGGATCGGGACCCCTTTCTGGTAACATACCTGTCTACCTACCAGCCTACCTGCCTGCCTATCTAAAGCACACTTTACACAGTGGTAATACCATGAAGATTATTTTGGTTTCTCCCTTTCCATATCAGCGCCTCCCTTCTCCAACAGTGGAAGCCTGGCTCCCATTATCTCAGTTTACCTGTATGTAGCCAATCTCCCAATTCATGCCCCACCCAGCTCACCCCTCCTTGAGCCTGCACCCTCTGAACTGGCTACCTACCTCATTCAGATTATTGCTTTTTTTTTTTTTTTTTTTTTGATGAAGAAAATAATCAAGAAGCCAATACATATATTTAAGACAGAGAACAAAAGGGAATAGAAAGGAAGGGAAAGGAGAAGCGGGAGAGTTGGGTTATATATTGATTTGCATTTTTAAAAGAACACTCTGGCAGATTTGTAAAGAAAGAATTGAAGGGGAGCAAGAGTGTATTCTCCTCTTACTCATCTTGGCATTCCTAGCACTTTGGTAGCATATTTTAAGGAAGGTGCTATATAAATGTTTAGGGAAGGAAGAACGACAGTTAGGATGGGGAGGAAAGACTAGAAGACTGAGGGAGGGGGACCAGAGGCTTCTCCAGAGGCACACACCATAGAATAAATTTATGTTTTTCTTTTCCATAGTGGGAGTTGTTGCTCTCTACAGTCAAGGACAGAAAATCACTTTGAAGTGTGTCTTCCTTTCTTTGTGAAGAACCTCTTAAGTGGTTTCCTATAGTTGCTTACATTATGTAGTAGTGTTGGACCCATTGTCCTGTAGAAGGGTAAATCGTCCCGAAGCAGATATTCTTTGTCCAGTGACAAATCACTCACAGTCTCTTTTAGTTGCATAAACGTAGGACAAATAGGCCCTTTATCCTGGGAGAAGTTGTAAAAGAATCTTTTTTCCCTTTCTCTCTCACTAGTTCAGGGTCAAAACCTTCCCTTCTTTCACATGCAGGTCTGCATGTAAGTGGAGGACCTGTTTGCCTGGAAGCCCAGTGCCCCCTAGGAGGCAAGGGATTAAAGTTCAAGTCCCTGTTCCCTGAGGTTCGAAAGTAACAGTATATGGCATGGTGACATGGCCCCAGGTCTAGGCAATATAGTTCCCTTGAGGCTGGAAGCAGCTGAACCAGACTGAATTCTCTTTAGGTCAGATGGGTCCACTGGGTGGGAAAGGTTGGTGCCTGTCTTGAACCCACCATATTGGGCCGGTATGAGACCAGGGAAGTGGCTGTTTGTGTAAACAAAAGAGTTGGCTACCAAGAGCAGGAAACTAGTGGTACTCTGGAGTTGGCTTAAACTGACTTGCAAGAACTGATGGTTAAATTTTCAGGAATGTTGCCAGCTGGTTGTATAATACAGCCATTAATAAATATATGTTTCTAAACTTTTTGTTATATCATAGTTGTACATATTTGGGAGATACATTTTTTAGAATGTTTTAATTTTTAATTTTTTGTGGGTCTACGTTAGGTATATATTTATGGGGATACATGAGATATTTTGATACAGGCATGCAATGTGAAATAAGCACGTTGGGCCAGGCGCAGTGGCTCATGCCTGTAATCCCATCACTTTGGGAGGCTGAGACAGGTGGATCACAAGGTCAGGAGATCGAGACAATCCTGGCTAACACGGTGAAACTCCGTCTCTACTAAAATTACAAAACATTAGCCAGGCACCTATAGTCCCAGCTACTCAGAAGGGTGAGGCAGGAGAATGGCGTGAACCCGAGAGGCGGAGCTTGCAGTGAGCCGAGATCGCTCCACTGCACTCCAGCCTGGGCGACAGAGCGAAACTCCGTCTCAAAAAACAAAAAACAAAAGAAATAAGCACATCACACATGGGATATTTTGATACATGTATATAATGTAATAAATATTAAATTATATCAACTTTCAGTAAAATCATTATATTTAAAACAAAGGTAATAATTACTCAAAATTTACCAGTAATTATTTTACCATATTTTCCTATTATCTATGCTTTTGAGGTTATTTATATCTGTCAGGCCTCTGAGCCCAAGCTAAGCTATATGCCTGTGTCCTGCACGTATACATTTAGATGGCCTGAAGCAAATGAAGATCCACAAAAGAAGTGAAACTAGCCTTAACTGATGACATTCCACCATTGTGATTCGTTGCTGCCCCACCCTAACTGATCAATGTACTTTGTAATCTCCCCCACTTTAAGAAGGTTCTTTGTAATTCTCCCCGCCCTTAAGAATGTACTTTGTGAGATCCACCCCGTGACCGCAAAACATGGCTCCTAACTTCACCTATCCCAAAGCCTATAAGAACTAATGATAATCCCACCACCCTTTGCTGTCTCTCTTTTCGGACTCAGCCCACCTGCACCCAGGTGAAACAAGCAGGCTTGTTGCTCACACAAAGACTGTTTGGTGGTCTCTTCACATAAATGTGCATGACATTTGGTGCCAAAGACCTGGGTCAGAGGGAATCCTTCAGGAGACCAGTCCCCTGTCCTCACCCTCACTCCATGAAGAGATCCACCTATGACCTTGGGTCCTCAGACCAACCAGCCCAAGGAACGGAACATCTCATCAATTTCAAATCGGTTAGGCTGTCTTTTCACTCTCTTCTCCAGCCTCTCTTGCTACCTTTCAATCTCCCTCTCTCGCTACCCTTCAATCTCCCTGTCCTTCCAATTCCAGTTCTTTTTCCTCTCTAGTAGAGACAAAGGAGACACATTTTATCCGTGGACCCAAAACTCCGGGGCCGGTCACGAACTTGGGAAGACAGTCTTCCCTTGGCGTTTAATCACTGCGGGGATGCCTGCCTGATTATTCACCCACACTCCATCGATGTCTGATCACCGCGGGGTCGCCTGCCTTGGTCATTCACCCACATTCCCTTGGTGGCAAGTCAATTGCGGGGACGCCTGCTTTGGTTGCTCACCCACATTGCAGCCCAGGGCTGCTCACCCACCCGCTTCTCCGTGTCTCTACCTTTCTCTTTAAACTTACCTCCTTCACTATGGGCAAACTTCCGCCCTCCATTTCCCCTCTTCTCCCTTAGCCTGTGTTCTCAAGAACTTAAAACCTCTTCAACTTACACCTGACCTAAAACTTAAATGCCTTATTTTCTTCTGCAATACCGCGTGGGCCCAGTACAAACTCGACAGTTGTTTCAAGTGGCCAGAGAATGGCACTTTTGATTTGTCTATCCTACAAGATCTAGATAATTTTTGTTGAAAAATGGGCAAGTGGTCTGAGGTGCCTGACGTCCAGGTATTCTTTTACACTTTGGTCCCCCCCAGTCTCTCCTCCCAATGTGACTCGTCCCAAATCTTTCTTCTTTCTCTCTTGTCTGTTCCTTCAGTCTCCACCCCAAGCTCTGAGTCCTTTGAATCCTTGTTTTCTACGGACTCATCTGACCTCTCCCCTTCTCCCCAGGCTGCTCCTCACCAGGCCGAGCCAGGTCCCAATTCTTCCTCAGCCTCTGCTCCCCAACCCTATAATCTTTCTGTCACCTCGCCTCTTCACACCCAGTCTGGCTTACAGTTTCATTCTGTGACTAGCCCTCCCCCACCTGCCCAGCAATTTCCTCTTAAAGAGGTGGCTGGAGCTAAAGGCATAGTCAAGGTTAGTGCTCCTTTTTTCTTTGTCCAACCTCTCCCAAATCAGTTAGCATTTAGGCTCTTTTTCATCAAATATAAAATCCCAGCCCTGTTCATGTCCCATTTGGCAACAACACTTAGACGCTTTACTGTCCTAGACCCCAG
Source organism: Rhinopithecus bieti (assembly GCF_001698545.2). NCBI lineage: Eukaryota > Metazoa > Chordata > Mammalia > Primates > Cercopithecidae > Rhinopithecus > Rhinopithecus bieti. The sequence continues at coordinate 7,323,505 of NW_016804657.1, forward strand.
AGGAAGGCTGTCTTACTCTCAACATGCATTTTATTACCCAACCCACTCCCAACATTAAAAAAAGCTCCAAAAATTAGATTCCGTCCCTCAAACCCCAGGACTTAATTAACCTCGCCTTCAAGGTGTACAACAGTAGAGTACAGGCAACCAAGTAGCAACATATTTCTAAGTTGCAATTCCTTGCCTCCCCTGTGAGACAAACCCCAGCCACATCTCCAGCACACAAAAACTTCCCAACACCTGAACCGCAGTGGCCAGGCGTTCCTCCAGGACCACCTACCCCAGGATCTTACTTCAAGTGTCAGAAATCTGGCCGCTGGGTCAAGGAATGCCCGCGGCTCGCGATTCTTCCTAAGCCATGTCCTATCTGTGTGGGATCCCACTGGAAATCGGAGTGTCCGACCCGGCAGCCACTCCCAGAGCCCCTGGAACTCTGGCCCAAAGCTCTCTGACTGATGCCTTCCCAGATCTTCTTGGCTTAGCAGCTTTAGACTGACACTGCCCGATCACCTCAAAAGCCTACAGGACCATCACAGACATTTTGAGTAACTCTTACAGTGAAGGGTAAGTCTGTCCCTTTCTTAATCAATACAGAGGCTACCCACCCACATTACCTTCTTTTCAAGAGCCTGTTTCCCTTGCCTCCATAACTGTTGTGGGTATTGACGGCCAGGCTTCTAAACCTCTTAAAACTCCCCAACTCTGATGCCAACTTGGACAATGTTATTTTATGCACTCCTTTTTAGTTAACCCTACCTGCCCAGCTCCCTTATTAGGTCAAGACATTTTAACTAAATTATCTGCTTCCCTGACTATTCCTAGGCTACAGCCATATCTCTTGCCGCCCTTTTCCCCAGTTCAAAGCCTCCTTCACGTCTCACTCTCATATCCCCCCAGCTTAACCCACAAGTATAGGACACCTCTACTCCCACCCTGGCAACCGATCACATGTCCATTACTATCCCATTAAAACCTAATGACCCGGCTGGGCACAGTGGCTCAAGCCTGTAATCCCAGCACTTTGGGAGGCTGAGACGGGTGAATCACAAGGTCAGGAGATCCAAACCATCCTGGCTAACACGGTGAAACCCCATCTCTACTAAAAATACAAAAAAATTAGCTGGCCGAGGTGGCGGGCGCCTGTAGTCCCAGCTACTCGGGAGGCTGAGGCAGGAGAATGGCATGAACCCGGGAGGCGGAGCTTGCAGTGAGCTGAGATCCGGCCACTGCACTCCAGCCTGGGGCAGAGCGAGACTCTGTCTTAAAAAAAAAAAAAAAAAAAAAAAAAAAAAACCTAATGACCCTTACCCCACTCAACACCAATATTCCATCCCATAGCATGCTTTAAAAGGATCAAAGCCTGTTATCACTCGCCTGTTACAGCATGGCCTTTTAAAGCCTATAAACTCTCCTTACAATTCCCCCATTTTACCTGTCCTAAAACCGAACAAGCCTTACAGGTTAGTTCAGGGTCTGCACCTTATCAACCAAATTATCTTGCCTATCCACCCCGTGGTGCCAAACCCATATACTTTCCTATCCTTAATACGTCCCTCCACAACCCCTCCACAACCCATTATTCTGTTCTGGATCTCAAACATGCTTTCTTTACTATTCCTTTGCACCCTTCATCCCAGCCTCTCTTCACTTTCACTTGGACTGACCCTGACACCCATCAGTCCCAGCAGCTTACCTGGGCTGTACTGCCACAAGGCTTCAGGAACAGCCCCAATTACTTCACTCAAGCCCTTTCTCATGATTTACTTTCTTTCCACCCATCTGCTTCTCACCTTATTCAACATATTGATAACCTTCTACTATGTAGCCCTTCCTTTGAATCTTCTCAACAAGATACCCTCCTGCTCCTTCAACATTTATTCTCCAAGGGATATCAGGTATTCCCCCTCCAAATCTCAAAATTCTTCTCCATCCATTACCTACCTCAGCATAATTCTTCATAAAAACACATGTGCTCTCCCTGCTGATAATGTCAGACTGATCTCTCAAACCCCAATCCCTTATACAAAACAGCAACTCCTTTCCTTCCTGGGCATGGTTGGATACTTTTGCCTTTGGATACCTGATTTTGCCATCCTAACAAAACCATTATATAAACTCACAAAAGGAAACCTAGCTGACCCCATAGATACTATATCCTTTCCCCACTCCTCTTTCTGTTCCTTGAAGAGAGCTTTAGAGACTGCTCCCACACTAGCTCTCCCTGACTCATCCCAACCCTTTTCATTGTTGGGTTGTGCACAGCCAAAGTGCAGGGCTGTGCAGTCAGAATTCTCACACAGGGACTGGGACCACACCCTGTAGCCTTTTTGTACAAACAACTTGACTTTACTGTTTTAGGCTAGCCATCATGTCTCCATACAGCGGCCATCGCTGCCGCTTTTACTTTTAGAGGCCCTCAAAATCACAAACTGTGCTCAACTCACTCTCTACAGTTCTCATAACTTCCAAAATCTATTTTCTTCCTCACACCTGACACATATACTTTCTGCTCCCTGGCTCCTTCAGCTGTACTCACTCTTTGTTGAGTCTCCCACAGTTACCATTTCTCCTGGCCCAGACTTCAATCCCTCCTCCCACATTATTCCTGATACCACACCTGACCCCCAAGACTGTATCTCTCTGATACACCTGGCATTCACTCTATTTCCCCATATTTCCTTCTTTCTCATTCCTCACCCTGATCACACCTGGTTTATTGATGGCAGTTTCACCAGGCCTAATTGCCACACACCAGCAAAGGCAGGCTATTCTATAGTATTTTCCACACCTATCATTGAGGCTACCACTCTGCCCCACTCCACTACCTCTCAGCAAGCCAAACTCATTCACTTAACTCGAGCCCTCACTCTTGCAAAGGAACTACGTGTCAGTATTTATACAGACTCTAAATATGCCTTCCATATCCTGCACCACCATGCTGTTATATGGGCTGAAAGAGGTTTCCTCACTTTGCAAGCGTCCTCCATCATTAATGCCTCTTTAATAAAAACTCTTCTCAAGGTTGTTTTACTTCCCCAAAAAAGTCAATCACTGCAAGGGCCATCAAAAGGCATCAGATCCCATTGCTCAAGGCAGTGCTTATACTGATAAAGTAGCTAAAAAAAAAAGCAGCTAGCGTTCCAACTTCTGAACCTCATGGCAGTTTTTCTGTTCTCCCACCTACTCCACCACTGAAACTTCCACCTATCAATCTCTTCCCACACAAGGCAAATGGTTCTTGGACCAAAGAAAATATCTCCTTCCAGCCTCATAGGCCAATTCTATTCTGTCGTCATTTCATAACTTCTTCCTTGTAGGTTACAAGCCGCTAGCCCACCTCTTAGAACCTCTCATTTCTTTTCTATCGTGGAAATCTATCCTCAAGGAAATCACTTCTCAGTGTTCCATCTGCTATTCTACTGCTCCTCAGGGATTGTTCAGGCCCTGTGACCTCCCTTCCCTACACACCAAGCTCGGGGATTTGCCTCTGCCCAGGATTGGCAAATTGACTTTACTCACATGCCCTGAGCCAGGAAACTAAAATACCTCCTGGTCTGGGTAGACACTTTCACTGGATGGGTAGATGCCATTCCCACAGGGTCTGAGAAGACCACCGCGGTCATTTCTTCCCTTCTGTCAGACATAATTCCTGGGTTTGGCCTTCCTACGTCTATACAGTCCAGTAATGGACTGGCCTTTATTAGTCAAATCACCCAAGCAGTTTCTCAGGCTCTTGGTATTCAGTGGAATCTTCATACCCCTTACTGTCCTCAATCTTCAGGAAAGGTAGAATGGACTAATGGTCTTTTAAAAACACACCTCACCAAGCTCAGCCTCCAACTTAAAAAAGAGGACTCTGTCAAGGATAGAGCTCAAAAACTCACCAACAAAGCAAGTAATTATGCTGAACCCCTTTGGGCACTCTCTAATTGGATGTCCTGGGTTCTCCCAATTCTTAGTTCTTTAATACCTGTTTTTCTCCTTCTCTTAATCGGACCTTGTATCTTTCATTTAGTTTCTCAATTCATACAAAACTGCACCAGGCCATCACCAATAATTCTATAAAACAAATACTCTTTCTAACAACCCCACAATATCACCCCTTATCACAAAATCTTTCTTCAGTTTAATCTCTCCCACTGTAGGTTCCCATGCCACCCCAATCCTGCTCAAAGTAGCCCTGAGAAACATCGCCCATTATCTCTCCATACCACTCCCCAAAATTTTTGCCACCCCAACACTTCACCACTATTTTGTTTTGTTTTCCTTATTAATATAAGAAGACAGGAATGTCAGGTCTCTGAGCCCAAGCTAAGCCATCATATCCCCTGTGACTTGCACGTATACATCCAGATGGACTGTTGCTGCCTTAACTGGTGGCATTGCCTTGTGAAATTCCTTCTCCTGGTTCAGAAGCTCCCCCACCGAGCACCTTGTGACCCTCGCCCCTGCCCTCCAGAGAACAACCCCCTTTGACTATAATTTTCCATTACCTACCCAAATCCTATAAAACAGCCCCACCTCTATCTCCCTTCACTGACTCTTTTCAGACTCAGCCCGCCTGCACCCAGGTGAAATAAACAGCCTTGTTGCTCACACAAAGCCTGTTTGGAGACCTCTTCACATGGGCATGTGTGACAATATCTATTGCAACTGATAAAAATTTTATAGATAATGGTGAGATACTATGCATTTCCAACTTCACATTGAGTGATGTCACATTAGTAGCTTGAAATCAGTCATGATGGGTGTATTTACACCAAGAAAACTGGCCAGCTCTATCAGTCAGGGTTTCTTCCCTTCATCCTCCAGGGAAGCCAGTGGTTAAACATTTTTGCAGCACACTCCTGACTGTAATCCTTAAGACTTACTCACTATTTGATATTTACTGGCTAAGACCAGCTATGGTATAAGGTCCTATTAAAAGCACCTTTCCTCAAAGATCCACCATAAGGTGGCTGGAGCATGGGGCTCAGGTATTCCTTCTATTTCCAGACTTGATGATGTTGAATTGCTTCAACTTACTGAAATTCTTACCTTCCACCAGAAAGGCTCAACCACTATGAATTTTCTAACCTACCTTTTCTTCTACCAAGGTTCTAAATCATCTTGTGGCTATATTGCTCCTCAGCCCAGATATCTGCTGTTGTGTGTCCATAAGATGCCTAACACTGCTTGAGAAAGCAACAGAATGAGGGAACCGAAGTATCCTTCTCCTGAGCAGACCTAGAGATTGGGTTGTGTGTAGGTCATTGAGCATAACATTGGGGAATGGATCAGTTCTTAGAATGATGCTGCTGTCAAGGCCAGACACGTTATCCTAAGTGTCAGTAGCTGTTACAAGAGGAGGAGACTACCCAACTGCCATGTTTGGAACATGACCCATGTTGGCCAAGTATCTCTCTGCCCAGCAAGTACACTAAGGTAAGACCAAACAGGACTGGACACTTTGCACTCAAGTTTCCCTGGACCTAAAATAGGGGCTATGGATTCGGAGGGGGAAAAGCTAGCTTCACTTTTTGGACTTCCTGCAATTACTAACATGGTGGGGGGTCTTGAATAATGTGCTGTAGGAAATGACTGGGTACATTATTTGCATCTCAAACTGGGTAATGTGCTGTAGGAAATGACTGGGTACATTATTTGCATCTCAAACTTTCATTCCAGTTCAATGAAACAGAACAAGATGAAAAGGCCGGGCATGGTGGCTCATGCCTGTAATCTCAGCACTTTGGGAGCCCAGGAAGGTGGATCACAAGGTCAGGAGTTCAAGAGCAACCTGGCCAACATGGTGAAACCCCATCTCTTCTAAAAATACAAAAATTAGCTGGGCGCAGTGGCAGGCACCTGTAATCCCAGCTACTTGGGAGGCTGAGGCAAGAGAATCACTTGAACTCGGGTGGCAGAGGTTTCAGTGAGCCAAAATCATGCCACTGCACTCCAGCCTGGGCGACAGAGTGAGACTCCATCTCAAAAAAAAGGAAAAAAAAAAAAAGAAGAAGAAGGAGATGAAAACGAAGGGAAAGAGGAAGAGGAAGAAGGAGGAGGAGGAGGGGAAGGAGGAGAAGAATAAAGGAAAGGAAGAAGGAAAGAGAAGGAATGGCACAGATTAGACAATGAAGAACAAACCCCAACTATTCCACCTCAGACTGTCTCTTCTGCTGCATTCCCCAACTCATTTAATGTGATTTTCATTTTCTAGTTTCTCAGATCTTCATTTTTGACTTCTCTCACAACCCAAATTTAATCTATTATCATCTATACTTTCTCTCTCTCTCTCTCTCTCTCTTTTTTTTTTCTGAGGCAGAGTCTCTCTCTGTTGCCCAGTCTGGAGTGTAGAGGCTCAACCTCACCTCAATGCAACCTCTGCCTCCTGGGTTCAAGCAGTTCTCTTATCTCAGCCTCCTGTGTAGCTGGGACTACAGGCATGCACCACCATGCCTGGCTAATTTTTGTATTTTTAATAGAGACAGGGTTTCACCATGTTGGCCAGGTTGAGTTCAAACTCCTGAGCTCAGGTGATCTGCCTGCCTTGGCTTCCCAAAGTGCTGGGATTACAGGTGTGAGCCACTGCACCCAGAAGTTTATCAACCATACTTTCAAAATAAACCTAGAATGTACCCTTTCCCTCACCATTTACCCCTGCCACCCCAGATAGCAGTCACCATCATCTCTCTCCTGCATGATCACAAATGCTGCTAATGAGTCCGTTTCTGTCCTGGCTTTCTCTTGTTTCAACAGAACAACCAGAGGAATCTTTTAAAATCATGAGCCAAATGACATCACTCATCAGCTCAAAGTCTTCCAGAGGCTCTCCTCTTATCCAGAATGAAGGCCAAAGCCCTTCCTCTGTCCTGCGGGGCCCTACTGATCTGCACCCCCAGCCTCTTTAACCTCATTGCCAACTACCTGCCCGTTGTTCACTCTGCCCCATCTACACTGGCCTCTGTGCTGTTCCTTGACTATATACCAGACAGATGCCCACACCAGGACCTTTGCAGTTACTATTTGCTCCCCCAAGACACTCTTGCCCCAGATAACCACATGCCTGATTCCCCACTTCTCTTAGTTTTGTACTCAAAAATCATCTTCTGAGTGAGTCCTTTCCTGGCTACCTAACCAAAACATCTCCATCATCTCCATGCTTTGTATTCCCTCTCTTTGTTTTTTTTTCTCCTTCGCTTTTATTACCCTTTGTATATTTATCTTTTTTATTGACTATCTCTCACTAGCATATGAGTATATGAGGGCACAGATTTTTGTTTTGTTGACTCTCCAGATTCTAGAACAGTGCCTGGCCCATAGTAAATGCTCATTTCAATAATCTATTGCTGCATCATAAGCCATCCTAAAATATATGGACTTGAAACAAAGTTTATTAGAATCTCACAATCTCTTAGGTTGATTGGGCTCAACTGGGTGGTTCTTCCTTGTGAATCTCTTATGTGGTTGGAGTCAAATGGCAGCTGGGACGGGAGTCATCTGATAGACTTGGCTGACACAGGATGCTGGCTGCTGGCTAGGAGTTCAGCTCCGCCCATTGTCTGGAGTGCCTACATGTGACCTCCTCCAAGTTCACTGGGGGCACCAACTTTTTTTCTTTGAGACGGAGTCTCTTTCTGTCACCAGGCTGGAGTGCAGTGGCGTGATCTTGGTTCACTGCAACCTCCGCCTCCTGGGTTCAAGCGATTCTCCTGCCTCAGCCTCCCGAGTAGCTGGGATTACAGGAGCTCGCCACCACACCTGGCTAATTTTTTGTATTTTTAGTAGAGACTGGGTTTCACTACGTTGGGCAGGCTGGTCTCGAACTCCTGACCTCGTGATCCACCTGCCGCGGCCTCCCAAAGTGCTGGGATTACAGGCATGAGCCACGGCGCCTTGCAGGACACCATCTTTAAAGATTGACTACCACGGTATTCAGTGAATATTTGTGGGATGAAGGAAGGCAGAAAGGGAGGGGAGATGGTGGGAGGGAAGGAACTGGAAAATTTAGAAAGAAGAAAATGAGGAAGGAAAGGAGACAGAAGAAAAGGAAGGAGAAAAGGAGATGTGGATTTCTGAATAGATGAAAGTATTATAGCCCAGGAATAAAATCCATCCTTTCCTGCCTGATGCTTGTTTCCCATCTCCCTCAAGTTGCATAATGACCTGGCTTGGAAGCAGAAATTCATCTAACACCACATATCAGAACTGGAGCGCTCTTGGCAGAATCTTCTACAATTTATACCCCAAGTTCAAATTTGAGCCAAGGCATATTTCCAAGGAAAGAACAACACAGTGCTTTATCTTGATGTTGCTCCTTACCCTTGGTGATTTCAAAGCAGTTTTATAAACAAGCACTGTCATTGTACAAGAGAGGAAACGGAAGGGAACTAGTAATATTTAGGTAACCAATAACAAAATCTTTGAGTCAATATTATAGTGAAATGATTAAGTAATTATGTGGAATCAGAGGCAGGCTACAACTGCATCAAATTAGTAAAGTAGAATTTGAAAGAAATGAGATATAAAATTTCCACATAAAACTGAAGTCAGTTGAGGCTGTAAGGAGCTAGAAATTAAAAATAGATTTATACCAAACTAGGTAGAACAAAATTTAAACAGTTGTTGAGATATTAAAAATGGATTTGCTTTTAAAACAGTTTGGAATAGTTTAGTCATTTTCCAGAGCCATAGATATTCTGTGCCAGTTGAGCACTTTTTCCCAAACCAACCTGGCAGACGGTTGTCTAATCAGGAAGCTTTGCAGGCAAGTTCCTTGGCTAAAACCCAGAGGAATAAATGAATTTGGGTTTCTGAAGTTCCAGTGTCTCAGTACAAAGAGAGGTAGGCAATCCTTTTTCCTAGAGATATTGATGATTATGTAATTTGTGGTACAACAGAATGCAAATTCCCTAAGCTTGGGATTCTCCTCTAACTGATGTGTCGTAGGATAAGATGGCATCATGTTTACTTCAATTTGTGGTCTCTCTAAACCACTTTTCATCTTTGGCCCCCAGATCTGCCCATTTTAGGGAAATTGGCATAACTCAAGAAAGCAACTTTTCATGGATTAGTTAGGATTAGGTTTGGCAGCAGGATGTTGAGCTCTCACTACTCCCCAACACCTTCACCTCCTTTAAAAAAAAACAAAACAAAACAAAACAGTGGCTTAAATAACATGAAAGTTTATTTCTCTTTCATATAAGCCTGAATAGGTAGTTCACAGGTTGTAAGGGGCTCTACAGTGACAGGGAATCAGATTTTTTTAAATTTTATTTTCTGCCTTAACTGCATAATCTCCACTTCTTAAATCATCCTATGGTCCAAAATGAATGCTTGAACTCTATCCCTCATATCCCATTCCATCCAAGAGAAAGAAGAAAAAGGTAGAGGGCAGGAAAAGCTCCCTGCCTTTAAGAACACTTTCCAGAAGTTGCTCACACTACTTCTACTTACATCTAACTAACCAAACCTAATCCCAAGGCCGGGAGAGAATCAAGAAGACTGGGAAGCAGAGTCTTTCTAGCAGCAGGCACCTAGCTAAAGATTTAAGGTCCTAATACTTTAAAATAGAAGAAAACACGCCGGGCGCGGTGGCTCATGCCTGTAATCCCAGCACTTTGGGAGGCCGAGGCGGGTGGATCATGAGGTTGAGACCATCCTGGCTAACATGGTGAAACCCCGTCTCTACTAAAACTACAAAAAATTAGCCATGCAGTGAGCCGAGACCGTGCCACTGCACTCCAGCCTGGGCAACAGAGTGAGACTCCATCTCAAAAAAAAAAAAACAAAAACAAAAAAATAGAAGAAAACAAATGTGAAACAATTAAACAGTCTCTCTTCTACAGTTTATCCCTTTGACCTCCCCAAATATACGAGCATCCCTCTTTCCCCACATAGGACACAATCCCTCCTCAAGGGGAAGAAATCCAGGGACTGCCTCCAGCTCAAAGTCAAGATCTCTGAGTGAAGTGTAATCTCCCTCTTCAAATCCAGATATGATATTACACAATCTTGCAAGCTGTTTTAGTCTGTTCAGGCTGCAATAACAAAATACCTTAGACTGGGTACTTTATAAATAATATAAATTTATTTCTCACAATTCTGGAGGTTAGGAAGTCCAAGATTAAGGCACCAGCAAATTTAGTGTCTGTCGAGGGCTCTCTGCCTTGAAGATGGCACCTCTTGCTGAATTGTCACATGGTGGGAGGGCAAAAAAGGGCCAGACTGGCCGGGCACGGTGGCTCAAGCCTATAATCCCAGCACTTTGGGAGGCCGAGACGGGTGAATCACAAGGTCAGGAGATCCAAACCATCCTGGCTAACACGGTGAAACCCCGTCTCTACTAAAAATACAAAAAATTAGCTGGGCGAGGTGGCGGGCGCCTGTGGTCCCAGCTACTCAGGAGGCTGAGGCAGGAGAATGGCGTGAACCCAGGAGGCGGAGCTTGCAGTGGGGGCTGAGATCTGGCACACTGCACTCTACCTGGGCGACAGAGCAAGACTGGGTCCTCAAAAAAAAAAAAAAAAAAAAGGGGCCAGACTCCCTTTAAGCCCTCTTACAAGGGTACTAACTTCATTTGTAATATCATCACCTGCTAAAGACCAACCCCTCCACCCCTTACTATGATGACATTGGGGATTAAATTTCAACATGAATTTTGAAGGAGCCATATTCAAACCGTAGCACAAACCATAAACTAAAAGATGAGTTATCTTCCCCATAACCCACTACATATGCAGTGATGTAGTACGAACAAGAAAACCACAATTAAAACTGTCAGAAAATGTGAAAGTTGCAGAAGTCGATCTATAGTAATTATCAGATCCTGCTGAGCAAGAATAGAGGGGACTCTCAAACATCAGGAGTCAGTCGTCTGTCCTGTGGGAGGTGCTTCTGTGTCCATTATCCCACATGGTTTTAGGTCTGAGGCAGGAAGTGATGAGTTTGCCCTTTGGGGTGGGAGGACTGCTGCACAGCTTTCAGAGCCTGTTTCTTGTTAATGCATAGTTGGAGGCACAAAGGTTGCTTTAGGCATTGAATAGTCACAGGCTTTGGCACATCACGCTTGGATGTTTGGCAGTACAATTCCCTCAAAAACTAAGTAGGCATCTTTTCCATTTGCCTTCTATCAGTTCCATGTGTGAGTAACAATAGCCAAATATCTTGTCTAAAAATGGTCTTTAAACTTAAAGACGCAGATCTTACAGACCTTTGTTCTCTGCCCACCCTTGGCCCCAGTTTAATGGCAGCTAGTTGAGGCTATATGATACACTAAGTTTTGGAAGGAAAGCAACAGCTTTAATTGGATAGTAACAGCTAAGTTGTCACCCATTGTCTAGCAGACAGCTTTTAATAGCATTTTATTTTTATTATTAATTTTTCTTTTTTTTTGGAGATGGAGTCTCTCTCTGTCACCGAGGCTAGAGTGCAATGGCACGATCTCAGCTCACTGCAACCTCCACCTCCCAGGATCAAGCCATTCTCCTGCCTCAGCCACCCGAGTAGCTGAGACTACAGGCATGCACCACCACGCCTGGCTAATTGTTGTATTTTTAGTAGAGATGGGGTTTCACCATGTTAGACCAGCCTGGCCATATTTTTTGAGACAGTTTCTCACTCTGTCAGCCAGGCTGGAATGCAGTGGTACAGTCATATAACCTTGAACTCATGGGCTCAAGCAATCCTCCCACTTCAGCCTCCTGAGTAGCTGGGACTTCAGGCACACACACACTGGCTAATTAAAAAAAATTTTTTTGTAACAGTCTTGCTATGTTGCCCAGGCTAGGTTAGTCAATTTAAATGGCAGGCCAAAGGCAGAGAGCATAGCCTGTACCACTTCCCTAATATCTTAAAAATTGGACAGATTTAGCTTTAGTTTTCTACACTTCTGCTCTCATGGAATTGAGGATTTTGCAACAATAACCACCAGCCCCAGCCCCACTCTTGGTACTGAAATGAGAAAAGTTCCCTTGTCCCCCTTGCAGGGCATGTGATGGGGGTGTGGCTCGCTTCTTCAGTGCCCTGCTGTTCAAACCTCTAGGGGAGCATGTAGAGGGGCAAGCTGTGGGACTCCGACCCCACAGCAGTGTCTAGGGGTGGATGTTTACAGCTCCTGAAGCCCCAGTGGGCGTGTGTTACAGGGTGCTCTTTTAGTTTTGCCGTCTATAGGCAGCTTGTGTTAACCAGCTCAATTAGACCCTCTACCTTGCTGCAAGGACAGAGGGCTTTCTGTATCCCGGGGTTCTTGCCTTGGTGTACTGGAAGAATCGGATCGCACGCGGGCTTGGGGAATGAGTGCAAGGTGTTTTATTGAGTGGAAGCAGCTTTCAGCAGATGGAGGAGCCAGAAGGGAAATGGTTTTCCCCTGGAGTCGAGCTGCTTGACAACGGCCCAGGCTCTCCTCTAAGTGCCCCAGCCCAACTCCGCGTCGTTCTGCCTGTTGGTGGCCTGCTGGCGGGCCGGTGCCTGACGGTGTGTTCCTTGACGGCCTGCTCTCGCTGTCTTTAACTGCCTGTGTGTCTGCCTGCTAGGGTCTCCAGGGTTTTTACAGGCACAGGATGTGGTGTGGCAGGCCAGGGTGGTCTTAGGAAATGCAAAAATGCCTTGTCTCACCTAGGTCTGTGTGGGTGGAGCCCTAGCCGGGGACCACGCCCTCCTTTACCCAGCACTTCCCTTCCCCCATTCTATATCACTTAAAGGGACCATGCTCTTCCCTTCCCAGCACCTGTTTGAGTACAAATTTATGGTTTAGTTAGGGTAGGCTAAATGGCTACCAGTAGTAGACCTAAGAATTTAATCACTCTAATGCAAAAAATACATTTATCTTTTGTTTTTTATGAGACAGAGTCTTGTTTTGTCGCTCAGGCTGGAGTGCAATGGCACAATCTCAGCTCACTGCAACCTCCCCCTACCAGGCTCAAGTGATTCTCCTGCCTCAGCCTCCCGAGAAGCTGGGATTACAGGCATGCGCCACCACGCCTGGCTAATTTTTTGTATTTTTAGCAGAGATGGGGTTTCGCCATGTTGGCCAGGCTAGTCTAGAACTCCTGACCTCAGGTGATCCATCTGCCTCAGCCTCCCAAAGTGCTGGGATTATAGGCATGAGCCACCACGCATGCAACTGTCCAGGATAGGTGCTCCAGAGATTCAGGGACCCGGACTACATGAGTCTATGTGTTCGTAAGCAAAGGACTCATGTTAGTGAATAGTCTGACTAAATGTCCTATGTTAGACATTTTCCTATTAAGAGGTATAGATCTGCAATAAGAAAGTAAATTCTGCTGGTTAGTCAAAACTCAGAATTTTCAGCCAGTAGAATTTAGTGTATGCGACAATAGGGCATCTGTATTAGAGAATGCCCATCTAAGGCTCTTTCAATTGCCCAATCAGAACCCATAATGCTGTGGGGCTATTATGAGCTTTGCACAAACCTGGATTCAAATATCCCCATTCCTATGACTTACTACCTATGTGACTTTGGGCAAATTACTTAATCTTTCTGAACCTTCGAATGCAGATATTAAAACAAACCTACCCAATGTGTAGATTTGATTTGATATCATGTATATCAAATAGATATATAAGTTTGGCATTTAGTAAGTGTTCAATAAATGGTAGCTATACTTATTTGAGGAGCATGTGCTTATAATATCGGAACTTGGGTTTGAATTTGGACAGATCTGTGTTTGGATCCTCATTCTTGCTAGTTGTATGTATGACCTGGGCAACTCTCTCCTTATCAGGTTCCTCATCTGTTAAATTGGGATCATAATACCTGTCTCTGAGTGTGGTTATAAGGATTACACACAAAAGACTCCTAGTATAGTAATTAACACAAATAGTCATTCAATATAAGGCTTCAGTTCTTGTTTTTATTTTTATTACTTTCTTTTCAGATTAAGAAGGCAATGTATGCTCAGCTAATTTTGAAAATATAAAAGGTTATGAAGGAGAAAAAATAAAACCTACTCAACATCCACTACCTGGAAGACATTGTCAATGTTATATCTTGAGGGCTTCACTCCAGCCTTTCTTTTTTGGTTAGGTTATTGTTTTTGAAGCTATGGACTGTGGAGTTCCCTTTGGTTCTATACACAAGGAGTTCCCCACTTTGTGTTGTGAAAGGGAAGCCAGAAGTCCCTACCAGTGTAAAAATAACCTCCCCATTAAAACCAAAAGGCTCCAGTTAACAATAGAGAGCTTCAAGTGAAGAGAGAATAGCCCTTCCTAAATTAGACTAGATTTGCTGCCATCTTGGAAAGAGGAATGAAACCCTGTAGGAATAGGAAGGGCTGGGAAGATCCGGGGGTGTGTGTGTGTCTGGGGCTGCTGAAGACACTTGACCAATTTACAGTCTCGCCGTGGGCTAGTTCTGCTAGGAGAACATCTAGTACTGATTCCGGTCAATAGGGTATTCTAGTCACAGAAGGACTGTGAGATTTGGCAAAGATCACAAAGCAAGAAATGCAGACAGAAACACTCGAAAATTGCAGCTTGGGATAGAGCAGAAGTAAAACCCCAAATTCTGGATTCACATATTCTGACATACCCAGTTTATCTGGAACAAGAATCAAAAATTTAAATTGGACAGCTACCAGTCAGGACTTATTTCTTCCCTAAAGGGCTCTGCAGTGTGGGCGCTCAAGGAATATTTAAAAAAAAAAAATCAGTGATAATCTGATAATGAAATAACTGACGAGTTTGTCATTTTAATTTCTGTACCTCCCCTTCCTATTATCACTGCCTAGACATTTTGCCTTAGTCTTTAAATTGTAAATTTACCTACAGCTATTCATTCTGCCTGTTCTGATGCCTGTCAAACCAAAATGAAAGAAAGCTGTACCAAGGCAAGTCTGAGATCTTCGTCTCAATCAGTAAAATCTTCCGCGGAAGCTTGCACTACTCAAGCAAGACAGATCTGAGCTCTTGATACAGTTAGGAAATGTGACCTACTTTAAAACCCAGCAGAGTGTGTGTGTGTGTGTGTGTGTGTGTGTGTGTGATATGAAATGAAAGTGAATTGTTTTGCTGAAATCTGACACTAAAAATAGGGCACCGGATCCTTCCCCTGCTGGAAAAAGAAAAAAAAAAAAAAAAAAAAGGCATTAAAATGAGTGTGTGTCTGTATGTCTGGGAATATGTATCCATGGCAACCATTGTCCCACCTCCCCTATCAACAGCATTACCCCTCTCCACGGAAAGAGGGCACATGAATGCCTTTCCCAGCACCCCTCCCAATCCCTTACTCCATGAAATCTAATTAAAGAGTGAAATGAATTTTAGCGCTGGTTCCAGAGGCTGGGAGAAGTCCATGACTAGGGGGCAGGGTAAAGAGAGGAGCACTGGGGGAGGGACAGGGAGACCTGCCCTTCCACACTGGAGCAGCAGCACACGACTCTGTTCTCTTTTTTAAAAAGAGCCACAGCTCCCACGCTGAGGAGCTGCAAGGGAGTGATAAACCTGCCATGCAACGATGTTATTACTTTAATGGATACAGGACTGGTTGAGCACTTTATTTCCACCAGGGCTTTTTTTACGTTGCATCTTCCCTTTCCACAACATCCAGTGTTCCTCAGGCACTCCCCCCTTTACTAATGAACATTGTTCCCATTTCGAATCCCGCTCAGGTGAGGGAGAAAGAAAGCATTATTTGAGATAATAGGTCTGCCTCTGGGGTGAGGTGTATGAGTCAATCACACTGGTGAACAACCCCACCCCCCAACCTCAAGCATCCCTTTTTGTATATATCAGAAGCCAGAGAAGAATAGGGGGGCATGGAGTGGTGAGGAAGACACTCTGGGGAGGTTGAAGCTGATTTGGGCAAATGAGCTTCAGGGTTTTTTTAGCATCTGCCAGGGACCTCCCTTCCCCCTTTCCAGCAGCTGCCTGCCCTCCCTCCTCCTTCCCCCACCTTTAGTGTCCAGTCAGCAGCGATTCAGGCACCTCCCTCTCCCTCCTCTCTGGCCATCCCTGCCCTCGGCTATCTGGGCATCTGTTTCTCATTCCTGTATCCAAACATTTTCTCCAGGTTGGCTGTCAGTCTGGCATTGTGCTGCAGGGGTCTCAGCTGGAGCAGAATTGCCCTTACATGAGCATGAGCATTTGGACAGGTCTGGACTTGTCCCTCTGACAAGGGGGAAGCGGTGGCAGGAAGCCTGTGGGCCCTCCTGGGAGAGAGGGGAGAGTTAGTTTTACATGGGCTTCAATGGTGTGACGTTTCAGCCGCAAGAAGGAAGAGCATGAAGAGCAACTTGGAGCCTGTCACTCAGACTTGTGTCTTCTGTCCTGTCCTGGTGAACTGAGTGTGGTGGGCTGCAAGCATAAGGAAAGTCAAAGATGTGCTTTCACCCGCAACAGGGTGGCAGGACTGAGAGTCGATTGGCACAGGGCAGCCAGCGTGTGACTGTGGGCAGGAGACAGTGCCAGCTGTGGCATCTGCAGTAACCACCACCTCGACTGCCAGCCCTGCCGCTTCAGCAGCAGGCACCTCCGTGTCCTTGGAAGGGATAACCGGCCTCTCCACCTGGACAGTGGGCCTTGAGCTAGCCTTCCCTTCTTGCAGCCGAGGCAGCGGGCACCCTTGCTTGCCAGACACCCTGAAGCGTTCTGGAAGAAGTCAAGGAAGACCCTCAAGCATGGGTCACTGTCAAGCCAGAGAAATTCCTCTGACTTTAGTTTTTTTTTATCCAGGTTGATGCGGCTTAGGGCATGCGGCTTATGGCACACGGCTTATCCACAGTATAATCATGAGAACCAACATTTACTGAGTCCTCACTCTAGGCCAGGAATTCTTCTAAGCATTTACCAACTCACTTAGACTTGCAAGAGCCTATGAAACAGATGTCATTCTTATCTCCATTTGACAGGGAGGTAAGAATATTCTCAAGGTCATATAGCTAGAAAGTGGCCAGGTACGGTGGCTCACTCCTGTTATCTCAACACTTTGGGAGGTCAAGGCAAGTGGATCGCTTGAGCCCAGGAGTTTGAGACCCGCCTGGGCAACATAGTGAGACCTCGTCTCTACAAAAATTAAAAAATAAATAAATAAAAAGTAAAAATATAGCTAGAAAGTGGCAAAACTACGGTCTCAAATCAGACAGTCTGAACCCAGAGCCCACGTGCTGGCCTCTCAGACTGGGATCTACTCAGTTATTGGACAACAACAAATCTCCAGTCTTCATCAGATTGATTATCTGATTTTTTCCAAAGTGCTTAGGAATGCTTTAAGGATCAAAAATTCATTATATAACCATTATATAAATAACATCATTAAAAGCATGTTCAAATGAAAAAGAGAGGTCACTACTAAACTTACTACCCCAGAGTAACTGATTTTATATATGCATGCTTTTTTCATCTTTGCACTCACACATTTCATATAGTGAAATATAACTCTGTATTATGATTATTTCCTGATGTTACAACATTGTATTATAAACGTATTTTTATAAGGTTATTTTCTGACATTTTAATTGCTGGGTAGCATTCCTTCAAGTTGATGTACCGTAATTGACGTAGCTAGTTCCCTATTTTGAACATTTAGATTGTTTCCATTTGAAAATTTGAAAAATAAACAAACTCTTTGCTCTCATTTTTTCCTTTTATCAACTGCCTTGACTCTGTCCAGACACAGGAGAGATGTTTAACCTGTGTTTGTAAATAGCGATTGAAGCTATTCCTTTAGCCTATCCTTTAGGTTTACGCAAAGGTTAAAAGTGTATGATCTGGAAGAATTTCCTTCTGTACTATTCATTCCTGAAGGACTTGGAAGGAATGAAATGGTGAATGGAATTGAGCTCAAAGTATTGCTGCCAAGGTCTAGAATGGTGTATGTAACAGACACAGGCCAAGGAGGCTGAGCAGCAGACTTGCAGAGTCAACATTTTTAAGTTGGTAACAGATGGCCCACTGGTCAGAGCTCGAAAGGCTGGGGCTCCTTAAACCAACAGGACCCAGGCGTATGATTCAAATGTTCTCAGTAACCAGAGGGACGGCTGCTGTCCACTTGCCAAAGGCTGCTGTGACACATGTGAATATGCAAGAGATGGGAATTATTTATCTTCCCCTAACCTTGATATTTCATTTTCCTAGCCTCAGACAGAGACTTTCTTTTTTTTTTTTGAAATGGAATTTCGTTCTTGTTGCCCAGGCTGGAGTGCAATGGTGCGATCTTGGCTCACTGCAACCTCCGCCTCCTGGGTTCAAGCAATTCTTCTTCCTCAGCCTCCCAAGTAGCTGGGATTACAGGCGCCTGTCACCACACCCAGTTAATTTTGTATTTTTAGTAGAGATGGAGTTTCACTATGTTGGTCGGGCTCATCTCAAACTCCACCCACCTTGGCATCCCAGAGTCCTGGGGTTACAGGCGTGAGCCACCGCACCTGGCTGAGACTTTTAAAACTCTGAATCACCACTGACTGCATTCCCAACTCCATCTGGACTCTGCCCTTCTGAACTAATGAGGAAACTTCAGTATCTAGGGTATGCTTAGACTAGATGAGATTCAGCTTAAACCCTGGTAAAAATTATCATTCTCTCCGTATCCTGAAAGCTCATTCCTGGGTGCTAAGTCAGTCTAGACAGGCAAAGGGGTTTAAGCAAAGCCAGGACTAGGGTGAGACAAGTGAAGTGCCTAGTGGGCAAAATTGAAGGAGGCCTCACTTGCAGGTGCTGGCCCTGCACTGGTGTGACCCCGAGAGTGACGGCCTCCTTACGTTTTGTGCCCTGAGCATCTCACTTGCTCACCCTGCTCCTGGCCCTGCCCTAATGTCGCGGCAAAGCTCTGGCTTAGTCATTGCTATCCTTGTTAAGCCCGTGCCCCTGTTAGGCTTAGAATAACCAGTTGAACCTAGGTCCTTGACATTGGCAGGTGAAGAAAGGGGCCACATCAACTAAGGTAGCAGTAGTAGAAGGGCACAGGCTGATAACCTTCACAGGACCAGGTGGAAAGTGGAAGCCCATGTTCTCCAACCAACTGTGGACAAACGAAAGGACCAGACAGCCAGAACTGTAACTTCAATACGCACTGGCACTTGTGTTTTTAAGCCTGCCGAGAGAATTAACGTTCAACAGCTGTGCGTATTCACACTGCTGAATGCGTATTACACAATATTCTCAGACATTCTCCTACGCAGAGCAGCAGTATTGGCCCATTGGGTGATTCATGAGGTTCCAACACAAGCCGCCAGAGAAAGAGAGCTATCAAGATTCTGGTGATGAGAGAGAAACTGTAGCACTTGGTAAAAGAAGAAGACAAACTGGGTATCTTTTCAGGCTGGATCAAGAAAAAGCTTTGACAGAATGAGGCATGATTTTCCTTTATTTGAAGTGTTGCAGGTCTACGGATCTCGGTGCAGTTTGTTCAGTATAGGGAACAATGCAATGAGCATTCCAACCCTGAACAGCTGGGAAAGGAGAAAGATGTGAAAAATGAGGAGGGAGCCAGGTGAGTTCACACTTGAATAATAGAGTCTCTTGGTAATAAAACCACAGAGAGAGCCAGTGTTTGCCCAGATCTAGAGCTATCAAGAACTCCATTGAAACTCCACTGGGTTAGAGTTCCTTCTATGCCGCCTTAAGCACACCTATTCTGAGAGCATGACCCTCCTTTTCTGTTGTCTGAGTCAGTGGCTGAGTCATGGGTGTATGCACACAAATCTATTGAGGTACCAAAAAAAATTATATTTAATAATTATTTGTATTCATCGCATAAATTTCTATTCTTGAATAGGTTTTAGGATGTACATCATATACTAGTACAGCAGTGATGAGTATTCATTTTGACAGAAAATGCTAAAAAAAAAATTCATACTAATGGTCACATGATCAAAAATGCTTAGAGGAAGGCAGGGCATGTTTCCTCCTTCCTGTAATCCTAGCACTTTGGGAGGCCGAGGCAGGTGGATCACCTGAAGTCAGGACTTTGAGACCAGCCCACCAACATGGCGAAATCCCATGTCTACTACAAATACAAAAATTAGTTGGCTCTGGTGGCATGAGCCTGTAATCCCAGCTACTCGGGAGGCTGAGGCATGAGAATCACTTAAACCCAGGAGGCGGAGGTTGCAATGAGCCAAGATCACACCACTGCTCTCCAGCTTGGGTAACAGAGGGATTCCATCTCAAAAAAAAAAAAAAAGCTTAGAAGTCACTAAGTAAGAAACTCCTGACTGGGCACAGTGGCTCACATCTATAATTCCACACTTTGGGGGGCTGAAGTGGGAGGATTGCTTGAGGCCAGTAGTTCAAGACTAGCCTGGGCAACACAGTGGGACCCCATCTCTAAAAACAATTTTAAAATTAGCCAGATACTGTGGCACACACTGGTGGTCTCGGCTACTCAGAAGGCTGAAGCAGGAGGATCACTCAAGCCTGGGAAGTCAAGGCTGCAGTAAACCATGATTACGCCACTGCACTCCAGCTTGGGTGACAGAGTGAGACCCTGTCACAAAAAACAAAACAAAAAGAAACTCTTTAGCCTGATGTTCCGGGCCCTCTGCAACTTACTTAATCAACCTCCCCTCCTGCGATTTCATCCCTATACCACCTACTGTAATAAAATGGATCTGGTCATCCAGTGCTTCCTGTTTTTTGTTTGTTTATTTGTTTGTTTGTTTGTTTTAATACTTCCTCTCTCTGTATCTTGGCTGGTGGAATACCAGCAAATGAGGAGAGCTAATGAAGTCTCCTGGATACATTGAGCCTACAATCATTTTACTAGCAAACATTTCAGCCCTGTCCAGGATACCCCTTCCTAGATAAGCTCTCCAGGGGTAACTATCTTGTTCATAATTCTCAGTGAAACAAACTACTGCTGTCTGCTGGAGAGAAGTGGTGGCTCAGATGTATTCATCTTTCTTTCTTTCTTTCTTTTTTTTGAGATGGAGTTTCGCTCTTGTCACCAAGGCTGGAGTACAATGGCACAATCTCGGCTCACTGCAACCTCTGCCTCCCAGATTCAAGTGATTGTCCTGCCTCAGCCTCCCCAGTATCTGGGATTACAGGTGCCTGCCACCACGCCTGGCTAATTTTTGTATTTTTAGTAGAGATGAGGTTTCACCATGTTGGCCAGGCTGGTGTCGAACTTCTGACCTCAGGTGATCAGCCCACCTCGGCCTCCCAAAGTGCTAGGATTACAGGCATGAGCCACCGTGCCTGGGCAGATGTTTTTAACTTTCATGAACAAACATTACAACTACCGCCACCCCCACCGGCAGCTGTCCCCACTGCTTGGTAGACTAAAGAGCATCAACATCATTGGAATTAATACTAACTATGCACCCTGCCACACTAGTGTTGGTGCTAAGACCTTGGCAATACAAAGGAAAAATGATTCCAGGAAGCACAGTATGGGGATCCAGAAAACACCCTCTATCTCTATAATTTACTCAGCCAGGGATTTCCCAAAACCAAACTGCTGGTAGCAAGGCTGCTGCATGTTTCTGCAGTTTGTACACGGCACAGTGATGCCAGGCAGGCAGTGGATCAAGCCCTCAATCCAGGGACTTTGTCTTAAGGTATCCTAAGGCAGATTGCATTTTCCAAAGATGGCAGCCACAATATCTCCCATCCCTCAAGCTCTTCTGACAAGGTGACATTGATACTTCTCCTGTGGAGTGGTGAGGTCAAATGACCTCTCCTTGTAAACTTGGGCGGGTCTTTGTGATTTCTTTGACCAATAGAGTATGGCAGAAATTATGGTTTGTAACTTCTGAGGCTAGGCCATAAAAATGCCATGTACTTCTACAAGGATCTCACTCACATACTCATCACCTGTGCCACCTAGCACAATATGCACCAGATGAGCTGTGTGACTGCGGGCAAGCTGCCTAAGTTCTTGGAGCCTCAATTTCCTCATTCATAGACTAAGGATAAGATTAATCCCTACTTCATAAGGATTACATAAATTAATCCATGCAAGTGCATAGTATAATGCCTAGCATATAGTAAGCCCTCAATGTTAGCAATTATTATCACCTGACATTTGGTAGGTGGCCAATTAATATTTGTTCATTGATTAATTAAATTGCACTGTACACAGGTGGAAGAGAAGATGAAGATCTAATTTTTACCCAGTGGCACAGAAGGTTCTTCATGTCCATGCTCTGTTAATGTCACCTTCCCCAAGCCGTGTCTGCACCAATCACCCTGCGCAAACCGCCACAGGACACTCCCCACCCTGAGCCCTGTCTTAGTCTTCTCTGCGTTTTCCCTCAAGCTGCATGTTGCCTGCCAATGTTTGCTTTTACAATTCCCTCTTTTCAGAGTATTCCCTTCAACTTCCTCATTCCACTTTCAACTATTTTTTACTGGTACTCCAGTCCTCAGCCTGCAGGGTACCCCTTTGGAGTCATTTTCTGACCTGAAGGTTTTATAGAAAATGTTTCTCTCTGGTTACTCTATCATGGAAAGTGGTTTGCCATAGGGCAATTGCCTGCTAATTCCTCTACCTGGAAGCTCCTGGAGGGCAGGATTTATATAGTCTTCACCACTGTATTCCTAGGAGTTAGCAGTGCCCAACCAGTAACAGTCACTCAATAAATACTTTCTGAACAAATTGTTGCACATAAATAGTAACCATAAAACATTCAAGGTTACAATGTTCTGTACCATCACTGGAAGAAAACAGCCCTGTAGTACATTTTGAAAATATTTCCATCAAAACAGATTCAAATAAAATCTTGGCACTTCATGGGATAAGCTTCAGTTAACTGGAAAAATAATGTGCTTGCGATGTGTTAAGAGAAGATGGTAAATAAATGAGAATGTAGTTACCTAGCTTTTTCACTGGCCTTTCAAATAGATAGGCTCTGGGGACGACAGGGGGATGGGAAGAAGGAACCATACCCATTCTACAGTACTAAGGATTGTGCCTTGATTACTTAGTTGCTCAATGAATATTTGATGACAGACTCAGAAATGTAGGGCTTAAAGGAACTTTGATGACTGAGGATTGTTTGATTAAAACCGAACCATTTAGGACCCTGGGGGACGAACCACAAAGCAGCTGTCACTGGCCAGCAGAAGAAGGGAATACCTTGCTGCTACTCCTAGGATCTGGTCCCAGGTGTCTGTACTGAATGGCTTTCCAGGAACCCCAGCAGTGCCTGCCAAGACTGCATTTTCTGATTTAACTGCTAAGGCTTTCTGTATGGAGCACCGAAATATCTGCAATGCTTTTTATCTAAATGTGATTAGCACAGCATTCTGTAGTATTCCTTTCCAAGGAAAGCACACCACACTTAGGCTGGGAAAACATCCCAAATTTCTATTGTGATAGGGTCCACCAGGATGAGGCTAACAGCAGTTTCTAACATAACCAAGGCCACTTTAATTTCCCACAGAGGCCTTTCTGATACTCCAGGCTCCACCTTGGTTTGCGTGGCCAGAACCTGTTGGAGCACTGCATGCCGTAACCTGTATTTCTTGGTGAGTTGCTTGTCTATTATTGAAAATCCCAAGACTATGACATCATGGCAATAACCTTCAGAATGCTGAGTGGGTTTCCTCCCTGCCTGGGAAAGCCCCCTTCTAGACAGGATATGACATGATGGTCTGGGAGAGCTTAGGATAAGTTTTTTCTGCCATGACTCAGGGTAATATGGAGGTGGTTGTATCTACTCACAGACTATGCCCATCATTTCTAAGCCTTCCTTAGATTCTTTCTCTACAACAGATACCCTCACTGATAGTCCCGCACAGTGTGGTCTATTATAGGTGATTCAAACACACAGTCAATTTTAAGTACAATAAGAACAAACTTGGGGTCCAAAGAACCTGAGCTGCTGTGTTTCACAGCTCCAGGGGGCACCGTTCACTCACGCTGCTGTGCAAATCACCTGCTGCCGGCTGTCCTACATCATTTATTAGCTCTCTTGGAACAAATGTAAAATCTCTAACAGGAGCTTCCTAGTTGTCACTCTCATCTTGGTCTACAGCCCCTTTCACCTAGGCTGTGACCTTGAGAGTTGACATTTCTTCTGGCTAAAATAGTAACACCTTTCTTTCACTTATAGTTAACAAAACACTTTCAAATACTTTATATCACATGAAACTCAATACTCTTAAGATGTAATTTGGATATTTGTCCCTACCCAAATCTCATGTTGAAATGTAATCTCCAGTGTTGGAGGTGGGGCCTGGTGGGAAGTGTGTGGGTCATGGGGGTGGATTTCTCATGAATGGTTTCGGCCATCCCCTTGGTGATAAATGAGCTCTCACTCAGTTCACATGAGATCTGGCTGTTAGAGTGTGGCACCTCCCGCCAACTCTCTCTCTTGCTCCTGCTTTGGCCACAAGTCACACAAGCTTCCTTCTGCCATGAGTAAAAGCTACCTGAGGCTTCCCCAGGAGCAGATGCTTCAGAGCTTTCTGTACAGGCTGCAGAACCATGACATGAGCCAATTAAACCTCTTTTCTTTATAAGTTACCCAGTGTCAGGTATTTCTTTATAGCGATGCAAGAATGGCTGATTACAGGGAGGTTAGGCAGTTATTAATCCTCTGTTTTATAAATGAGGAAACCAATGCTCAGAGGTCACTGGCTTGCCAATAGTTACCCAACTAGGAAAGAGCAGAGGTCATGACTCCTAGTTAAGTGTTTATTCTATCAGAACAAACTAGCTTTAGAGTATACACAGAATCACCCTCAGACCACTGTTGCTGGCGCCCAGGTCAGCCTCAATCTCGCCTACTTATTTTTAAGACCCTAGGAAGATTTGTGCATGTTCATGAACAAGCCCTTTCAGCTGCCCTGTGGTCCTCCTTTCCCCTCCCCTCCTGCTCTAGTTTCCATCAGTCCCGTGATGGCTTACTGCAGGTGCCTGCAGCCAGGAAGATAGAGCTAGTTCTCAGTGCCAGAGCCACCATTTTGGGTCAACTCAAATGTTCTGCAGGGATAAGGGGAAGGGAAGGGCGTCAGGAAATGTTCCAGCAGCCCCTACTGTTGTCCTGGGGCAGGAAAAACTTTCACTAGAGAACAGGAGGTACTGAGACAAGTTTGTGTGTCTGACTCTTTCTGTAGGATGACTCCTTTTCCAGTAGCCTCTTCCACAACTCTTCTTGGCCCTTCGTGTAAGTAGTCTCTGGTGGCCTGCCCCTTTAATCCTCCAGATATGCCTAGATGCATCTGAATTTCAGTCCAAGCTGGAATAAGAGGATCCAGACAAACAACTGCCCAGGATGCCAGAACACCATGGATAGAAATCAGAATGACTCCACTTAATTCCCCCCAGTCATGTAAACGTTGGTTTCTCTCCCAGGAGGACACAGCACCTGTAAGTGGTCAGTTTAAAAACACTCTTCCAGCCTTGATCTATCCCTGTGGAATACATGCAGATGTACCATGTCCATATGTAAGTGGCTTGATGCAACCATACCCTGAAACTGGAAATCACAATTGCATAAGTTTTGAAACCTAATAGGGTTTTGAACCCTAATAGTGCTACTTAGTGAGATCAAGTAATCTAATTATTTTTACTTACATTTTAAGTCCTTTTATACTTCTGTCATGAATTTGCCTTGTTTAGAAAATTGCAAAGGAAAGCTGAAGCAAGAATAAGAACATCAGAAAAGGGAAAAATATTTTGCCAAGTTTTATCAGTATCCGGACTCTGTTTTGGCTGCTGGGAATAAATTAATAATCTGTTTCAACATAGAACATTTATTAATAGAAAATCAGTTTATTTCTGAAGTCACTAAATACATGTTGAACAAATATTTCAAAAATATCCATTTGAGGCTGAGCGCAGTGGCTCACGCCTCTAATCTCAGCACTTTGGGAGGCCAAGGCAGGTGAATCGCTTGATCTCAGGAGTTCGAGATCATCCTGGCCAACATAGGGAGACCCCATCTCTACTAAAAATATGAAAATTAGCTGAGAATCATGGCATACGCCTGCAGTCCCAGCTACTCGGGAGGCTGAGGCAGGAGGATTGCTTGAACAAAGAAGGCAGAGGTTGCTGTGAGCTGAGATCACCCCACTGCACTCCAGCCTGGGCTACAGAGGGAGACTCTGTCTCTAAAAAAAAAAAAAAAAAAAATCCATTTGGAGGGGCACCAGCTTGTTAGCCTCCAGGATGCTCACAATTTTGGTCTAGCCCTGATCCTAGAGGGCAAATCACAACAGGCATCTCCAGCCTCACGCGGCCTTTGGCTTGCTCTTCTGTGAAAGGAATTAAAGTAGAAGTTTAACAAATGTTTGTTAACTGCGTGCCTTTAAAATCATACGAATCTTTGATGTTCTTTTTTGAAAGAAGTAAGCTGGAATTTAGAAATCTACTCTGCAAGGGATTTTGCCATGAAAATATTGCTGTGGTAATAAGATTTGATCTGAGGAAATAGCAACGGTTCCATTGCCCCACCCAGGCAGGCTGGGATCCTCTCTTTACTGTGGCTCATTTTCCTCTACTTCTTACATAAGCCCAGTTTAGCCACTGTTTTGGAAGAAAGCTGTGGGCGAGCCTAGAGCCAGAGTAAATGATCAGAGAGGATGTTTTCAGAGGATACCATATAGGGCCTCCTCTTGGGGAGGTCAGACTCCGTAAAAAGCCTATGTGAACTCACACGCCCAAACACAAGCTCACCATCTACCTGTATTGGCCTCTAACTCGAGGCTTTTGAAATTGGAATGTGCGTACAGGTCACCTGAGGATCCAGTTAGTGTGTAGACCTTGATTAAATAGGTCTGGAGTGGGTCAAAGTCAGCATTGCTAATAAGCTCCCGAGGGACGCTGCTGCTGCTGGTCCTCAAACCACACTGTGAGTGGTGAGCTCCATCCTGCATTCTCCACCTGACTCAGGAGCACAGCATTCACAGTGTTAGAGTCTAGGGATAGGTGAATTAGGAAGACGAGAGTCAAGAAGAGGAGATGAATATACAGGCCAGTGACTATATCACAGTGCTATAAGTGTTCACATGGATACATGGAGATGTGTGTAAGCATGGGAAAAGGGACTGAGTAGAGGGGACCAAGGCTAAAAATAAATCTTGCAGAAATCAATGGATTTTTTATCCATGGATTCTCTTGACAGGGTCTAGGAAGAAATGAGGGTAGTTTGGCAAGATTGTATATTTAGCACCTTGGATGGCAACCTCCCCGGGGCAGTCAGATTGTTTACTCTCTTGTGTTCTGTCTAGTTCAGTGCTGGCAAATAAATTCTCCATAAATACTTGCGGACAGAATGAGTTAGTTACTCAGTACATTTCATTTTTTATTATGGTAAAATATGCATAACACAAACTTACCATTTTAACAATTTTAAAGTGGATAACTTAGTGACATTCAGTACATTCATGTGGTTGTGCAACCAACACCATACCCATTGCTAGAACTTTTTCATCATCCTACACTGACACTCTAACTCTCTGGTCCTCCTGCTCTCCCCAGCCCCTGGCAGCCACTATTTACTTTCTGTCCCTATACATTTAACTGTTCTAGGTACCTCCTGGAAGTAAAATCATACAGTATTTGTCCTTTTGTGTTTGCTTTATTTCATGTAGCATGTCTTCAAGATTCATCCATGTATCAGAATTTCATTCCCTTTTAAGGCTGAATAATATTCCATTGTGCGGGTGTATATACATATATATATATACACACACACACACATATATATCACATTTTGTTTATTCATCCATTGATGGATATTTGAGTTGTTCTCATCTTTTAACTATTGTAATGCTATGACATGGGAATACAAGTATCTGTATAAGTACCTGCTTTCAATTTTAAAATGTTGGGTATAGATCTAGAAGTAGAATTATACAATGTAAATATGACGTAAATAAAACAGAAGGGAATTACCAGATAATAGGGTAATTTTTGTTTTTTGAAGAACCACCATACCATTTCATTTAATTTTTAAAATGTAAAACTTCATCATTTGTAACATATGAAATAATTTAAGAATCTAGATTCTCCTTGCTAGGAGAACATGGGAGTGACCTTTGAATCTGGTGATTTATGAAATGGGTTTTCCTGGCTGTACCTTCCCTATGAGATGCTGTGAAAGTAAAGCTGGAGGGAGTTATATGTTGCATCATTTCATCTGTGCTGGATGGGCCACTGGATGGGACTGTCAGGCCTTCAGATTTCTGGAACAACCAGCCCAGGTCATAACTTAGAGTCTCTCTCAGCAAAGTCTCTCTGCTGACCCTGCAGCTGCTGAGAAGAGAGATGGCCCTGAATCAAAGCTGCGTGGGTTTCTCATCATAGGAGAACCCAGCAAGAGCAAAGCCAGCAAGACTCCTCATACCAGAGGCTGGATGGTTTCTGCAAATGGTGACACCAGCCGTAACATTTTCCAGGGGGTTGATCTCAGAGGCAGCCAAACCTTGGGGAGTGCGAAAGCAGAACACTCAGAGGGTGCGGCTAAGGCCAAGGCTGGGGAGGGGCTGGTCTGCAGCTGGAGGCCATTAAAATGTGGCAAAGTCTCCCTTCTTTGTTCCTGGGATTAATTTAAAGTGCTGCCATCCTGTAGGGCAGGGAGTTACATTCCTGGAATGGGAGACTCGGGAATATCCAGACAGAATCCTGACTTTCAAACACAGGATGTCTTTTTTTTTTTTTTAAAGCTATTTATTGAAATAACAGACTTTTAAAAAATCATCTATAATCCTCTCCCCTCCCCGCTACACAAATTCACTGTTTCCATTTTTCCACGTTCTCATTTACGGCTAATGCACTTTCTGTTGCTCTTTTTACTCATCAGTCATGCCTAGATTTCTCTTGTCTACTCCCTACTTCTGAAGGCAGTTCTACCCAAATTATTGTCATTTTCAGGTTTCTGGGACTGGAGGAGAGAAGTATGAGTCTCCTTCCTTCTCACCACCCCTTCAACACACACACACACACACACACACACACACACACACACACACACACACACTCCAGGTGCCCTCCTCTTGGTCGGTAATGTTATTACTTGTCACTCACTCCAGTTATTGCCTAACTTCTATGGGAAAGGTGCCAGTTAGGAACAGAAATATGCCCTTTTAGCCCTGTGCCTGTTCTAGAGTTGAACACTGCAAAAGGATGCAGCGGTGATGTTTGCCTCATAGAGCTCCAGCGTCAGGCATTTTGCCCCACCTCAGCAGTCCCCACTGATAATAGCCCTCAGAAACTTCACTTACACTAAGTGGCTAAGGGAAGAGTTTACTAGATTTACTGTGTTTGTATGCCACCACAATGTGTTCCAGTTTTTATATCTCCCCAAGTCTTAAAACTATAACTTTGGGCCGGGCGCGGTGGCTCAGGCTTGTAATCCCAGCACTTTTGGAGACCGAGGCGGGTGGATCATGAGGTCAGGAGTTTGAGAACAGCCTGGCCAACACGGTGAAACCCTGTCTCTACTAAAAATACAAAAATTAGCCAGGCGTGGTGGTGGGCACCTGTAACCCCAGCTACTCGGGAGGCTGAGGCAGGAGAATCGCTTGAACCTGGGAGGCAGAGATTGCAATAAGCCGAGATTGTGCCACTGCACTCCAGCCTGGGTGACACAGTGAGACTCTGTCTCAGAAAAAAACTGACTTTGGCATTCCTTTTTTTTTGGAGACAGTTTTGCTCTTGTCTTGGCATTCCTAGTAGAGACAGGGTAAGATTTAGAGACCATGGGCCCTTTCTAGCATCTCTAAACTAACAACCTTAAGGTTCTTGACCATAACAGGATCACATGTGTCTTGGGGGCTTCTCCCCAGCCACTGTTGTTTCCCATCTCCTGTGTCACTGACGCTGACTTGAAAATTTCCTTCAGCTCAGGTGGCCCTGGTGACACTCCCAGGCTGTACGTTTTGACCTTGCTGCACTTCTGATGTTTCTGGAGACCTAACTCTAACTCTCAGTTGCTTGCTTAGCTTTCCTGTTCAGGTATTCTTTGTTATGATTAAGTCAGCTACCCTAGCAGGCAGCACACACATCTTTCTTCTCGGAAACAGGCAGGCAGAAAGTTAGGATGCAGGATTCAGATTATAACTTTCTTTTTCCCTAAGTCTGGGCAAACATTCACGTGTCCTTGTAAGGCACTTTTTTTCATTAATCAACGGGTTCTTTTAAGTGAAAAAAAAAAAAACAAAAAACTATAATCTAGATTAAATTCACAGACCATCAATATTAGGAAGACTAAATAACAGTGTAATTTTGAAGTCAGGGGAGCCTGGGATTGAACCATCCCAGCTACTCGGGAGACTGAGGCAGGAAAATCTCTTGAACGCAGGAGGCAGAGGTTGTGGTGAGCGGAGATCATGTCATTGCACTTCAGCCTGGGCAACAAGAGCGAAACTCTGTTTCAAAAAAAAAGGACTTCCATTTCTGACCATGAAAGAGTAGCTGGTATCAAACTTGCCATCCCACCAAAGCAACTAGAAAACTGGAAAAAAATATATGAAACAACTGTTTTCTAACATCGTACACAAGCATTACAGGGTAATCCCTGAGAGAAGGGAAACAGATTAGATGAGCCCTATATTTGCCCAACTCCCTTCCTGGAGGTACTTTCTGGACCACAGAGCAGTAGGGCATCCCAAGCAGAGCATGGCATGTTCTCTGAGTTTGGGAGATTGAGATCTGAGTTCAGGGAGGTAGAGGTTGGAATTTTGTGGGGAGGATACTGGAAAGGAGAAAGCTATACAGGGAAGGAATCCCCAGAAATATGCACAAAGAGAACTTGTAAATCTTTGGATGAATACTAAGTTGCACAGACTCAGATTAAAACTGCACAAGGACTGGCAATAAAATAATCGTTGAAGATCTGTAAGCTGAACAATTCCCAGTGTTCACACAGGAATGATAACTGTCAGTATTCTAGTCAGCTAAGGTGGAGAGTTTTCACTGAACACCTGGGCATTCAGTAGAGTCCTCAGAAAGATCATGCCTTAGTATTATACGAGACCTGGTATAATATGATGTAGAGGTGGACCACAAGTTAAAGATGCAGATCATAAGCATAGGACCCACTTTTTTTTTTTTTTTTTTTTTTTTGAGAGAGAGTCTTGCTCTGTTACCCAGATTGCAGTTCAGTGGCATGATCTCGGTTCACTGCAACCTCTGCCTCCTGGGTTCAAGTGATTCTCCTGCCTCAGCCCACCCAAGTATCTTGGATAACAGGCATGTGCCACCATTCCCAGTTAAGTTTTTGTATTTTTAGTTGAGATGGGGTTTTGCCATGTTGGCCACGGTGGTCTCAAACTCCTGGCCTCAAGTGATCTGCCTGCGTCGGCATCCCAGAGTGCTGGGATTATAGATATGAGCCACCGTGTCTGGCCTAGAACCTACTTTTAGAAAAAATAGTGAATAATTATAGCTAAAAGCTAAAATAAGAGATAAAATGAAACACTAAAAAACAAAACAACACAATCCAAATAAAGGCAGAAAAAGGAAAAAAGAAACAAGACAAATAGTAGAATCAGCTGGGCATAGTTCCAGAACTTCAGGAGGCAGGAGCATTGCTTGAGCCAAGGAGTTTAAGATCAGCTTGGGAAACATGGCAAAACCTTGCCTCTACAAAAAAATTTAAAAATTAGCTGGGTACAGTGGTGTGTGCCTGTAGTCCCAGCTATTCAGGAGGCTGAGGTGGGAAGAGCACTTGAGACCAGGAATTCCAGGCTGCAGTGATCTATGATTGCACCACTGCAGTCCAGCCTAGGTGACAGAGCAAGACCTTGTCTGTAAAAACAAATAAAAATAAAATAAACAAAATTAAAATAAACTTTAAAAATATCAGTATCGACTGAGTGCAGTGGCGCATGCCTGTAATCCTAGCACTTTGGGAGGCTAAGGTGGGTGGATCACTTGAGGTCAGGAGTTCGAGACCAGCCTAGCCAACATGGTGAAAACCCGTTACCGGTAAAAATATAAAAAAATAGCTAAGGGCATCGTGGCGCATACCTGTAATCCCAGCTACTTGGGAGGCTGGGGCAGGAGAATCGCTTGAACCTGGGAGGTGGTGGTTGCAGTGAGTCAAGATCACATCATTGCACTCTAGCCTGGGCTACAGAGGGAGACTCCATCTCAAAAAAAAAAAAAAAAAAAATTAGTATCATAGACTGAAACACTCAACCATATTGAAATTACATTAGGCTGAATGCAGTGGCTCATGCTTGCAATCCCAGAACTTTGGGAGGCTGAAGCAGGCAGATCACTTGAGGCCAGGAGTTTGAGACCAACCTGGTCATCATGGCAAAACCCTGTCTCAACAAACAAAAAAAAAGAAAGAAAGAAAGAAAAGAAATTACATTAAATGTAAATGTTTCAAATGCATCAACTATAAGTCAGCGATTGTCAGGAAGGATAAGAAAGCAAAACCCAAGTATATATTGTATACTAAACCTGCATTTTAAATATAAAGTCACAGACAGGTAAAGGTAAAAGAATAAAATAATACTATACAAACATGAATCTGAAAAAAATCTGCAAAACATGTATGTGATAAGAGATTTATATTTAAAATATACAATGAATTCTTATAACTCATTAATAAGAGCAATCAAATTTAAAAATAGGTGTTATATATTAATAGATATTTCATCAAAGAAGATATATAGATGGCAAAAAGACACATGAAAAGATGTTCCACATAATTAGTCACTAGGGAAATGCAAATAAAAACCATAATTATACACTCATTAGAATAGCTTAAATTTAAAATGTCTGACAATACCAAGTATTGAAAAGGTTGCAGAAGAACTGAAACGCTCATATTTTTGTGGTGGAAATGTCAAACAATATATTCCAAACTATTAGAAAATAGTTGGGTGGTTCCTTGAAAACTTATACATACATGAATCTGTATATATATTTTTAAATTATGTATAAAACTTATACATAAACCTGACCTATGATTCAACAATTCCACTCCCAGGTTTATTCCTAAGAGATATGAAAACGCATGTCTGCATACATTTATAATAAATGTATACCTTTATTTATAACACCTTTATTTATAATAGGCTAAACTGGAAATAACCCAAACATGCCTCAACTGGTGAGTGGACAAACAAGTGTGTTATAACTATACAATGGAATACTATTCAGCACCAGAAGGGAACAATTCACTGACACAGGCAACCATGTAGGTGAATCTCAAGAGCATTATGCTGTGTGAAAAAAGTCATCTCTCTGGAGGATCCTGTTCATATGGAATTTTAGAAGAGGCAAAATTATAGTAATAGAAAGCAGATCAGGTGTTGCCAGGGACTGAGTGCAGAGGGAGGAAATTGTGTACAAAAGGGCACAGAGAACTTTTGGGGGAAATAGAAATATTCTTTATCATAATTGTGGTGGTGGTTATATGACTGTCTACATTTGTCAAAACTCATCAAACTGTATGCTTAAATTGGTAAATTTTACCATATGTAAATTACACCTAAATTAAACTAAAATAAAATACAAAACAATATTTAAAAAAGCGATAATCATAAGAAAGCTAGAGTAGCTATATTTATATAAGAAAAAGAAGACTTGACCAGGTGTGGTGGCTCATGCTGGCAGTCCCAGCACTTCAGGAGGCTGAGGTGGGCAGATCAAGAGATCAGACGTTCAAGACCAGCCTGGCCAACACAGTGAAACCCCGTCACTGCTAAAAATACAAAAATTAGCTGGATGTGGTGATGGGCACCTGTAATCCCAGCTACCCAGGAGGCTGAGGCAGGAGAATCTCTTGAACCCGGGAGGTGGAGGTTGCAGTGAACCGAGATCATACCACTACACTCCAGCCTGGGCAACACAGCTAGACTCTGTCTCAAAAGGAAGGAAGGAAGGAAGGAAGGAAGGAAGGAAGGAAGGAAGGAAGGAAGGAAGGGAGGGAGGGAGCG
>NW_016804657.1:7357651-7367645 GCF_001698545.2 Rhinopithecus bieti
AGGGAGGGAGGGAAAAAAGACCTTTCTACAAATCCTTCCCAGAAGACTGTTCCTCACATCTCATTAGCCAGAATTTTCCCATATATTCATGCTTAAGCTGATCACTGACAAGGAATAAAATTGAGAAGAATTGAAGTTTAGAACCCTATAGTGCTCAGGCATAGGGCACTCAGGAATCGCCCACTCAGACTAGGTCTTCAGCCAGTCTCCCTTGAGGCAGATGGCTCAACAGAGGTTGGGTGGACCCCTCAATAACATTGAGGTTCTGTTAGAAAACAGGAGAGGTGGTCAGGTGCAGTGGTTCAGGCATATAATCCCAGCATGCTGGGAGGCTAAGGTGGGAGGATCACTTGAGTCCAGGAGTTCAAGGCCAGCCTGGGCAATTAGCAAGACCCTGTCTCTATGACGAAAGAAAGAAAGAAAAGAAAATTCAAAGAAAAGAATTGAAAGAAAAGGGAAGTGTATTACTTAGGGTAGCTGTAGCAGATGTAACAAGTAAGCCCCCACATTTCAGTGTCTTAACAGCATCAAAACTCACTTCTCCCTGCCATAACAGAACAATGCAGATGTTCCTGTTTGGGGGCAGCTTTCTTCCATGTGGAGATTCAGGGACTCTTATTTCTCTTCCATCTTGTGGCTCTGTTATCTTAGGCCTCTGCTTCTAACTAGCAGTCCGAGGGAGAAAGCATGGAGAAGCCACACAACTACTTCTCAACCTGCCCACTATCCAAGTTACACATATAATTTCTCCTCACACTCACTGTCAAGAACCAACCATGCAGCCACATCTAGATGGAAGGGGAGCTGGAAATACAGCCCCTGGCAGGAGAGCTGATTCCTTTGATATCACCACACTCTGGAATGGGACACATTGGTATTCTGGTAGACAGTTGGTTGTCTGCCAAGATGGAGGTAGAGGTGGAAGCAAGTTTGAGAGGCAACCCAACAGCTTCTATTACATAAATACTTATTTTATTTTATTTTGAGACAGGATTTTACTCTGTCACCCAGGCGACAGTGAAGTGGCATGATCAGAGCTCACTGCAGTCTCCTCCTGGGCTCAAGCAATCCTCCTGCCTCAGCCCCCATGTAGCTGGCACTACAGGCACATGCCACCATGCCTGGCTAATGTTTTGTATTTTTAGTAGAGACTGGGTTTTGCCATGTTGCCCAGGCTGGTCTTGAACTCCTGGGCTTAAAGGATCTATGTGCCTCAGCCTCCCAAAGTGCTGGGATTACAGGCATGAGCCACCATCCTACATAAATACTTTTTAAAATCCTTTCTCGGTTATCCCCAGAGCCATCTTTTGCCATAAATATTATTATTGTCGCCATTTTATAGACAGGGAAACTGCACACAAAAAGGTTAAATAACTCACCCAGGGTCGGCAGCTTTTGTAACTGGCAGAGCCGGGATGTTCCCCCAGGGTCTGTAACTCCGCATCTGCTTCTCTCAACCTCTATTCTGCATTGCTTGATGAAAAATTTCACCACATTGCTCTTCATCACTTGGCTCGGGTGAGTGTCAGAAGAAACACTTTAAGAATGGGCCACACAGATGAGGAACAGGTGTCTGCCTCACACTCACCAAGTGCTTTTTCATCATGGCATCAAGGATCATGGAAACGCTACACCAGCCCCTCTTTTCTGGAGCAATGTTGACCCATGTCTGGGCAAATAAGAAAGGTTTCATATGAGTATGTCTGTTCAAATAAATCCCAACTTTCTCACTGGGAAGGAATGACTAGTTCCCACGACTCACAGAACACCACCCCCTACCCCAATATCAAAAATATCACCTCCTTTTCTTTTAATACTAGCATACAGTGAGAAGTGGTACGCTTCTGTTTTTCTCAGTTTTCATTATAAGTTTTGGCTGTCCCTGGCATTCTGTATGCCACACATGTGCCAAATGCTGCAGCACGAGGACGGGCTAGGGGCAGGAAGGCAGCACAGGAAAGGGGAAGGGCTAGGAGAGGACTTTTGTTAGGTCAGTGCAAAAGTAAATGTGGTTTTTTGCCATTAAAAACAATGGCAACCATCCCAGCACTTTGGGAGGCCGAGACGGGCGGATCACAAGGTCAGGAGATCGAGACCATCCTGGCTAACCCGGTGAAACCCCGTCTCTACTAAAAAATACAAAAAACTAGCCGGGCGAGGTGGCGGGCACCTGTAGTCCCAGCTACTCGGGAGGCTGAGTCAGGAGAATGGCGTAATCCCGGGAGGCGGAGCTTGCAGTGAGCTGAGATCCGGTCACTGCACTCTAGCCTGGGCGACAGAGCGAAACTCTGACAAAAAAAAAAAAAAAAAAAAAAAAAAAAATGGCAACCAACCTAACACAATCTATTGAGACAGTAGTACATGCCAGACTTCATTTTTAAATTACAAATGAAAATGCTACTATCCCTATAGCCGCCATGTTAGATGAACAGGTTGGAGGAAGAGAATGCAAAATGAGTTCATTCTGATTCAAAGTTCTTGGTACATTACCTGAAAATGTGTTTACAGTAGGTGAATATCTTCCCCTAGAAGAGAGAGCCTCACTCAAGCCATTCACTTCTTTAATCAGAGCTCAGGAACTTTCCAAGCTAATTTATTTTAAGCAATTTACTGGTGAAAATCTAGCACAGAGGTGGTCATACCTTCCATTTGAAGTGCTAATAGTTCACATTGTAACTCCAGTCGGCTCCCTTGTCTGCATTTGATGTACTTTGTGAAACCATTTTAATATTCCATAATCACTTTAATATACTGTGTAATCTTGGACAAGTTACTTAGGTTCTCTGAGCCTCAGACGCCTCATCCTTAAAATGAGGGGGTTGGGTTAGATCAGTGATTTTGGATTACTTTTTCCTCAAACAAAATTTTATGTGGCACTCCAATATATAAGAGAGATCAAAGCATAAGTATTCTAAGTGTAGCTGAAGCATTTATTAAGCAGACCTATTATGTTTTGAATGTTGTGCTGGGTACCTGGGAAACAAAGCTGATGGAACACAGCCTCTACTTTCATTCTAGTAGAGGAGACAGACACATAAACTAGGACAGATACACAACCGTGAAACAAGCATCAGATGCAGAAGTGGTGACATGGACACGGTGGAGACAGCAGCTGGTGAAATACGGAGAGCTCTTGGGGGAGTAATGAGTAGTTGTATCCCTCGGCCCCTCCCGGGGTTTCCGTGCAGCCATGTGGACAGTTCAGAGTATGCTGGGGTGGCCCACCTCACACACATCTGTCTCTCCACTTGTCTGCTTCAGGGCTCTAGACTCAGACAGGTGCAGACCGGAGACAAGGAGGAGTGAATGCCGTAGGGACAAAGCTCAGCTGTTGAGGCAGAAGAATCCGGGAGTAAATACCTGAGCCTCTTGTCCCCTGAGGGACAGTTCGAAGGCACATTCTACACAGTTTGTTCATAGCTGTGCTTACCTCAATAACACATATTTTTTGACTTTCTCTTGTTCCCTGACTTGCTTTCCCATTCCCTCATGATTGCTTTTTGAGATCACTTCCCAGATGAAGAACTCACAGTCAAATCAGTGTCTCACGCTTTGCTTTCAAGGGAACCTAACCTACAGGAGTAGCCATGGGACATGTGAAAGGCATTTCTGAGGGAGGGGACAGCAGGAGATGGCAGAGTACATAGGAGCCATAAGCGACTTGGTGCCGGCTGGACCATACCACCTGAGCTGTTGACTGCATGGAATCAGGCACACTCCCATTCATCTGTCCTGGACACGCAGGCCACTCCAGCCCTCAACCACTGTGTGCTTAGAGAAAGCAAACGAACCCTAATATTTGCTAACCCAGTACAGACAGATGAGCAGTGCAGTTTTCTAGGGTTAGGAGAGTCAACTGTCGGCTGCTTTTGGAAACAACATCCTTTCAGGAGCTCCTGTGACTCTGGTGGATGGCAGTGCCCTTTCTCATCACACTCTGCCTCGAGTTCTAGGGCGGCTGACACAGCCTAATCACATTCCAGTCTTTCCCTGGAAGCAGAGCTCATTGTGATTATTACCTCATTGCATTTAATCTGCAAATGAGGAGTTAGAATTTAAAATGTCTCTTGAAGGGCAGGAGGTGTGGACTAGAATTTTACAGTAGGAAGGAGTTCCTGCATTGTGCAATTGCATGAACAAAGAAAAGAAATGAAAATGAAAAAAAAAAAATAGTAAATGAGGGAAAGGGAAAATAAGGATGGCAAGGTAAGGAGGAGCTAGCAGGAAGGTTACGCAAAACTCATGCTATAAGTCCTCTTCAAGGCTTGGCACTGTGGCTCATGCCTATAATCACAACATTTCGGGAGGCTGAGGCAGGAGAATTGCTTGAAGCCTGAGTTCAAGACCAGCCTGGGCAATACAGCGAGACCCTGTCTCTACAAAATTTTTCTTAAAATTAACTGAGCATGGTGGTGCATGTCTGTAGTCTTAGCTACTTGGGAGGCTAGGGTGGGAAGATCGCTTGAGCCCAGGAGGTTGAGGCTGCAGTGAGCCATGATCATACTACTGCACTCCAGCTTGGGTGACAGTGCAAGACTCTGTCTCAAAAAAACAAACAAACAAACAAACAAACAAATAAAAAAAAAACAAAAAAAAAACAGTTTTATTCATTTGCTAGAGGTAGGTCATAGAATTGAACATAACCTTCCCAATCACTACCATGAAAAGGAAACACCATCAGTTACAATATTTACAGAATCCACAGGAAAAAAGAAACTAGTCACTAAGGAAAAGCACAACTATTTGTGGTACTAAGATGAGAGTAAAATTCCTCCATGCATCCTAAGTAGAGAGGCTGCTGTCTGATTTAATGAAGAGCATCTGTAAACCTGTCCTTCTGGGAAACAAAATGATGAAGTGCACAAAGCTGTTTCTTAGGACATCCCTCAATATAGGCTGATGGTATCATGACAAAATGCAATTCAGTAAAAGCAACTTTATGAGGGTGCCAATATGGTATATCCAGGTACTAAGCTCACTGATGTTCTACTTAATTCATAATTTAGGGATAGATTTTTGGGTGTCTAGAAAAATGCACAGACTGCATTTACTTTAATAATCTTCCATAAATACTGTTTTTCCCAGCTGAGCATTTAAAAAATATTAAGGGGCAGTAAGTTTGAAATCCTCATCTAGATGGTGACTGTTCTAGGTGGGGCCACATCAGGATAGCCGGCTGTGACTCAGGACCCTCAGTGTTTTCATGGGGAGGGCATCCAAGATTCTCCTCAGAAAGTAACTTTGCCTTCCAACCCAGAGGTCAATGGGTGATTGAAACCTCATAAACTTCATATCATAAAGCATGGATACAATAATTTTAAGCTGGAAAAAATATTAAAACAGGTGCAACAAACCTGCTTCTGCTGCAGGTGGATGAACAATCATTCATTAAAGTAGCCATGATATGACTGACTATGCAAAATGCCATTCCATGTACACCCTCCAAGATAGACAAAGTTGCAAAATGTTGCGAAGTGTACCTGGGCAACAAGTGACTGGCTGAAGGGGATTATGAGTTACAAAGTAGATAAAAAATGTGGCCATGTCTACCAAAATGATGGCTCCGTTTTAGAATAATCGTGTTGTGAGTCCTCTCCAGTGGAGGGTACGTGGTGAGCAGGAGTTGTAATCGCAGATTTCATAATAAAACCATGGCGTCTGTCTATGAGTTTCTCTGTTCTCTAGTGCTGCAGAGCACATCTACGGCTCAGCCTTAAGTTAGAGAAGAAGTGTAGCAAGGACAAAGGCTGAAGTTTGGAAGATGGACTAGAAAAAATAATTGGCTGGATTTAGGTAAATCTCAAAATCTTGGGATTGGAAAGGATTTCCTCCAAGGTCAGTTTGTCCACGGCTCCACCTAATGTCCCCTTAGAGGGGCATTAATGCCTTACAGG
The DNA here is from genome assembly GCF_001698545.2 of Rhinopithecus bieti. Classification (NCBI taxonomy): domain Eukaryota; kingdom Metazoa; phylum Chordata; class Mammalia; order Primates; family Cercopithecidae; genus Rhinopithecus; species Rhinopithecus bieti. Next base: position 7,363,546 of record NW_016804657.1, read on the forward strand.
TAAGCATTTAACCTCAGGCTGGATGCTTTTTAGAGAGGAGAGGATACCACTGTATAATGTAACTCCCCTCATTGTTGAGCTAAGTGGTTATTACAAACTAAGCCAATTTTGTCTCTTAGCAATTTTTACCCAGTGACTCAGAGTAAGACCTCGAATCAAAGTCTACTCCTCCCTTAAAGTGCAACAGTTCAAAAACAACTGAAGACAACTCCTCAGAGCTCCCTGTTGTCTTCTCCAAGTCTTCCAGAAGAACCTCTTTCCATGTAAGGTAACTCTTCTCCTGATGAGGGTTGCCTGATTTCACAAATAAAAATATGGAATGCTCGGTCGAAATTGAGTTGCAGATAAACAAGGAATACATTTTTAGTGTAAGTATGCTCCTGTATTTGGGACATACTTATACTAAAAATGTATTTCTTATTTATCTGAAATTCCAATTTTACTGGGCATTCTGTATTTTCACCAGCAACCCTCCCTACTCTGGATACATTTTAGTTTGTAAATGTTGTATTTAAAATATAGTGCCTGGAACTTAAGACAATATTCTAGTTGAACCCAGAAGTGCAGCTCACGTGGGTTGAGAAAGGCAAGTGGGGAAATGGTAAAAGGAAGAGGACATCTTCCTCCTCCTCTCCCTCCTTCCCCTCCCAATTTATGTGTGAAGACTGGGATAAACTCCCTTCCTCTGAGGGGATAAAGGCCTCTCCTGGGCATAGCAGCTCAGAGACAGCGCACAATGTTCGCTCGATGGGGCACCCTTGGGCTCCATCCTACTTGGCAGCCCTGACCTTAGGTAAAGAACTTACTCCAACATCCACAGTGCCTGCAGCTATTTCTAATGTGTTAGCCTCTCTTTTGCACAAGGGATGCTGTCTCTGTTCATTTGAGGGGATACTTCCAGCCCAGATGATAGCATATTTGCAGAATACAACACATAATGGCTTGTGTCTCTCTTATGTATTTACCTTTCTTTCAATTCCTTTGCTCTTGTGGTTTCCATCTCCTCCCCATCCTTCACTGTATTCCAGGTTTTTCATGCCAGGTTTTTCATGTATTAAATTAGATGATAAGCCCCTCCAGGGCAAGGGCCCTGTTGGCTCCTAACACAGGAAATAGCCTCAGTCTTGGGAAGAGCTTTTATTGCCAAAGCCTCACCTCCGTCCAATTCCTTATTTTCTCCTCACACTTCCTCACCGCAGTGTTCCTGCAGGCGTGATGCTATGTGGGGTAGGTTCCCAGGGAGACACTTTTGGCCTGGTGGAGGTGGAATCTGGAACAGTTCTAAGTCATTTAAGAACACTTACTCCACCATGTTCCACTTCAGTCTTTTAGGGCTGAAGAAAAGATGGGGAGGATTGATAGTTGGGTGGTTATGGAGCAGGACCAGCCCTCAGGCAGGACCCTGCTTAGCCCACACCAAACAGATGAGGTCCCTTGCTGTTTTCAAACTTGTCGGATGAGCATTCTACAGCTTCCCACTAATCTCACCAGTATTTCAGGACTCTCACCACCCCTCCCTTTTTAACTTTTAATTTCATTTTCTAATTCTATAATTTAATCTTAAATTTCTTTTTGCTTAGTATTCCCTGTTTAACTTTAACCAGGAAAATATACATCTGGACATGGAACAAGGAAGATTGAGAGTGAAAATGATTACTGGAATGAAACGTTGCCATGGAACATACTCCTTTCCCTGAGCCCCTGCTGAAGTAGGTAGGGGTCAGGGTCATTTGGAGACTGTGTGCCTGTGGCAGGGCCAAAAACCCCAAGTCTAGGTGAATCTTAGATCAGCAGTTTCATTCACTGGGAACTTTTTAACATTTTCATTCACAAAGTTAAATAATATGATGATGTTTTTGCCTGATCTCAGCAGGGAAACTTGTTTGGCGTAATAGTATGAGGACTCTTGTGAGGTTTTAGGGGTATCACCTGCAGAAAGACATGTGCAACCAGAAGACCATAACGTCTGACTGCTATGACCAGTGCCCCTTGGGGGCACTATGGTTGGAGAAAAGAAACCCATGTCAGCACTCTCCCTGGGGGTGGGCCTGAATCAATTAGAATTGCTGGAGAGTGAGTCTCCCTGCCCCAGGCAAGCCTACAGACTAAGACAGGAGAACAACTGGTTGGGGCAAAAGCCTTAGCTGTATAGAAGGTTACTCACTCTGGTAAATAAATATCTTTTTTTTTTTTTTTTTTTTTTTGAGACGGAGTCTGGCTCTGTGGCCCAGGCTGGAGTGCAGTGGCCGGATCTCGGCTCACTGCAAGCTCCGCCTCCCGGGTTTACGCCATTCTCCTGCCTCAGCCTCCCGAGTAGCTGGGACTACAGGCGCCCGCCACCTGGCCTGGCTAGTTTTTTGTATTTTTTAGTAGAGACGAGGTTTCACCGTGTTAGCCAGGATGGTCTTGATCTTGTGACCTCGTGATCCGCCCATCTCGGCCTCCTAAAGTGCTGGGATTACAGGCTTGAGCCACCGCGCCCGGCCATAAATACCTTTCATAGTAAAAGCATCATCAGATTCCAGAGTCATGAATTAACAAATTGTGCCAGTCTGCTGTGAGTGCTTCTTCCTTTATCCATCGGTAGTCAGGAATGTGCAAAGGGTGTGGTGGTTATAACCAACAGTCTAGAGTTATCAATTTATGCTTATTTTTTTGTTAAAAAAAATGGCTCTTTGGTTAACTCCCATGACAGTTAACTGCCAGCCACCAGCAGGCTACCCACTTCAGTTCTCATTCTACCTGCCTTACCTAGACAATTTTATTTATTCTCATCATTTCAACGGTTAACCACTGTTATTCCCATGATTGTAAGGTGCACCATTAATTTAATAACGCCTGGGGGTGGGTGAGGTAAGAAGAATCTCTATCACATTAAATACACAACATCTATCGTAAGCTTATCCCTACACTCCACAGCTAAAGACCTACCAATTTTTCAAGACTCAATGCATAGTCATGACAGCCTCCTCCTGGACTGGCCGCTCCCTTGTGGTGTCACGACTCTACCTTGCACATGCTATCACAATGCACAAACTGTAGGCTCCTCAAGGGCAGGAACTGTCTGCTTCATCCCTTTACCCCCAGGATCTAGCCCAGTGTGTGCCATTAATTCACTCTATAAATATACATTAGGACCTACCATGTGCTAGGCACAGTCCCTGTCACGCATTGTTTATTAAACAAAAGAGTTTTTAAAACATCCACTCTGCCATAAGGTGGGATACAAGCTGAAAATGTGACAGCCTCTTAGGCCCATGCATTATTAGACAGAAATGGGGGCAGTGTATATGTTTTGCTAAAATGAATGTGACCAAGTGCCACAACGTGTGGTTCAGACATTAAGTTTTCTAGGTGGTTAAGAAAAGGAAAGATGGAGGATGAGCTGAAATCTGAGCTGCTGAAGGTGCCAGGCCTCACATTTCTCTGAAGCTCCACTATTTTCCAAGGCCTAACATTAGGCTTGCATTCAAGGTTGATTGAATGAAATTGGAAAACTTCCCTGCAAAATTCTAGGGAAGAATTGGGATGGGGAAGAGAAAGGAATTACAGTGTGTATGAATAGAACCAGGAAAGGCTTGATGGCAGAAAAAAATTAAAAAAAAATTATTGTATGAAATGTACATAACACAAAATTTACTATTTTAAAATTACAACTTTTTTTTTAAGAGACAGTGTCTCACAATGTTGCCCAAGTGGTCTCAAACTTCTAGCCTCAAAACAAAGAAAAAAGAAAAAGAAGAAAAAGTTCTAGCCCAGTGGCTCAGACCTGTAATCCTAGTCCTTTGGGAGGCTGAGGCAGGAGAATCGCTTGAGCCCAGGAGTTCAAGACCCGCCTGGCCAACATAGGGAGACTCCAGTGTCTACAAAAAAATAGAAACAATTAGCTAGAGTGTGGTGGCACACATATGTGGTCCCAGCTATTGAGAGGTGGAGGTGGGAGGATTGCTTGAGCCTGGGAGGTCAAGGCAGCAGTGATCCCTGATCGCACCACTGCACTTCAGCCTGGGTGACAGATCGAGATCCTGTCTCAAAAATGAAATAAAGAAAAAAGACAAAACAAATAAAAACTCCTGGTCTCAAGCAACACCATCCTCGCT
>NW_016804657.1:7369326-7384530 GCF_001698545.2 Rhinopithecus bieti
CGGAGCCTGGCGCGAATCCGCCCGGGCCCCGCGCGCGGGGTGCAAGTGGCGGCTCCGCCAGGCCGAGCCTCGCCCCAACATGCGCCGGGGGAGTGGCCCGGGCCGGCTTTCCCCAGCCCTCCCTACCTGTTGGCCGCCGGGAGCCCGGCTCACCTTGAACTCCCGGCCCGGAAGGTGCTGCGGTCCCGGCCCGGGTCCCCGGCTCGAGAGCGGAAATGTGAGCCTTTGATATGCCCCGCCATAGCCACCGCCGGCCGGGTCTCTCTTCACCCAGCCCGCGCGGAGTTGCCTTTCCAGGGAAGCGAGAGAATCCTCCAACTTCCTTCCACGAAGGTCACAGGGTGGCCCGGAGCGTTACAATGGAAATCGGCGGGCGAGTCCTGCCGTCATTTTCGTCGTGGCTAGATTGTCTGCCTCAGTCTTTTCTTTTAGCTTTTCTTGAAGCTGCCTAGCTGCGTATTTATACACAAAGACCTAAGAGCCTGGCTTCTCCAACTTTTTTTACCTGTTACTTTTCCTCCCTTACTGTCCCCTCATCTTCTACCCTCCGGAAACCCTTGGTGCCCCGTGTGGTTTTGGCCCAGCGCCCTCCCCCCACCCAAGGAATCTTTTGTGGGTTTTTTCCCTCTCCATTTTCCATTCACTCCATACACAGACACCATCTTCACGTAGATCCACATGGTGATCCTAGCCAGCCACGGAAATATGTTTATTAAGTGCTCACCATGGTACCCCAGGGCCGACTCTTAAATGCTTTGATATTCTTGGATCCTTGTGGTCAGTGTCAACCAGGACAAGATGATTCCTGTGACCTGGCCTGGGGTTCTCTTCCAAGCCCCTAGAGAAGGCAGATCTGAGTCTTTTACAGAGTGCATGGTGTGCGGTGTCCGTCCCATCCAGGTCCCAGCTGCACACAGGGCAAATGACTACTCTGCACTTATGGTCGGAGGGTCCCAGAGAAGGCCTTCTATAGCCACTCCCCTACTGGGGACACCGGGGGCCCACACTGCTCTAAGCCCCGTGACTCCTGCTGCTGGTGAACCATCCTTGCTAGCTGCTGTGTTTTCTTCCTTCACCTTGAAGAGATTTTCTGAACTGACTCCCTCAGAGAGCTCCTCCAGCCACATTGCTTCAGCTTCAGCCCATGTGCAGAAAGCTTCCAGATCTTCCACTTAGTTTTATGGCATCTTTTCTATAGTCCCTGATCCTAGTGCTTTGTTTTTATTTTTGAAACAAAGCCTCACTCTGTCACCCAGTCTGGAGTGCAGTGGCACAACCATAGCTCACTGAAGCCTCAAACTCCTGGGCTCAATTGACTCTCCCACCTCAGTCTCCTGAAGTGCTGGGATTACAGGCATGCTCCACCACACCCGGTGGTAGTGCTTTTAATCTTTACTTTTCACTGCGGGACCCTTGTAAGTTGTATGTTAGTGGTGCACTGCTGTTATAGTCCACACACATTTATTGACTGTGTGTGTCTAGGTCAAGCAGGGCCATGGCCTGGGTTTGCACAGATTGTGCACTGTGCAACTTCGGGAGCTGCTGTTCACTTTGTAGTCTCTGTGGATGACTCCCTCTAGAGTTGTGCAGTTCTTTGAACAACCTGGGTACCAGTTATGAGGGTGGGATGAGGTAGAACTTTGAAAACTTTGAAAACAATGCCCTTGAGTAATCATAATGAGGGGGGAAGAGGGAAGGGGGCAAAGAAAGACTGACAAAAGCAAAACAGAAGTGGGGAAAGCACAACTTGGGGAAATCTTGATTGTACTCCAGCATATCCTGTCCTGGCTGGATGCCTCCTATGAATTACACTGGGAATTTCTGTGGTGTCACTAGCCAGTGCCTTTTCGCCTGACAGTTCTCTGAACCATTGATGACCCTCCTGATAACTTTGCTGCCACAGAATCTCACTCGGTGTGACTTCAGCCTGACCTCTGGGAAGGTCTCCCTGTGTTACACTACTCTAGCACTGTACTGATCCCTGAAATGTAATACGTTGATAAGCAAGATCATCTTTCCTCCTAGGGTGTAACCTGAGTATAATCTTGGTATCACTGGTCTTTTTGACCTCCACATTCACATAGTCTCTCAATTCTTGCGTCTCCCCATAGCACAGACTCCAGCTTCTTCCTTTCCTTCCTGTTTCTACGGCTACTGTCTTAGCCCAGGTCCCAGTTGTTTCCCACACAATTGGTGTCTTCCTGGTTGGTTATTTCCTCCAGCCTCCCTTTTAAGCTCATCCTTTTCCTAAATGATCATTTTTGGGGCTCCCACCTGTTCTCACTGGGTCCTTATGACTTTCCTCCAAGGAGATGTTGCCCCTTGTGTCCTCCCCTCCAGTCTTCTCTGGCTCAGACACTTTGTTCTATCTAACCTGTTTGCTTTCCTTTATGTAGACTATATTAAACTTTCTGGCCCCTTCTACTTCTCACCTCTTGCCTGTGTATTAGTATTTCCTTTTTCCCCTAAAACTCACTTTCTCCATGAAGCCTTTCTAAACCTGCCTACCGTGATCACACCAGAACCCACCCAGCCACATAGAGCAGGTTTCACATCCATTGCCTGTGTCTGATCTGTCTTGCCCGTCCACTCAGTGTGGCATTTCTTGAGTGGCCACTCAAGAAATGTGCCACATTCACAGAGAGAGTGCCATTCTGTGTGCAACCATGTATTCAATACTGGGAGTCCCAGACAAATGACCAAGACACAGCATCTGCCTGAGCGGCTGGTGGATGTGAGTGGACAGAGAATAAAATAGCTAACCACAGGCCTGAATGAAATACCTGACGTGGAAACCAACTGTGGGAAACAAGGAAAGGGATGATTAATTTTGACTTGGGGGTTGGGGCTGGTTTTGCTGAAGAGGTGACATTTGAGCTGAGCCTTGAGGATAATTAGAATTTTGAAAGAAAGGATAGAAGATCATTCTAGGCTCTGGGGAAAAGCCTAAAGTGTGGATGAGTGAAAGTACATGGCTCATTCAGAAATGGCACGTAAGTTCCACGTAACTGGAGCTGGGAGGAGGAGGAAATGGGGATGCAATTATTTGGGGGAGGAGGAAATAATGGGGGAGGAAAGGTGGGTTTGAGATAGATCCTGAAGGTTTTGCATGCTGTGCTGAGGAGTCTGGACTGGGAGGGGTAGATTTCTTGGCGCTCTGGGTGCTGCCAGGCAGTCTGTGCCCTGTCATCAGAGCATATATTTACTTCATTGTATGTAGTTGTCTGTACCCTACTCTGATTGTTTCCCCTGGGGGCAGGGGCCACATTGGTTTTGTTCACTACAATGTCCCTATTACTAATAGGGTATATAACCCATACTGGGTGTGTGTTACATATTGGCTGACTGAATACTTATAAATATATATGTCATTTTATCTGTGGGAATGGATAGCCATTAAAAGTTTGTAGGGCAAGATTAGGAGGACAGGGTGATGTGTTGAGGAGGATAAACCCTCAACTAGTTCAACATAAATTGGAGAGTAGAAGGCACGGAGATTGTAGGGTGGGATTAACACATTTTCTTCATTTATGTCTTTATTTTTGTAAATCTATTGAGATACTTTTTTAAGTGTCAAAAGCATTACATCTGTATTTTAGAATTCAAATAATACAAAAGGACTTTGTATTAATCAGGTAGGCTAAACTGCTCTAACAAACTCAAAGCATAGTGGTTCAGACAATAGATGTGTCTCATATAACAATGTGAGGGAGATGCTTCAGAGGGAAGGGTTGGGTGGGAACCCTGCTTTCCACAGTCTTTCTGGCTCCTCAGCTGGTGGCAGTTCCGCTGTCTTCAACTCACAGTTTCTAAGATCACTTTGGTAGTCATCTTCACCATTCCAGCCCCTACAAAGGAGGAAAGAGCGTGGAGTAGAATATATGGAGGCTTTGTGGGTCAGACTTGAAAGTGGCACACATCATTTCTGCACATGTTCTATTGGAGAGACTTTGGGCCCATGCCACACTAGCTGTAACGAAAGCTGGGAAGCCATGTGCCAGCTACTATGGAAGAAGGGAAGGACAGATTTTGAGGGAACAGCTAGCAGTCTCTGTGTTACTTATAAAGGATATAAGGTCGAAAGAAAAATCTGGGCTAAACATGTCAGCTCATGCCTGCAATCCCAGCACTTTGGGAGGCCAAGGTGGGAGGACTGCTTGAGATCAGGAGATCGAGACCAGCCTGTGCAACATAGTGAGACCCCCATCTCTACTAAAAATTAAGAAAAGTGAGCTGGGTATGGTGGCATGTGCCTGTGGTTCCAGCTACTTGGGAGGCTGAATGGGGAGGATCACTTGAGTCTGGGAGGTCAAGGCTGTAGGGGACCGTGATCGCACCACTGCACTCCAGCTTGGGCAACAAAGTGAGACCCTGTCTAAAAAAAAAAAAAAAAAAAAGGAAAAAAAATGTGTCCACCCTCCTGCCCAGGCACAGCCACTCCTATCTAATGTGTGTGTTTCTCTGCATACTGAATATTTTGTTTGTTTTTTTTCCTCATAGCTTCTGTACAAGGCTTTGCACCTAATGGGCACAGACTAATAATAGCTACTATTTCTAGATGGCATATCAAGCGTCAAGCTCTGACATACATTCTGGTATTTATTCCTCACAGCAATACTTTGAGAAAGTCACTATTATTTTCTCTTTATTACAGATAAGGAAACTGATGCCTAGAAAAGTTAGTTAACTTGTCTAGAGTCATACAGATATTCCCTAGCAGACCCAGGATCTGATCTCAGGACTCCATTCTGTCTCTTCTAAGGAAAAGTTGACTTACAGTCGCTAAACCTTATGCTGTGTGTTGCTTGAGATTAGCTTGGGTGAAGAAGGATGATAGTGGTTTGAAAGTGAAAGTGCATTTAAAAATAGGAGGATCCAGGATTAGTGCAGCCCAGGCACACTTCCTGAAGGGAAGGATAATGCCAGCATGCACCTCACAGGTGTGGCATCTCTGCAACCCTAGCAGGTGGCCATGTCGGCTCTGAGGACGGGCCGAAATGCAACTGTCTCTGGAAAGCACTGAAGGAGGAGGAAGGCCAGCGGGAGGAACCCTAGAGAATCCATCCAGCTTTAACAGTCTTTGAAGTGTTGTGGCCTTCAGAGATTCCTTGGCACTCATTTTAGCCTTGTTAACAGAATTCCTGTATCTGCCAAGCTGATTAATGCCTGCCCTGGCTATAATTATTCTTATTAGCCTGCTGAATAGGAACTCTAGTTGTCAGTGATCATTCCTTGCAAGGCAGCAAGCTAGTCGACATTTATGTGGCTATTTTGTTTTAGCGATGGGCTGCTTTGCTGATTTTCCACCCATAGATTGAATGTGCATTTTCACATTGGCACTGAGTCTGGCAGTTAAATAAGGTGTGTGCTTGTCTGTCGGTGTGTGTCTGCATCTCACTTTGTGAAACGAAGTTGGAGGGATGCTGTCCAGGCAGTTCATAGCTGTTTTCGTTTAATTGCACTGGTTTCTTAAAGGCAGGGTTGCAAGGGTCATTTGACTCTGCTTTGGGAAAATAACTTGAACTGGCAAAAATTCTTCATAATTTATCTTCTGGAAAAGGCGAAGTGCTGCAGTTGGCACAGTCAGTGGTTTTTTCGATCTTGGGCTATTTCTCCCCACACCAACTGTAGTCTTTGGGAAGCAACAGAATTCGACCCCGTAGTTAACACTGTCACGTCCCAGCAATATGCGTTTCCATTAGGCTGGAGATCATGGCACTGTGCATTTGCTTGTGTTCTTTGAAGGCTGATTTCTCCACAATACTCTGTAAGTGTTTGTGGTAGATTATGGAGTCACTAAGCAGCATGATTCAAGTCTAAGTAAAATGTTCTGGGACTTTAATTGCATCCTGTTTCACACCTTTACAAGCAGTTGGAATGTGAAAATATTTACATCACTTGGGGTATTTCATAGGAGTGGAGAAGAACCCGTGGCTACTGTTGCTCTGTCTAGGATGAATTTGGCTTAGAATAGTGAAGAGTGAAATTGTGCCTAAGGGTTCCGGGCACATTTCAGAGTGGGTGCCACCTTGGAATCCTAATGAAATAGAGATAGTAGGCAGACAGGTGAGTTACTTCTTGGAGCTTAAAAGTAACTCCAAGCCAAGAATATTCTGATAATGGCTCTTCCTTGCTCTTCTTTAGAGCTGGACTAGACAGAACTTCCCAGCTAAGGGGCCACAGTAAGGGACCCACATGGGTTTCAGGTGGGTTGTCATGATATTGATACCCACAGGGAGGGGCTGCCTCTAAATCCAAAGGCCTGCTTACCCGGAGAGCTACACAGATATTATCATTTCCTGTGTGTGCTATGATTTGACGAAGGCTGGCAGTTCTCTCCTTCGCTTGGTGAACTACAGCCCTTTAGCCCGAGCCTTGGAATGAGCTGTTTGAAGATGCAAGGTGAGAAGCTCAGTAACACGGCTAGCAGCTCATTTATTCAGCAAATATTGAGCAAGCGCCTGCTATTACACGCCGGGCATTGTTCTGAGGATTGCTCTATGAACAGAGCAGACTCAGATCTGCTCTCAAAGGGTCGGACAAAATGCACTAGATGTCAGAAAGTGGACGATTGAGGTGAGGGTCAAACGGCAGGTTCTTGGAAATGCCTGCAGTGAGGAGACAGGAAATGAAAGGGAGAGTGCTAGGAGTAGTCAGGGAACAGGAGAAGTACCGGGAGAGCATGCTTTCGGAAGCAAAGCAAAGATGGGTGTGAGTGGACTTGTTAAAGAGGGATTGGTCACATGCTGCTGCAGAACTGGAAGGATAAAGACAGAGAAGCCCTTGGATATGGGCACTGTGAAGTCTGCCCAAACAGTGAAGGAGGAAGGGAAATCACAGAACTTGAGAAGTGGGTGGGGTGGGGAAGGAACTCTGAGTCAGAAACGATCGCCCACCTTTTCAAGTGGTGTGGAGCAGAAGACCACTGTGAGGGTATGGCTCAGGGCACGGCAGAACCAGATCAACTTAAACAGGATCCAGGAGTCTCCAAGGAGGCCCACAGGCCAGCTGGGAGACTCTCATGGCAAAGGACAGGCTGAAGAGCAGTGAGCAGCCATGACTACTGGGTGTGGACTCCAGAGAAGGTGGCACGGGGGGTTGGGGTGCAAATAGAAACCCTAGCCTTGAAAAGCCAGAGAGGAGAGAAAGGAGAGGGAGAGGAGAGCATGCAGAGAGCAGTGTGGTGCTCTCTGCAGTCTCTGCAGTGCTCTCAGACTGCCCTAAGAGTAGCCCCAAAGCTTCCCCAGATGTGCTAGTTAGAGGTTATCTATATGTTCCCTTGTTCCCTGTCTCTCTCTTTTTAGGACAGGGTCTCACACTATCACCCCGGTTGGATTACAGTGGTGCAATCACAGCTCATTGCAGCATGAAATTCCTGGGCTCAAGAAGTCCTCCCACCTCAGCCTCCTGAGTAGCTAGGACTGCACCACCATGCCTGGCTAATGTTTTATCTTTTTTTAGAGGCAAGGTCTTGCTGTGTTTCTCAGGCTGGTCTCAAACTCCTGGCCTCAAGTGATCCTCCTGCCTCACCCTCCCAAAATATCGTGAGCCACTGCGCCTGGCCTGTATGTTCTTTCTTTCTTTATCTGCACACATATAAAGTTTCCTCTGTGTCCCTCTGGATGTCTTCTTCCATGTTGATTGGTGGAATTAACTTACTCTCTGATAGCTTTTAGGTCTTTGGCTGTTAGGCAGAATCTCTAACAAAGGGACTCTTGCATTTTATAATCCATCTTTCTCTTATTCACATCAGCTAAGAAGATTTTAATAGTTTGTATTACAAATAAGCCATAACATGTATGTTTTTAAAACCTACTTCTGTTCTTTATACTCTTCTATCCTTACTTCATCTCCCAATTAAAAGAGGAAAAAATGGGGTTCAGCTTCAGAATCAGCCTTTCACTTGAATCCTGCCTCCCCTCAGCGTGAACCTTGGACAGATTTTCTAACCTCTTTGAATCTCACTTTCTGTCTCTGTGAAATGGGAATAATACCTCTCTTGAAGGTTTTCCATGAAGATTAAAAACAATATATTTAGAAGAGTGCAAACATTAGTGTGTATAAGTTCCTAGAAATCTGCTACCCCAAGTGTGTTCTGTGGACCACCAGCATTGGCAGCACCTGGGGGAACCTCAGGTCCAACCTTGTGAATCAAAGTTTGTAGTTGAACAAGATCCCCAGGGGATTCAAATCCATGCTAAAGTTTGAGAAGCATGTCTGGAGGAGTGTTTGGCACACAAATTACTTGGTAGTCTGGGCTTTCTCAGTGGGACTGAGGCAAAGCCATGGTCAGAGTCAGAGCTGGAGGAGAGTGGGCTGGGGCTAGACCGCATGGGAATGTGACAGACATTCAGTTAGCAATGAAGGATGGAGGATAGCATAGGTCTGTAGTGCAGGCAGTGGGCCTGGTTTCCTAGCTTTATGCCACCAAGTTTGGCAGCCTAAGAGAGACAGCATCATGTGGTCTCTCCATGGAATGAGGGTGGAAGGATGAGGGATAAAGGAACCAAGGGAACTGATGAGAACGTCACAGGAAAGATTAGCCAAGCAGTACAGGTGGGATAGGCAGGTGAGTGGGGCTTCCAGGCCTGATGCACCTGCAGAAGGTTTGAGGGCCTGGAGGACATGATGAGGGCATAAAAGCAGATTCTGAGGTGCAAGGGAGTGGGTAGTCTAGAAAAGTAGGAGGTGAGGGTCAAGAGAGGTAATTTCTGAGTTCCGGGTTTTGGCAGCAGAGATCTAAGAGGTGACAGGCTGGATGGCCAGTAGTGACATAAGCATTTATTCAGAATTTTTGCCTCTTCTACCATTTTGGCTGCTTGAGCTAATATCTGACTGGGTTGGGCCTGAATGGATTAGGAGAGAGGGGTGTGACTTAGAAGCATTAGCCCCAGGCATTGTGGGGAAAAGGCAGTAACCTATGACTAAGATGAATTGGGGGTTGGGGACCAGGTGTGATGCAGAGAAACCAATATGAGGGTTCTTTCCTTCCTAGGAAATTCCTGTCTACCTTTTTTGTAGCATTTATTTTGTGCCAGCCACTATGCTTTTTTTTTTTTTTTCTCTTTTCTTTTTTTAGAGAGATGGGGTCTCTGTCACCCAGGCTGGAGGGTAACGTTGCAGTCATAGCCCACTGCAGCCTCAACCTCCCAGGCTCAAGTCATCCTCCCACCTCAGCCTCCTGAGCAGCTGAGACCGGCTAATGCACTTTCCATAGATGAACTTATTTAGGAGGCTTCATAGTCCCATGAGGGTAGGCGCTATTGTTACCCCTATTTAATAGATGAGCAAACTGAGTCACAGAGAGGTGAAGTCACTTGCTCAGGGTCACAGTGTAAGTGGCAGACCTGGGATTCAAACCCAGATAGTCTGGCTCCAGAGTGTGGGTTCATAACCACAGTACACTAGTATGTCTTTACATGTTAGTCAAAATATATCTTTGAAAACACTGAAAGGAATTGATATAATTAGCTAAATTGTGATAACATTTGTTTCCTTGTCTTTCAAGACAGGAGGCTTGGATTTTGGCCCTTGTCCTTCTACTCACTAGTTTTGTGACCTTGGACAAGTTGCTGAATAGCTCTCAGCCCCTATAAAGTAAGGGTTGGGCTAGCTGATCTCGAAGGTCTCCCCTTCTATCTCCAGAATTCTTTGAGTTCAGGCTGACCCCTGCTGTTGGCCATGTAGCCTCTTGGCCCATCTTCCGAGCACTACTTATGATTCTGCAGCCTGTGCCTATTGTCTCTCACCTGCCTGGTGCCTCTTCACAACAGTAGGTTGGTGCCTCTGAGGGCTCTGGAAATTGTTCGGTCCTTGTATAGGCAACTGCTGCCTCATTCCAGCCCATTTCCTGTGCACTAAAGATCTTCCCTGTGGTTCTCTAGGGTACAGAGGTGTCCCCACCACCAGGCTAACTGGGCTTTCAGGCAGACCTCTGGGGGAAGTCACAGAAACAGTAAAACAATAAGCCATTTCTAGATGACAGACTGTTTCTTATCATTACTGATTTTTTTGTGTGTGTGCAAGTTTTGATTGAGGGTATCAGCCATGAGTAAGCTGGGGCTGACTAATCAAGCCTCAGCCCTCACAAATGTGACTTGTGTCTTCTCCCTTCAGCCTAGGAAAGAGCCTAGAAGATGCTCCACAGGTTGCCCTTTCCCCAGTGTACCCCAGACCACAGTGAGAAGAGACATAGACATCTTTAGATGTGTATAAATATTGCCACTACTTTGGATTTTACACCCTTCCTGAAGGGTATAAAAGTTGAAATACTTTAATTTTTTTGAAGCAGGGTCTTGCTCTGTTGCCCAGGCTGGAGTGCAGTGGTACAGTTTTGGTTCATTGCAACCACTGCCTCCCGGGTTCAAGCAGTTCTCATGCCTTGGCCACCCAAGTAGCTGAAATTACAGGGATGTGCCACCACATCGGGCTAATTTTTTGTATTTTTAGTAGAGACGGAGTTTCGCCATGTTGGTTAGGCTGGTCTCGAACTCCTGGCCTCAAGTGATCCACCTGCCTCAGTCTCCCAAAGTGCTAGGATTACAGGTGTGAGCCACCATGCCCAGCCGAAGAGTTGAAATTCTGACATCTCCAATCAATAGACTCAGCTGGCCAAAAAGTGTGCTCCTAGCATTTGGGGACTTTCTTCCTTTTCATTGCTTTGGTCCGAACAAGGAAGGTTCAAAATGATGCTGGATAAATACCACCTACTAAAAGGATACATTCTAGAAAGCCGACGTATTATAGAAGGAACTTCTGTGTATGAACTCAGTCCTCACTGCATCTTGGCTGCTGCCTGGCCCTCCCTGGCTACTTTAAGGTGCTACTGTTGATGCTGCTGCTAAGCCCAGTGATTTTATCTCAGTGGTTTTGGATGCAGATATTTTTGAGGCTTAACAAGAACTCATGAATTCTGGACCATGTTTGAAGTAGCTTGCTGTCTTGTTCTGTTTCAGAGGTGTAGGTGTGGATAGTGCTTTGTGAAACCATTGCCCCCTTTAGGATGTACTGAGAAGAGAATATTAGCTGATTTGGTATCTGTCCAGTGTACACTACTTTGCTTATGTTGCAGTGAGGAGTTAAAAAAAACACACAGAGTTTTGGCACAACTATTCATTTTTCCATTTTCTGAAAGCTGGCACATCCAAACATTTTCTTATTTATTAGAAGACATTACAGTCCATCATCTTGGATTGAGAAATCCTTACAGTAAGTTCCAAGTTAAGACCATAGTGTCTAACTCATGGCATGGCACAGCACAGGGTACTTAGTCACATTAGTCAAAGTAAAAAGTTATAACCCTTGAAGGAGTAAATTATTTGTATCCAACTTTACTCTTCAATACAGGACATTGCTGCTTTTCTTTGTGATCTTATTTTTTTTAGTACTTCAACAGCATTAATGGAATGTTAATTGTGTTTCTGACATTGTATAAGATTACAAAGTCCAAAATGGAATGGAACCAGTTACAAGTGAATGGCGGAATGGATCATAGGTGTTTTTTAAAGGCCTGGGTGAATGAGTTATTAGATCACTGTACATATGGGGCTGTCAGAATTATAGAGATGAAACGGAGGCCAGGGACTGTTATTATTGAAAAGCTCCATGGAGCAGGTGGGACTGAAGCGTCGGGAGCCAGGAGCAGGAAATGCATTTCAGGTATGAAAGTGGGCAGTACAGTTTCTCAGAGGTAGGAGTAGATACATGTGTACAGGTTGGTGTCCCATGTGGGGATTAGCTAACTTAAGTTGGAAAAATAATAGAGACCTTAGAGGATGTGGATATTAAACTCTGAAGAAGGGAGGTTGCTGGAGAAGAGGAATGTGAGCAAAGTCACCCTGAAAGATGTTGGCAGCATCGCCAGCGCCCACAGAGCAGCTAAGAGCCAGCATGTGTGAGGCTGGAGAGATCCGCCGGGGCTTACAGGAAGCCAGCCTGCTAAATTAAGGTGATAAGTCAGGCCATAATCCTATTTTTGGTTGTTTCTTATAAGGAAAACAACTCACAAAACAGTTAGGGATGTTCCCCCCAGATAGTTTATCAGAGCGTTTCTTCAGAGGACTATGACCTGATAAGAGACACATAAGTTTTAGAGCAATGATGGGGAATTTTAGTTGGTTTTCTATGGAAACAAGGTTTATGCAATCATGTGATCTATTCATCGGAGTCCCACTTTCATTACCATTTATCCCACAAACAAGTTTCAGCGGAAACAGTAGTATGAATCCCAGAAAGCCTAGTGTCGTACCTGGCTCATAAATAATTGGGGTAGGTACCTTTGCTCACCCATCTAGGGAGGGCCACAGAGGTAGCAAGGTGGTATACGCTGCCCAGTGGTACTCTCAGGGACCCCATGTTCCAGGACCAAGTTAGCTCACACCACAGGCTGAAAGGTAGTTATCATGCAGCAGGATGTGAGTTTGGTCGTTGGAAAACAGCAATGATGAGGCAAGCTCTGCTTTCTGTCCAGTGTGTTCATTTAAGGCATTTGGGCCTCAAGACAAGGAAGTGTGAAAACTGAGCATATAATGAAGTGTTGGTGACCCTTCTTGAGGTTTTCCCAAGTATCCCGCACTCCAGTCCTTAGAAATGACTGCAAGATAGATGCACACAACACCTTCTTTGGTTTACGTATCTGTCTTGGAATTATTTCCAGTTATTTGATTCTTTGGATTTCAAGTAAAGCCTCATTTCCTCAGAGAAATGAGGACATGTTTGGATCCAGGAGTGCTGCCGCCTACAGCATGGGCCGGCCTGCGCCAGCTCTTGGTGGTGGGCTGTTACTCAGCCACCTTCCTTCAGAGCATAGCCATTGGTTTGTGATTTATTAGGATGAGGGTTTGTGTGTCTCACCCAACCGTAAGCAGCTCCAAAGCGGGATCGTGTCTGTTTTCGCTTACCCCAGCATGTAGAAACTTGAATCTTTGAATAATTGAATTAATGTATGTGCTTAGAAACATGCCTGTAAGATGTATATAGTATATATATTTAAAATTGTGGACCTTAAGTTATAAAGGGGGCAGAAGTTATCTATGTGTCCTAACTATCTTTCATATGTGTGCTTATTTATCTTCTTTCGTTTGGAAAGAATTGCGTGTGACTTCACTTCTAAGACAGGTTTTTGTGGTAGAGTAGGAGAAAATGAAATCTATACATGAAAAAGAAGGGGTGACTAAAGTCTCCATTCTTCCTCCTGTGGATTTTCTCGTTTTTTCCTTGGCAGCTTGGGTGGAAGACAGATGACTCATGAGTTCTCATTATTGTCTCTCCACTGCCTCCACCCCTTCCCTTTGCAGGGTTGATACAACCTGTTCCACCCCAGAATGGCATATGCTCCCTTCTTGGGCTTTGTCCTGGTTGGTCATAGTCTAGAGAAGCAGACTTCTTCAGCCCGAGTATATGCGTCAAGTGTCTCATGGCTGGGTTCATTCAAACCACGGACCGTCTGCTTGTCATCACTGTTCTAGGGAGCAGCCAACACTGAGCCACATCTGGGCAAAGGGGCAGTAGTACTGCCGCCTGTAGCGTGGGCCTGGGCTCACTGCCTAGTTCATAACCACTATTTATTAGCTGCCCCAGGTCGGGCATTATTCTGGATCTGGGGGCCCCTGAAAACGTAGATCAACACAGTCCTTTGACTCCTCCAGCAACCAGTCTAAATGTGGAGGCATGACACACACAGGAAGAGAGGTGGCATAGATGAAGTGTCATCCGAGGAGTGTTAAACAAAGGGGAAACAAACTGAACATTAGAGAAAAGGGAGAACATTCTGGGAGTACTTTAGGCAGAGGTGCTTTTGCAGAAAAGGTAAGCATGATCTTCTGTACCTGCTTATATCACTACCTATGTCTCATCTCTACCTGTGCATGTAATTTTTATTTTATTTTTTTTGAGACAGTCTCACTCTGTTGCCCAGGCTGGAGTGCAGTGGCATGATCTCAGCTCACTGCAACCTCTGCCTCCCAGGTTCAAGCAATTCTCTGCCTCAGCCTCCCGAGTAGCTGGGATTACAGGTGCCTGCCACCACGCCCGGCTAATTTTTGTATTTCTAGTAGAGACGGGGTTTCACCATCTTGGCCAGGCTGGTCTTGAACTCCTGACCTTGTGATCCACCTGCCTCAGCCTCCCAAAGGGCTGGGATGACAGGCGTGAGCCACCACACCCGATCTGCATGTAGTTTTAAAGGCATTAGTGCCTGGATTGGGGACTTTTGTAAGGATCCAAAGCACCCAGATAGTTGGTTTTTACTAGCCCCAAAGAAGAATGTAAACAAAATTGATGTGGTGAGTTTTGAGGTTTAGAATCCTGAGTGTGTCACTTCCCAGGGTGCTGAGAACTGGTCTCTTGATTGATGCTGTGTGTCACAGTTGCCCCAGCTACATGCTCTGTGCTTTCTGTAATGAGCCTGGTGAAGGGCTATTTTTGAAAATTCATTGGTGAAGGACTGTTTCTGAAATTAATGAGATTATGTACTTTTTGTTAAGCCCCCCGGATGATGATCCGAAGATCATTTCTGGCCCTAACATTCCAGAAGCTCATTGAGATAGGAGTGATCACAGTCACTGCATCAGCAGGCATGCTGATGGGCTGGGGGTGTGGTGATGAGAAGCCCCTTCAGAGCCTCACAGGGAAGCCT
The DNA here is from genome assembly GCF_001698545.2 of Rhinopithecus bieti. NCBI lineage: Eukaryota > Metazoa > Chordata > Mammalia > Primates > Cercopithecidae > Rhinopithecus > Rhinopithecus bieti. The sequence continues at coordinate 7,383,962 of NW_016804657.1, forward strand.
CCTTGACAGGCAGTTGGCTCCAGGTGATCTTGGTGGCAAGCAGACCCTCAGTGGGCATCTTCTAAGCTCTGCCTGAGCTGGGGGCTGAGGCGGGGAAGGATCAGGCAGGGAAGGATCAGGAAAGCCTTCAGCAAGCTGGACCCATTTGAGCTCATTAAGTCTTGATGATCAGTAGGTTTTTTTCTGGCAGAGAAGGGGTGGGTAGTTTAGACAAAGGGAAGAGCACAGAGAAAGCGATAAACTGGCTGGTGTGGTGGTTCACACCTGTAATCGCAGCACTTTGGGAAGCTGAGGCGGGCAGATCGCTTGAGGCCAGGAGTTCAAGACACCCTGGCCAACATGGTGAAACCCTGTTTTCATTAAAAATGCAAAAATTAGCTGGGCGTGGTGGCACATACCTGTACTCCTAACTACTCGGAGGGTGAGGCACGAGAATTGCTTGAACCCAGAAGGCAGAGGTTGCAGTGAGCTGAGATCATGCCACTGCACTCCAGCGTGGGTGACAGAGAGACACTCCCTCTCAAAAAAAAAAAAAAAAAAAAAAGGCCAGGCGCGGGGGCTCAAGCCTG
>NW_016804657.1:7385013-7482173 GCF_001698545.2 Rhinopithecus bieti
AAAAAAAAAAAAAAAAAAAAAAAAGAAAGAAAAGATAAAACCATTCATAAGAGGATATTGGTTTTAATAAATGAAGAAAACTTTTGCAACTGTTGTGGAGGGTTGAGTTGTAGGGTCTTTTAGAGGGAAAGGATTGAGACTGGAGAGAAAGTCCTGAGTGTAAAGAGCCTTGTGTGTCACCTGAAGAAACTTAAGCCTAACATCATAGATGAATTTGTCTGTTTTTTCCTGATTCTGCCTTCCCTAAAAAGCTGGAGGTCTCTCCTTTCCTTTATTTACTTGATGTTTTAAAAGGTCCCCATCTTATTGGGTACTCATCTCCTTCCAACTTTTCTATAAGTCAACATACTGTTCCATCTTTATTGACTCTGACACTTGGCCAGGTGTTAGCTCATCAACTGTCCATGATGATGTGTTCTGCACACAGTAGGCATGCAGCAAAAAAATACTGAATGAAGGAATGAAGTATCAGATTGTAGTTAAAGTGTTCCTTAAAGGGCATGTGAACCCAGAATCTTTTTAAATTTAATTCCCTGCAAGCCAAACTGTTAAATAACACTGTACTACTTACTAAGCCTCACCAGGGAAGCTTGGCATAGACCCCTCACCACCCATGGCTTCTGGCACTGTGTCTACAAATGAGAAGGGCAGGCTTAAAGTGTTTTTGGGGAGGAGGGATGGCTGAGGCAAAGGAGGAGCAGACAATGGATCTAGGGAATAGTCAAATAAGGAGAGAGGACAGAGCTGCCTAAGGACGTTGGTGGGGAGTTTCCCCAATTATCTTGGTTGCCTATTATGCTCATATGCAAGTTTAAACATAATATGCATCTCTAATTCTCTTAAACTAGAGGCTAAAAGAAGGGCCAGGTGTTCACACAGAACTTGGCAGATGATGTTGGCCAGTTTGAACGTGGAGAGGATTGAAAATGGCTGAGCAGGAAGGGATGCTGAGCGGTGCTTGGGCCTCTAGCAGCTGTTAATTTTATAGAATGCGCTAAAATAAACCTTGTGGATAGATCTTGCCTCAGCCTTTTCTATCTCTGGTCCTTGGACAGAGAATTGTTTAAATCATTTTGTGTTATTGAGTTATTTTGGTTAATCATCAGTACAGATTGCCTCTAAGTGGTTTTTGCATCTTTTTTTATTATCGCTTGGTCACATAACTTCTTGGAACCTCAGTTTCCTTATTTAATACTCTCAAGGTTGAATATTAAATCATATGAACAGGATTTGCAAACTATAAAGCAATGCTATGCATGTAAGATGTCTTTTTTTTTTTTTTTTTGCCACTTACTGAGTCCTTAAGGGGAAATTGGCTACTCAATACTTGGTTTACTGTGTTAGCATTCCATTAGGGAAGCAGAACCCTTATAAATATTGTGGAATAACACATTTATTAGAGGAATTAGACCTTACACAATTATGGAAGGAGTTGGGGAAGTGAAGGCCTAAAAAGGAGAGTTAAAGTATCAGGGAAAAGTCACTAGTGAGCTGTCTTGAAGCACTGGCAGGTGGACAAGTTGAAGCGTGAAGAGGAATCTGGAAGCCAGGCAGAATGGGCTGGTTTAGGGTTCTGAAGAAGGGTAATCACTTAGCTCCGAGATTGCAGCCAAGCATCTAGTGGTCTTGGGGTCATGTTGGTCCAAAAAAATAGCATTTGGGAAGAAAACAGGAGCAGAAAGAGCAAGGACAAACAGGTGCCCACTAGCACCTTCACATCTGTCCCACACTGCCTTTAACCACGAGCCATATACCAAAGTGTAATGGCTGCCGCTTGACTTCCACCTCCCAAATCTCACATGAAGTTCTGTTTTGTCAAACCCTAACCTGAAACTACACAGATAAGAGGATTCTGGGATATGTAGTTCCAGCTTAGCCAGGTGACAAAACCTCACAGTTTCATAATGTAGAATTAAAGGTTTGACATGGTTCTGGCCTCGCAGGATCTCTCAAAGGCCACAAAACTGGAAGCAATATCAGTTATATGATCTGGTGCTTCACTAGTAAGAAGGAATTCAGTTAGTTAATGATCTAGTCTTGAAGAAGTACCCTACATTTTTGTTCCTCACTTGTTGGTGGCACTGCATGTCTTTCTGCCTTGCTTGCCATTCTTTCTTTTTTTTTTTTTCCAAGACAGAGTCTCGCCCTGTTCCCTGTTGCCCAGGCTAGAGTGAGTGGTGAGATCATGACTCACTGCGACCTTTGTTTCCCAGGCTCAAGCCATCCTCCTGCCTCAGCCTTCCAAATAGCTAGGACCATAGGCACATGACACCACGCCCAGCTAATTAAACATTTTTTTTTTTTTTTTAGAGACGAGATCTGACTATGTTGCCCAGGCTGGTCTCACACTACTGGCTTTAAGCCATCTTCCCACCTCAGCCTTCCAAAGTGCTGGGATTACAGGTGTGATGCAAGAAGGTAATGGTTGTCTTGGCAGCAAAAGCTAAGAAAAGTTGCATTGACTGTGAAGAGTGTGTCAGTACTGATGAAAGGCAAAGTCTTTGTCGCCTCCTTTCTAATCTTGTTTGATTTGGAGAACATGTGTATGAAGCCTGAAAGAAGATTTCCAGATATAAATGGCAGGATAGATAACGTTAGAGCCAGAACTGTCATGTAAATGTTAATTGGAAACAAGATTTAAGTCTCTGGACCACCCTTGTTACCCCCTGTGACCTGTTGGTCACACTGCCCCTTCCTCGTGTTTCTGTAGCCAGGCACAGGCTAACAAGGACTCAGAGAGTGCCTGCTATGATAATTTTAGCCCCTGGAAGAAATAACAGACATTGTGAGATTTAATGGCCACACCTGGGCCTTGTCATCACTTAGTATTCTTTCACCTTTTTGATTGTCAACTCTGATATTTCCCTCTGTGACCACAACCTCCTTGCTTTATTCCTTTCAGATTCCCTCCTATCTGTTGAACCTATTCTTCATCCTAATTGTGATTACCTGATCTTGAACATTCCTCCTTTTCAGTCCACCAGGCCATTCTCACTTTACTTGGCTCCTAATGCAGGGCAGACTCTGGTGGTCAGCATTTCAGCAGTGAGCTTGTTAACAACCTGGGACCCTGTGTCATATTTCCTTGCCAGACCTCACATTGTATTATATTTCAGTAATTCACACCAATCGTAGTTTGTAAGCCTGAGCTTTATGATCTTGCTGGGGAAAATCTCAAAGCCTGCCCATTTGAGATTCCAACAAAGTCCTGGCATCTTTACCGCAGCTCACCTCTCCTTTGTGTTCCTTTTGTGATGGTTTCCTATTATATTTCTTCTGATGCTTATTCTAAACCTTTGTCAGGATCCTTAGCATCTGAACTCTTTTCTGCTATTTTACTGAGACAATAGAGACCTAGCAAAGAAACCTCAAGCTTTTGCCTCAAAACTTTTACATATTTTTACTCATCCTTTTCTCCATCTAACCTGAAAAAAAGTAAGGGCTCTATCTTTGGCTCTTTTTCCTCTCTCTGTGTATTCTTTCCCTAAATGACCCCCAGCAACCTGTGGCTTTAAATACTCTGTGTGTGCTGATGACTCTCTAGTGAGTATCTCCAGCTTGGACCTCCCCACTGAGCTCCAGACTTAAACATCCAGCTGCCTACTCCACTGCACTTCTACTTGGTGTCTGATAGGGACCTCACATTTAAAACAACCAGAAGACAACTCTTGCTTTCCTTGGTACGGATTTGCTTCCCTCTAATTACTTTGCTGTCTCAGTAAATGGCATCACCCTGTAGGCCAGATGCTCAAGCCAGAAGCCTGGATCATTCTTGATTGCTCTCTTCTTCATTCCCCACATTCAAAAAGTCAGTTTGTCTTTTCATTTATATACAAGTTAAGTCCTGAATGTGACTACTCCTGAGAGTCGCCACCACTGTCAACCAAGGCCGGTGTTCATCAGCTTTTGCTTGGTCTACAGAAACATCCCCCATACTGGTGTCCTTGCTTCCAAATTGGCCCCATATAATCTATCTTTCCCGCAGCAGCCAGACTGAAATTTCTACAAAGAAAGCAGGCTCTATCATTTTCTCGTTTATGTGCTTCCCATTTCAACCAGAATCCAGGGCCCCTGCCCCCTCTTTCATTGTAATAGGTCACAGTGATCTTTTTTTCTGTACTTTAAACACCAAGCTTGCTCCGTCACAGTACTTTTATATTTGCTGTTCTGTGTCTGGAGCAGTTTTGCCCCAGAGCTTCAGTCACTGTCTCTTCCTCATTCTGGTCTAAACTCAGACATGACCCTGTCAGAGAGGCCTTTCCTGACCACAACTCATATTGTCATATTTTAACTGAATAGCATTTGTCAGTGGGTCTACTTCATCACTTCATCACTGTCTCTTTCCTTGAACACAGTTTTCTTGCAGGCAGGGACTGGTGGCCATGTGTCCCCAGTGCCTAGAAGGTGCTTTGGGGGACTGACTGGCTGACTTTGCAGAATGAACCTCCTGCTTGCTGTTTCAGTGCCTTTTTCATGGTTGTGCCTTCTCTTCCCTACATCTCTGTTCCTTCTCTCCTGGCTCTTGCTTTCCATATCCCATACCCGTCATCGAAAATGCACTTTCCTGGAGGTTGCCAGTAATTACTTAGCCATCAGTTCATTTCTCTTTTCTCAACACCCACCTTCCTTGACTTTTCTGCATGTTTGACATTGTTGTTCATTTTTTTCGAACAAAGGCATACAGTAGGAGTCTGCTGTAGATATTGTGCAGGATGCAGATATGGGTAGGAAACAGCTCCTGCTTTAAAGGAGCTTGCAGTCTGCCAGGAGCAAGTAGATGAGTCTGTCCATAAAAAACCAGTAAGTGTTACTGTAAACCCTTTCTTGAAATTCCTGCATCCCTTGGCTGCTAGCTAGGGCATAAGCCTTTCCTGGTTTTCTTCCTAATTGGCTACTATTTCTTTTTTCTGTGCTGACTCTTTTTCTTCTGCTCATGCCTTAAACATAGGACTTTGCTGTGGTTTTGTCCCATTCCCTCTTATTTGTACAGTAAACTGTCTCCTGGTGGCCTCATTGACTCCCACATCTTCACTGCTGGGCAGATTTCCTCTTTACCGCTCCCCACCATGCATGTGACTCCACATTGATGTTAGGCTCAAATATTTTCTAGGGGTTTCCATTCCAACTGCCTCATGGACATTTCTACTGGTCAGAATCTTACTGTAAGAAAATAGGCCAGGTGCAGTGGCGCATGCCTGTAATCCCAGCACTTTGGGAGGCTGAGGCGGGCGGATCACGAGGTCAGGAGATCGAGACCATCCTGGCTAACACGGTGAAAACCCGTCTCTACTAAAAATACAAAAAATTAGCCAGGTGTGGTGGCAGGCGCCTGTGGTCCCAGCTATTAGGGAGACTGAGAGAGGAGAATAGCATGAACCCGGGAGGCGGAGCTTGCAGTGAGCCAAGATCGCGCCACTGCACTCCAGCCTGGGCAACAGAGCAAGAATCCATCTCAAAATAAATAAATAAATAAATAAAAAATAAATAGAAAATAGATTTCACCAGTGATTACCTTCCCTTTGGCTTCTCTCTCCCATCACAGGTCTACTAGCTGTCCATTCCTCTGTTATGGCTCTCAGGGCTGCTGCCTTTTGATTCCCGTCATTGCCCTTGTTTTCATTCTTACTACCTCTCCCCGCCATTGGTAGAGGGCCCCTGAATGATCTCTGGGCCTCCACATCTCCTCTCCAGTCTGTTCTTGATACACTGTTTTAGTCACCCTATCTTTACCACTACCTGCCTATGTCCCCTTGTGCTTAGGTCTTTGTTTATGCTACACCCCTTATCTCTGGTCACTTTCCTCCTTCATGTCTTCTGTTCAGCCTCCCCCTCATCCAACCATTTTTCAAAGGCTTAATTCGAATATTGACACTGCATGAAGCTTTTTATGAATCCCTTTGGATGGAAATGTCCTCATTCTCTTTTGACCCCTGAGGCACCTGTTAGTGCCTCTCTTTGATTATTTATATCCTTCCTTGTACAGGTTGAGCATCCTTAATCCAAAAATCCAAAATTGGAAATGCTCCAGAATCTGAAACTTTTTGAGCACTGATACGTTGCTCAGAGGAAATGCTTGTTGGAGCACTTCAGATTTTGGATTTTCAGATTGGGGATCCTTAACTGGTAATAATGCAAATATTTGAAAATCTGAAATCCCAAACACTTCTGGTCCCAAACATTTTGAATAAAGGATATACAGCCTGTATGACAGTTTCCACTGTTACACACCTCCTGACTCTCGGCATACCATACATGCCTTCAAAGAAGATCCACAAGCTGACTAACCTTTCACTCTCACTTATCACCTAGGACAGGGACTTCTTGCTCAATAGCTGTGTGTTGAATGAGTTATCTTATCTTAACATTTGTCTGGTGTATCTCAGTGAGGTCTTAGCTGAACTTTTTTTTTTTTTTTAAATGATTATAAGCACTGTTCTGGTAGAACCTTGTTTGCTTCTGGATGGGGTTTTGAAGTTCTGCCGTATGTGACTTTATTACACATGCTCTGCTGGCTATAGCTTGTTTAATGTGCCTTGCTGCATTTTTATTACTTAGGGACTGTCTGGATGAAAGTTGGCATGATCCTTTCCTGCCACACTTCTCAGTGGCAGACTTGAGGAGACAAAGGTTTTTCATTTGTTGAGTCAGCTACTCCAATAAAGGCACTATAAGGTTTTATAAGTTTGATTTTCTGTGCATTCATTTCTAGCTCACATGTGGGCTGGGAACTCCATGTGGAAATCCATAGGCCCTGAGTCTCTCCTAAAAGCCTTTTAAGGACTCAGGAAGTGGGAATTAGGCACCCATTTACAAGGCATGCTGAAAACCATAACCTCGTTAGTTTCAGCATTTCAACTCACTTGTACCACTGGATTCAATAACTGCTGATACTTATCTTACAAATGGTTCAGATTGAAAAGTCAGATTGTTTGCTTCTAGGCAGCTCAGTGAAATGACAAAATTTGAGCAGTAATAGACACAATTGCAAGAATTTTTAGCAAATATGCTGTACTCTGCAGGTCTTGATTTAAAATAATGTTGATGATAACCTGATAAATAAAATCCATTTCCCATGGATATCAGAAGGAAGTAGAAAAGTATAGATAAATGAAGTGTAGTCTTCATTACCTTGTCTTTCTTAATGATTCCTCATGGTTGCCAGTAGCACTTACTGAAATAAACATTGCAGGAGTAGTTGTTTACCTTGAAGAACTTGCCTTTTTCTACCTGTCCCTATCTATTCCACCTGATAGAAGAAAGTCAAGGCATTTAATTACTTTCCTGAGTATTCCAGAGATAGGGAAATGGTAATCTGGAAACAATTAACTCCTGGTTGTTAATTTTCTGCTGCTGAGAAGTCAGAGCAGAGGGCTTCTAAAAGTCCCTCCTGTATGTATGATTTTGGAATAAAGTTCTCTGCACCATTTTTTTTTTTTTTCATTTTTTTTTTTTTTTTTGAGAAGAGTGCTCGCTCTTGTCGGCCCGGGTGCTGGATATGCATGTTAGGTGTCCGGATCTCAGCTCACGCCAAGCTCCGCTCTCCCGGTTCCGCGCAGCATTCTGCCTGCCTCAGCCTCTCTCCGAGGTAGCTGGATTCTACACGCGCCCGCAACCTTTCCTCTGCGCGCGCCGCCACGCGGCTAGGTCTTTTGTATTTTTTCAGTTGTAGAGAGCGGGGGTTTGAGCTGTATAGCCAGGGGATGGTCTCATCTTCCAGCCGGGGTGACCTCGGTCGACCACCCGTTCTCCGCCTCAAAGTGCTGGGATTACAGGCTTGAGCCACCGCGCCCGGCCTCTGCACCATTTTTGAGTGTAAATATGTGTGATGTTAAAGTTGGTATCATTTAAAATAACAAAGGTAGTACATCAGAAAAATTTTTAAAGAAATTTTAATCCAATTTCTCTTATTTCTCTCATCTGTCTACTTCATATTGAAAGTACATAATATTTCTTCTTTCAGTGACACATTTCTGTGTTACTTTGTTGCCTATCTTGGTTCCATTGCCCATGGAGAATATGAAATATAGGGAATTTTAAGCTGTTTCTTCTTGCTACTCAGATTAAAGACAAAAATCAACAGAGAGTGATAATATATAATGCAGTTGAAGGCAAACCAAATTCAACCTATCTTTGGCTTATGCTGCACTATCAAGTTTGGGTTTGAGTCCCTCATGTTATAGCTGTTATGACCTTCAGGAGGTAATTCAACTTCTTTGATTCTCAATTTCCTCGTATGTATGATAGGGGTGGTAATAGCTACCTTACAGTTGTCTTCTGTGGATTAAGACAATTTGTGGATAGTGCCTGGCTCAGTCAGTCAGTGCATGTCATATAAGAAACACACAGTACATTATTATTTTTCCTCTTACTCGATCCTAATATTGTTGTGGAGAAAGACTAGGAGACTTGATAGTAAATCAAACTGAATATATCATGAAATAAGTACTTTGAGAAATGCTTATATGATTTTAGCTGAAACTGTGGGGTCTTTGATTAATCAAGTATTTTTTATTCTGCCCTCCCCCACCAATTAGCTTGTTATTCAGTCTTTCATTTTGTGAATGAAAGAGATTAGAACACTTTCTACTCTCTTAGAATTACTCTAGAGATTAGAATACACATCAGTGACCTGTTAGTGTCTACTAGTGATCCTTTTAACGCTTCCAGGATAATGAAAGATCTTACAACATTTAAGCTCCAATGTATTCCACCCCCCCTCACTTTTTCTGCTATTGATGTCATATGTTTTAATTATGTATATATTTTGAATTCCAGAAGACTTTACTAATATTGTATTTATGGTCAATATTCAGTAGGTTTAGCCACATAGTTATTCTTTCTGTTGCTCATTTTGCCTTCTCACATTTCCGTGATTTCAAGTGGGATTATGTTCCCTCTATTTGAAGAACTCCCTTTAGTATTTCTTCTTGGTGCAATTAATTCTTTTTCCCTAGTTGAGAATTGGTTGAAAGCATGTTTATGTTGCCTTCCTATTTGAGGATTTTTTTCTCTGTACAGAATCCTAGGTTAGCAGTTACTTCCTTTCCTCACTTAAAAAATGTCATTCTGTGGTCGTCTCATGAGCATCATTTCTGTTGAAAGTTAGCCATTAGTTGTACTCCTGTTCCTTTCTTTGCCTTTCAGCAGTTTTGCTATGATTTACCTAGGTGTGATTTTCTTTGTATTTATTCTGTTTATGATACATATCTTATCTTGATTCTGTGGCATGATGTCTTTTGTTGGTTTAATAAAAATCTTAGCCATTAGCTCTTCAAAAATTGTGCCTAATTCTACTACAGTCTCTCCCTGTCCTTCTGGGCCTCTGTGACACGTGTTTGGCCTTTTTACCGTGTCTCATAAATTCTTGTCCGAAAAAAATTCTTTTTTTCTTTCTTTTTTATACCCTGGGCTTCAGTTTGGATAACTTTTACTGACTTTTGTTTTATTTTGTTTTCTTTTGTGATCGTTTTGTTTTTCTGAGACAGGGTCTCACTCTGTTGCCCAGGCGGGAGTGCAGTGGCACAGTCATGGCTCACTGCAGCCTCTATCTCCTGGACTCAAGCAGTCCTCCCACCTCAGCCTCCTGAGTAGCTGGAACTACAGATGTGTGCCACCACACCTGGCTAATTTTTTTTTTTTTTGATAGAGACAAGGTCTCACTATGTTGCCCAGGCTGGTCTTGAACCCCTGGGCTCAAGCAGTCCTCCTGTCTCAACCTCCCAGTGTTCTGGGATTATAGGTAAGAACAACTGTGCCTGGCTGCTGACTTCTTTTGTGCTGCATCTAATCTGCTGCCAAACCTGTTTATTGACCTCTTAATTTCAGATATTGTATTTTTTTTTTTAGTTCTAAAATATCAGTTTGATTGTTCTAATATATTTCAGTTTGGGTGAAATCCTGTTTTCTATTTCTTTAGTAAATTAATTATAGTTAGTTTACAATCTATGTCTGATAAAACCAATATCTGCATCCCTGCAGGTCTGTTTCTATTGTCTATTTTTTCTCTTTTGTTTTTACTCATTTGGTTCTGTCATCTGGAATACCTGGTAAGTTTTGATTGAGCACTGAAAAATTGTAGTGGCTCTATATGATGTTATCTTCTATCTGAGAAGATTTACTTTTTTCCTAACAGGCCTGTAGAGTAAGAGAAGCTCATCTTTATCCAGTGAGGAACTGGGAAGCTTTGAGACTGTCTTTCCGTCTTGATGAGAGCTAGTTGCTTTTTCTGCTTTGCTCTTATTCCAAGAGCATAGCCCTTCCAGAGTTGTAACTGAAAATCTGAGTGTTTACCACCTTCCTTTGTGGACTCAGAATTCTAGTTTTTGTTTCCCCATATTGTGAGATGGTCAAAAATTTTACTTAAGCTTTTAGCCCCCTAGTGTTTATTTTCTGCTTAGCTTCTCAGCCACTTGCCACATCCCCATACCCTTCAATGTATCTTTCATAATGTCAGTTACCTTGAGGGGAAAGCAATGTAGTATGTCAAACTCACTTCTTGCTGTTGCCTTTTTTTTCCTAGGATCTTGCTCCTCAAACTCTGACCTTCTTAGTATCCTTGAACTCCAGTTGTCTTCTTGGCCCCACAAGGTGCTGGAAGCTCTGAGTTACTAACTTCTACTTGGTTTCTAGTCTGCACCACTTAAAAATAGCAAATATCTGAAGAGAAAAGGCAGTGGGTATTGTTGAGTCCACCTCAGTATCTTTCTGTGATCTTGGACCCTTGAGCCTGGCTGCCTTGATTGTTCACCACTGCATTCAGTTAGCTTTTATCTGTCTTTTATGGTTTCTGTAGTGGGAGTGAGGGCAGGGGCAGGGGGTGCGGAGTGATCTGGTATTAGCTACTCTATCATAGCAAAAAGCAAAAATCTAAAAGTAGAAATCTCAATTATTGGTCTTTTGAAATTTAAACTCTGCTTAACTACCCCCAAATATTTGAGTCAACTTCCAATGAAATACACATACATAGACGGAAACACTGCACAAAGCTGATAATTAAAGTGCCCTTATTTTGTCTTGGGTATCAAAGGTACACTGAGGCTGTGGTAACTGCCCTGAGAGGTAAGAGAAACCTGTGTAGTTCTTGTTTTTTTGGGAAATAATGTACAATGTTCCATCAACAGGTATTTTTTTTTTCTGGTATTAAATTTTAATGGAATTTTATTATGTGGATTTTTGTGTCGTTGAACCACCCAGTAGTGTCCTCAATAGGATTTTAAGACTGATAAATGTTTTTTGTATGAAGGTTTCTTATATTGACTGCTGAAAACCAACGAAGCCGTAGTTCAAGATTGTTACTTAGTAACGACGTTTTTATGGGGATCTAAACTAATACAGGTCAGATAAGTGTTTGGGACTTTCAGTTTGAACACTGGTAGAACTTGGAAAATAGAAGAAAATTTTCTTTTCCTCTTTTCCCTCAGTTATCAACTGTTACAAAAGGTTTTGACAAAATTGGCAACATGTGGCTATGTAGATACTCTTTTTGATTTGAAAAGAGCCGTATGCTCTATTTTTTCCAAGTTATATTTATTTTTAAATATCATTAGCTGTTATTTAACAATATTACAAGAAATCTGTGCTAAATACCAGATTGCTTGGTGGCAATTTGAAATTCTGTTACCAAAATTTAAAATCTTGATTTGCATGGATGAGGGGGGCATCCTAGTTCTGCATGCAAGACAGTGCTCAGGTTTATATCTTTTCAGATTAGAATTTGATCTTTCAAGCATCTGTTCATATCTGCTTTACTTTTCCCAGTGGCGCCATCATATAGCCGATGTTGAAGGTACTTTTGCAGGTTGAGTTGGAACATGAAGGAAGGAATACCTAAGTGATCCTAGGGGAGTTGAGGAAGGCTTCACAGAGGAGGTGGTGCTGCAGCTGCCTCTTGCGAGACGGTGAAGAGATTGATAAGAGGGTATTCCAGGTGATGGAGGCATGAAAGCAAAGGCCATGAAGCACTAGAGAGCATGGCATTTCCAGAAAGTGAAGAGATGTTTGTTTTGTGGGATAGAAGCATCAGAGAGTGGGAGAACAGTCGGAGATGAAGCTAAAGTAGTAACCATGAGCCAGATCATGAATGGTCTTGTATGTCTTTCATTCATTCATTCATTCATTCATTAGACAAATATTTGTTGAACAACTACTATTTTACCAGGTCCTGTTCTAGGCACTGCCATTCAGCAATGGACAGAACAAAAATCACTACTTATATGGAACTTACATTCTACTGGGGGAAAAAAAAAGAAAATAAATAATAGTAAAAACATAAATGTTCATAAAGTATTTTAGTAATAATGGATAAGGAGAAAATGTGGCAGGAGCAAGAATGGGGATGTGCCACTTTAGGGTGGTCAGGAAAGGCCTCATTAAGAAGGTGACATTAGAATACAGATCTGAAGCTGGTGAAGGAACCAGTGGGATGAATGTCTGAGAGTGTCCTGGGCTGAGGAAATGTGCAAGGGCCCTGAGGTTGCAGTAGGTGAAACCTTGGGAGCAGAGCATGGTTGGAGTATAGTGGAGGAAGAGGAATAGACAAGAAATCCAAGAAACAAGAAAGGCCAGGTCCTGTAAGGATTGCCTCTGTAAGGATTTCAGCTTTCATCTGAATGAGATGGAAAGGGATTGGAGACCTCTGACCAGAGTAAGATATAACCCAACTTAAATTTTTCAAAGATCACTTTGCTGTGTTGAGAATAGAGAACAAGAATGGAAGCCAGGAGACCAGTAAGGGACATTGCAGTAATGCAGATGAGAGGGGTGCTGGCCTGGGCCGGGGTGACAGCGATGGGGCGGCTGATGGGTTGATTTTGTCCTATAGGTGATAAGGAGCCATTAGAGACTTTTGATCAGTGAAGTGACATTGGATTTGTATGTGGAAAATATGATTTTGGCAGCCCTGTGGGAGGATTGGAGAGTCCAGACAAGGAGATGAATCAGTTTCTAAAGCTCTCATCACAAGGATAAAGATAGAGACCTTACAAGGATGCAGTCTCATGCTTGTGGATAGGTCGTCCACCCTGGCCAGCTTCTTGACAAGGGATAGGAATGGAAAAGATGAGCACATTAGGAAATTCCTCTGTAAACCTAGCCAAGGAAGCAAGGTGAATGATTATGATCAGGTTTATCTTAGGGGTGGCCTGCCCAGCACATAACCGCAGCCCCTTGCCACAGGCCAGGGATCGTGAGTGTTGTAAGTGCATTTCCTCATTTAATCCTTACTATAGCCCTCAGGGAGTGTGGTGACCATGGTCTCCATTTCACACATGAGGAAACTGAGGCACAAGAGGGTTAAGCACAAGGCTGTTTTGCCTCTAAAGAATCTCCACCATGATGCTTTCTTCTAGAAGATCTCTTTGGGAGATTCAGAATTGTCTGGTTGTCTCAAGAATTAAATAAATGTAAAAAAGTGATCACCTCATTTCTTGGTGAACTGTGGTAATGATGGCTTCAGAGAATTCGTCACTGCTGGGTAGTGATACATTATTTCAATGTTCTTTGAGTTGCCAGTGACAGAAATTACCTTTACTTTAAGAAACATAAGTAGGTTGGGCTTGGTGGCTATAATGATATAATCCCAGCACTCTGGGAGGCCAAGGTGTATTAGTCCGTTTTCACGCTGCTGATAAAGACATACCCAAGACTGGGCAATTTACAAAAGAGGTTTAATGGACTTACAGTTCTTCGTGGCTGGGGAAGCCTCACAATCATGGTGGAAGGCAAGGAGGAGCAAGTGACATCTTACGTGGATGGTGGCAGACAAAGAGAGGAGCGCTTGTGCACGGAAACTCCCCTTTTTATAACCATCAGATCTCATGAGACGTACTCATTATCATGAGAGCAGCACGGGAAAGACCTGCCCCCATGATTCGGTTACCTCCTGCTGGGTCCCTCCCACAAATGGGAGAATTTGGCTAAAACAAAGGGGCTACAGGCCCCATGCAACTCTAAAATCCAGCAGGGCAGTCAAATCTTAAAGCTCCAGAATGAACTCCGTTGACTCCATGTCTCACATCCAGGTCACGCTAATGCAAGAGGTGGGTTCCCATGGTCTTGGGCAGCTCTGCCCCTGAGGCTTTGCAGGATACTGCCTCCCTCCCGGCTGCTTTCACAGACTGGCATTGAGTGTCAGTGGCTTTTCCAGGTGAACGGTACAAGCTGTTGGTGGATCCACCGTTCTGGGGTCTGGAGGATGGTGGCCCTCTTCTCACAGCTCCACTAGGCCATGCCCCAGTAGGGATTCTGTGTGGGGGTCCTGGCCCCACATTTCCTTTTCCGCACTGCCCTAGCAGAGGTTCTCCATGAGAGCCCCGCCCCTGCAGCAAACTTACACCTTTCATCCAGGTTTTTCCATACATCTGAAATTGAGGAGGAGTTTCCGAAACCCTAATTCTTGACTTCTGTGCACTCACAGGCTTGACACCACGTGGAAGCTGCTAAGGCTTGGGGCTTGCACCCTCTGAAGCCGTGGCCCAAGCTCTGCATTGGCCCCTTTCAGCCATGGCTGGAGTAGCACCAAGTCCCTAGGCTGCACACAGCACAGGGACCCTGGGCCCGGCCCATGAAACCACTTTTTCTACTCTGGTTTGTAATGGGAGGGGCTGCCATGAAGACCTCTGACATGCCCTGGAGACATTTTCCCCATTGTCCTGGGGATTAACATTAGGCTACTCATTACTTATTGCAGATTTCTGCTGCTGGCTTGAATTTCTTCTCAGAAAATGGATTTTTCTTTTCTATTACATTGTCAGGCAAATTTTCCAAACTTTTATGCTCTGCTTCCTTTATAAAACTGAATGCCTTTAATAGCACCCAAGTCACCTCTTGAATGCTTTGCTGCTTAGAAGTTTCTTCCGCTAGATACCCTAAATCATCTCTCTCAAGTTCAAAGTCCCACAGGTCTCTAGGGCAGCGGCAAAATGCTGCCATTCTCTTTGCTAAAACATAACGGGAGTCACCTTTGCTCCAGTTCCAACAAGTTCCTAATCTCCATCTGCGGCCACCTCACCTGGGACCTTATTGTCCATATCGTTATCAGGCTTTTGGTCAAAGCCGTTCAACAAGTCTCTAGGAAGTTCCAAACTTTCCCACATTTTCCTGTCTTCTTCTGAGCCCTCCAAACTGTTCCAACCTCTGCCTGTTATCCAGTTCCAAAATTGCTTCCACATTTTTGGGTATCTTTTCAGCAACACCCCACTCTACTGGTGCCAATTTACTGTATCAGTCCATTTTCATTGCTGCCGTTAAAGACATACTCGAGACTGGGCAATTTACAAAAGAAAGGTTTGATTGGACTTACAGTCCACGTGGCTGGGGAAGCCTCACAATCATGGCGGAAGGCAAGGAGGAGTAAGTCCCACCTTACCTGGATGGTGGCAGGCAAAGAGAGAAGGGCTTGTGTAGGGAAACTCCCCTTTTTATAACCATCAGATCTCGTGAGACTTATTCATTATCACGAGAACAGCACGAAAAAGACCTGCCCCCATGATTCAGTTACCTCCCACTGGGTCCCTCGCACAACACATGGGAATTCAAGATGAGATTTGGGTGGGGACATAGCCAAACCATATCACAAGGCCAAGATTTTGAGACCAACCTAGCAAGACCCCATCTCTACAAAACATTTTTAAAGATTAGCTGGGCATGGTGTCATGGCGCCTTTAGTCCCAGCTGTCCAAGAAGCTGGGGTAGGAAGATCATTTGAGCCCAGGAGTTCAGTGAGCTACGGTTGTGCCACTACACTCCAGCCTGGGTGACAGAGTGGGAGTCTGTTTCAAAACAAACAAAAATTTTAGAAAATAAACATAAGTGGGGATGAATGGAATTGCAATAAACTAAAATGTTCAGGGAAAGGGGTGTGGGGTTGTGTGTATGTGTGGGTGTACATTCTTACACATGAGAGTGCATGTTCGATTGCGTTGGGAATGGTGTAGAAGGCATGACTGGATCCAAAAGCTCAGATGCTGCTATTTGGCAGCAACTGGGGTGGCTTTCTGACCTCTGTCGTTCAGGTGCTGGGTCCTGGGCCTGGGTCTTTTCTCCTGTGGATAACTTCTTCTTATGGTCAGGAGACCCGCCTGTGTGCAGTTTAGAGTACCTCATCTTTATATTACCTTGATTCCACTGGAAGCTAAAGCCTCTGAGAAGCTTCAGCAAAAAAGAACCAGGAGAATTCTGATTTACCTGGTTTTAGCCCCAGTGCCCATACCTGGGACTGGGGGTACCGTCAGCCTCATCTAAGACAGGTAAAGCTGGACAGCCACTGTGGGTCTGCCTCATGGTTGCCAGAATTAACAGGTGTGAGGTCAGGGTGTCATCCTGAGCCACTGAGTTGCCTTAGAAGTAGCGTGGGCTAGGTGGGCTGGCTCATGCCTATAATCTCAGCACCGTGGGAGGCCAAGGTTGGAGGATTGCTTGAAACTGGGAGTTTGAGACCAGCCTGGGTGAAATAGCGAGACCCCATCTCTACAAAAAAATAGAAAAATAGGTGGGTGTGGTGGTGTGCACCTGTGGTCCCAGCTACTCATGAGGCTGAGGTGGGAGGATCGCATTAGCTCAGAAGGTTGAGGCTGCAGGGAGCTGTGATCATGCCACTGCACTCCAGCCTGGGCAACAAAAAAAAAAAAAAAAGAAAGGAAGGAAGAAGGGAAGAGAAAGGAAGGGAATAAAAGAAGGGAGAAAGAAAGAAAGAAGGGAAGAAAAGGAAGGAAGGAAAGATAGATGGAAGGAAAGAAAGAAGTATCACATTCCAGCACTACTCCTCAACAGTATGTGGGGTTGGTTCTACCATTCTCTGCAGAAAGATATGTGACCCATAGTTCTTCTAAGTTACCAGCACCCATAACTTTATTTTATTTTTAGGGAGAGTAATGTGATTTAGGGTTCAGCAACTTTTCTTTGAGCTGGAGTTCAGTCTGGACCTGCCCCCCAGATGGGCTGGGAGGGGAAGGCAGTCAGTTAGCCCCTTCTCAGAACCCACACTCTTCCCCATCACCTTTTGTCTTACATGGATACTTCCTGTTTCACTTCTCAAAGTAAATAATAATAGGTGGAGAAAACGAGATAGCTTTAACACGGTGATCTTTTTTTTTAACCTTGACTCAAATTAAGGTATAAGGTTTTCATCATCTTCTGGTACACACATACTTTTGTTAACTTAACAAAATGTAATGAAACAATATTTATCTCTTACTAAGTGCAATGTACTAATATTTGGTATTTTCTGTTTGGTTTAATTTTGTCTTTAAAAACATGCACATGCTGGTCACGACTACTATAAATTCATTTCACAAGCCACTAAAGGGTGGCAACCCAGAATTTGAAAACATGAATTAAACCAGTGAAAAAACAGTGGCAGTAGTATATTAGTTTGCTAGAGCTGCTGCAACAAAGTACCATGAGCCAGGTTGCTTAAACAGACATTTATTGCCTCACAATGCTGGAGGCCAGAAGTCTAAGATCAAGGTGTCGGGAGTGGTTCCTGCAGAGGGCTGACAGGGAGAATCTGTTCCATGCTTCTCCCTTAGCTTCTGGTGGCTTGCTGGCAATTTGTGGAGGTCCTTGGCTTGTAGACATACCTGCTTAATCTCTGCCTTATCTTCATGTGGCTTTCTCCCTGTGGGCATGTGTGTGTCCAAATTACCCACTTTTTAAGGATAGTCATATTGGATTAGGGGCTCACCATATTCTAGTATGACCTCATCACAACTAATTATATCTGTGACAACCCTGCTGCCAAATATGGTCACATTCTGGGGTACTGGAGGCTAGAAGTTTCACGTAGGAATTTTGGATGGGGACACAATTCAACCTATAACAAATGATAAACATACAATATTAATAAAAGGTTCCTGTTTCCTGGAGCCCTTATTACATGGCAGACTCTCACCTAGACATTTAATTCATTAACTCAGTGAAGCCTTCTTGTCCCAATTCATAGTGGCAGAAGTCAAAGGTAAGAGAGGTCTCAGATTGAAACTTAGGTCTCCTTGATTTCAGACATGCTTTCTCTTTTATATGTTGTTGCAAGAACATCAAGAAGGAGCCATATGTGTTTATTTGGTGCAATTGAAATGCTAAACAGGTAGTAAATACACTGCAAAATCATGCTGAAGTTGATTGCAGTGGAGACATCTTAAAGGACTCACAGATGCCAGTTGTAGGGTCCCTACCAGAGAGTCCTGGGAATTGCACACTCTTAGGGAAGGAAAAGCCAGTGAAGTCTTGTCTATGTCCACTGGTCTTATCCCCGGCAACCAGCTGCTGCATTCCTAAGAACACCCAGCAACCAGCCTGCCTCTCTCCCTTTGTACTTCCCCATCCTCATTCTGAATTTAGATCAGAACAAAGAGTAGAGAAGGAAATGAGCCAGAAAATAGAAAATTAATACTTGGTAAAATCATCATATTTTAAAATTAATTTATAGGCAACGTCAGATAACAGGAGTTAAATCATTTTATCAGCAGGGCTGCTCTAGGATTTAAAAATTGGCATCCATCATTGTAAATCAGGTGTCAGGAGCCCCAGGGAATAATGGTCTCTAGGGATGAGGGCTGATATAGGGTGGGCAGAAATGTAAACACTTGACTAGCTGTGCCATTTTCTTTCACACAAAACCTAAAATATTTTTACATCACATTGAGTGGTTAGGGTGTGTTAAATAGTAACTGGAGGGAAGAAACTATTGAGGTTTACCGTCAGCCTGCTTTTTTTTTTTTTTTTTTTTTGAGAAGGAGTCTGGCTCTTCACCCAGGGGCTGTGAGTGCCAGTGGCCGGATTCTCAGCTCACTGCAAACTCCCGGCCTCCTTCCGGGTTTACGCCTTCTCCTTTGCCTCATGCCTTCCCGTAGCTGGGATACAAGGGCGCCCACCCACCTCGCCCGGGCTAGTGTTTTGTATTTGTTTAGTAGAGGATGGGGTTTCACGTGTTAGCCAGGAATGTCTCCGACTCTCTCTGACCTCGTGATCCGCCCGCCCTCGGCCTCCCAAAGTGCTGGGATTACAGGCTTGAGCCACCGCGCCCGGCCCAGCCTGCTTTTAATGCTTATCTTCCTCCCTCTTAGTCCTGGGAAACTGGTTGTGAGAGAGACGCTCATTTTGAGGTTGCATTCCTGGCTCATTATTTAAGGGACAGGCTTAACCTTCTGCATAGACACATTTTCCCTGGTGGTTTGGCTGTCACTTTTCTGCCATGCCTGTGAGCAGGAGCATCCACAGGTTTGCCACATTTGTCCTGGGAAGACTTTCTGTGATTAAAGACCTGCCTTTCATCTCTTATCATTGCAGCTCTTTGTCGAGGCCGTGTGGTGAGAGTCCCCACAGGGACCCTGGTTCGAGTGGTGGGCACTGAGCTGGTCATCCCCTGCAACGTCAGTGACTATGATGGCCCCAGTGAGCAGAACTTTGACTGGAGCTTCTCATCTTTGGGGAGCAGCTTTGTGGAGCTTGCAAGCACCTGGGAGGTGGGGTTCCCAGCCCAGCTGTACCAGGAGCGGCTGCAGAGGGGCGAGATCCTGTTAAGGCGGACTGCCAACGACGCCGTGGAGCTCCACATAAAGAACGTCCAGCCTTCAGACCAAGGCCACTACAAATGTTCAACCCCCAGCACAGATGCCACTGTCCAGGGAAACTATGAGGACACAGTGCAGGTTAAAGGTATAGTCCTCACATGGGCTTGTTATGCCAGGGGCCACACCTTTCTCTGCCCCTGGGCTGTGGTTGACTTTGTCAAGAGACTTAATTTCTCTGAGGCTCTGCTCCCTCCTCTGTCCAGGGAAATAATCATGACTTACCTGATTAAAGGCAGGGATGGGCCAGATGACCTTAGAGGGCCCTATCTCTTCACTCCAGTATGGTTCTGAGCCACCCTATGCCCAGTGAGGTAGAGGCAGCATGATGTGGTAGTGGAGAGCTGGCTCTGGAGCGAGGTTGCCTGCGCTTGTTTAGTCCGGTTGCTGGCTCTACTACTTGTCAGCTGCATGGCTGTGGGCATGTTACATGCCTCAGCTTCCTCCTGTAACCTTAAAGGTTGTGAGGACAGGTGAGTTACCAGGTGTAAAGCCTTAGAGCAGTGCCATGGTAAGCATTCAGTGGTTAGTGACAGGAAGGGGATGGTCATGTTAATGATGCTCAGGTTTATGGGAATAACAGGCATTTCAAAGTTCATGTCTTTCTCTGTGACTTTCATGATTTAAAAGTACTTGTTTGTACCAGAAGTTGTATGTGTTACAGGTACACATACAGGTAGAGAAAGAAGACGTGGTCTCTACTAGCTTATTGACCTAGCTTTGCAAATAATTACACCTTATGTACCTGGAATGTTTTGGGATTTGTTTTGGGGGTTTTGTTTATTTGTTTCATTTTCCAAGTCCTTTTAGATGTACTCACACATTCAATTCTCTGAACCCAATCAAAATAGGGCAGAATATTTCCCTAATTTATACATGAGAAAATGGAAGAGCATAGGTTAATTACTTGCCTAAAATCACACAGCTAATTAGTAAACGAGCAAGAACAAACCATGTTAATTTGGGGCTAAGAAAATAGAAACATTATAATTGTTGTTATTGTTACTTAATTATGCATTTATTTGTACCCTGCCTTGTTCCCAAAAGGATTTATGTCTGGGTCAGAATGTATGTAATTATCAGAAAGTAGAAAATGCACATGATGATATAAAAAGCGAGGGTTGATTGAGGCATTCATTCCCTCATGACTTGTAGAACCCTACCATAGCTCAGAGACTGTTCCCTCACTAGACTCATCAGGGGATAAAACTGCCATGTCCATTAAAGAGGTAATGAAACACCCAACCTACCTCTTTATTCCTATAGAAAAATCCCACACATGTTTTTTTAGAAAAAGACACTCTTGTATTGGAGCTAAATAATGCCACATGCCACCTTTTCATTAAGCCAGACGCACCCTTGTATCCCCTTGGAGTCTCCTCTTGAGTGGGAGGGAGGGCAAGGGGAGAATTCCCCCACCCCCATCCCGCTTCCTCCAGTGTCTTTCAGCCTCTTCTGCTGTCTGTGGAAGGCAGGAGACACAAGAGGAGGCCTTTCTTGGGTGAGGAAAGCAATGGATGACCATGAGAGAGACTGACTGCTGCCCAGGTGGAGCCTCTGATGGTTGCCATGTGTGGTCCAGGGTCTCCATGGCCTGCAGCTTCATGGCTCTTGAAACCATTCATCTGTGCTCTGAGAGATGAGCTGGCCTTGAGAACTGAGTCATATTAGCCAGACTCACAGACAGATATATATATACTAGAAGGTCATTATATTTATTTTGCAGTAGAGATGGGTCTTCGGAATGTGTCCTAAAAATGTAACAGCTTTTAAATGTTACCTAGAATAACCCCTTCTCAAGGACACTGAATTAGTTTCTGAGTGTGGAATTGGGGGAAAAAAACCAAAGAGCTGATGAATAGTGGTGTTGGAGGGTCCTCTTAGCCAGCTCATCGACAAGCCTGATGGATGTTTCCTGCTGCTTGGTAGTGGCCCCCTTTCTGGTTACCACAGTAGCAGTATTCATCGCTTACTGCTTTTTTCCTGAATACACCACCGATACTTACTTGATCGCCACCCCCTTTTTCTAGACTGTAGAAGTGCCTGGGCCGGTTCCTATCATGTGGATATGCTGTGTTCACCCTAGACATTCTTGGGCATTCCCCAGGCTGCAAGCAACAGGCAGCTCATGCCATCCTTTCTCCCCTGTGGATCTTGCTACTTTAAGTCTAGAAGGTCATTTTATCTGCAGATTCTGTGGGCTCCCTACCCTAGTCCTGGTCCTAACCAAAGAAATGTTTGACAGTCACACCCAATGATTTATCATGACTGCTGAGTGCCAGGCACGGTCCTGGGAACTTGCCCTGTGTAACTTAACTCTCATGTCAACTCTGTGACGAAGGTCCAGCTGTCATGCCCCTTTTAGGAAACTGAGGCACAGAGGGGTAAAGTAACTTTCCTTAAGGGTGGCAGAAGCACATCCCATCCCCAAGGCACGACTCCCACAGGGAGTTTTTACCACCCACTTCTAGCATGGGGTTTTTTGGTACCTTTATTTTTCTTTTTCAAGTCAGAAAGTCAATTGAAATTACAGATGAATCCAAATGGGAAGACGTGCCCACTGGGCCCTGGAATGGGGGAGGAAGGAGGAAATTGTCTGTGGTTGCAGCAGTGGACTGGCCCTTGCTGGCTAGGGTCGGTGTGGACCGGCTGCTGACCCAGCTTTGTCTCTCCGCAGTGCTGGCCGACTCCCTGCACGTGGGCCCCAGCGCGCGGCCCCCGCCGAGCCTGAGCCTGCGGGAGGGGGAGCCCTTCGAGCTGCGCTGCACCGCAGCCTCCGCCTCGCCACTGCACACGCACCTGGCGCTGCTGTGGGAGCTGCACCGCGGCCCGGCCCGGCGGAATGTGCTCGCCCTGACCCACGAGGGCAGGTTCCACCCGGGCCTGGGGTATGAGCAGCGCTACCACAGTGGGGACGTGCGCCTGGACACCGTGGGCAGTGACGCCTACCGCCTCTCCGTGTCCCGGGCTCTGTCGGCCGACCAGGGCTCCTACAGGTGTATCGTCAGCGAGTGGATCGCCGAGCAGGGCAACTGGCAGGAAATCCAAGAAAAGGCCGTGGAAGTTGCCACCGTGGTGATCCAGCCGACAGGTGAGCTGGAAACGATGCATTATAGGTGCTGTTATTTTGTGACTAATGATAGCGATATAAAGAACTGGGCCAGGGAGCCCCATGGCCTTCTGACAACTGTTTCTGCTTCCCATGTGAGGCCGTATTTTTTTTTTTTTTTTTTTTTAGACGGAGTCTCGCTCTGTCACTCAGGCTGGAGTGCTGTGGCCGGATCTCAGCTCACTGCAAGCTCCGCCTCCCGGGTTCACGCCATTCTCCTGCCTCAGCCTCCCGAGTAGCTGGGACTACAGGCGCCGCCACGTCGCCCGGCTAGTTTTTTGTAGTTTTAGTAGAGACGGGGTTTCACTGTGTTCGCCAAGATGGTCTCGATCTCCTGACCTCGTGATCCGCCCGTCTCGGCCTCCCAAAGTGCTGGGATTACAGGCTTGAGCCACCGCGCCCGGCCCGAGGCCTTATTTTTAGGGGAGAAGGGAGTAGGGTGTTGAGAGGCTGGAGGTGTGTATGGGGGTGCATTTGTTTTGTGCTGAGGATGCCTGTTGTTTTGCTTCGCAGCTGTTTTTATCTAAATTCATGTCCATGGAAAACCACAGCCTGCACATAACAGGAAGGCAGATCTTTCATTCAGAGTTTAGGTGCTGCAGTCCCTCAGCCAGATTAGGTGGGGCTTGGTGTTCAGTGGGGCTTTGGGGTGAAGGTGCCACACCCTGCCCCGTAAGCTTTATCGGGTTTGGTGTTTCCTGAGTCCTTGGACCTGCGTTTCTCTGCAGCTGTTGGGGTGTGTGCCTGGCTCATCCCAAAACCTTTCATCTAACTTGTATCCTCTAGGCCTCCCTTTCGGTCCCCTCAAATGTGCCTTTCCTGGTAGTGGGAGGAGCTCTCTAGAGCAGGGCCACTTGCTTTCCTGTGTCATACAGACCACAGGAGCATCCAGTCCTGGGGTCTATACAGGAAGCCCTTTGTCCTGTCATCTGTGAATCAGCTTTTTTTTTTTTTTTCCAACCCTCTATTGCAGTTATAGAAGTAATTAAGAAAATACAACATGCGTTTTAGAAAACACATAAAAATAAGGCCGGGCGCGGTGGCTCAAGCCTGTAATCCCAGCATTTTGGGAGGCCGAGACGGGCGGATCACGAGGTCAGAAGATCTAAACCATCCTGGCTAACACGGTGAAACCCCGTCTCTACTAAAAAATACAAAAAAACTAGCCAGGCGAGGTGGCGGGCGTCTGTAGTCCCAGCTACTCGGGAGGCTGAGGCAGGAGAATGGCCTAAACCCAGGAGGTGGAGCTTGCAGTGCGCTGAGATCCGGCCACTGCACTCCAGCCTGGGCGACAGAGCAAGACTCCATCTCAAAAAAAAAAAAAAAAAAAAGGAAACACATAAAAATAAAAGGAAAACATGCTATTGTTGACTCATTGTCCAGCCAGCATCAATGGAGAACCTACTGTGTGCTCAGCTCTGTTCTGGGCCCTTAAGTCAGAGGTATTTGAGGCTTGTTCCCATGGACTGTGGAGCCTCAGGCCTCACAGAGACAGTGTATAGAGACCAAGGCAGGGCAATGTCATTGCTCAGGATGAATGGATGTCCTTGGTTTTCTGCGAGTCTGACATCTTCAGATCACAGAGTACTTTGCTGCTGTTGCTGCTGCCTTCTGTTTTTTAAACTGGGAAGACCTTGGTTGTTGGACTCATTTCCTAAGCATGAATGTGAATATGTGGCATCTCTGTTGTTCAGATGGGAAGGAAAGCAGGAAACAATACGCAGGGGGAATATTTTGTCTCTGAAGCTGTATTGTCCTGAGCTCTTTACTCTGCACTTATACCACAGCACAGAACCTGGATTTGGAAAAGTGGGTGGTGTAAAAGCAGGTCTGAAGTTCTTGAGTGACTGTGGCCATCGAGGAAAGGAGCTGCTCGTTACTGGTCAATCTGGGCTCCAGTGGCTGCAGAAATCGCTTTCCAGATGGACTTAGGTTACCTTCCTGATCAGAAGTGATTGCTCTGGAATCTGCCCTAAGAAACCTCTGTATATTAAACTTGCATCAAACAACTCTTTTAATGAGGCAGAAGAGTTAAGAGTTTCAGCTTTGTAGAAAGTTACACTTTTATGAAAGAATATGAATTGTAAAGACTTTTTTTTTTGTTTCAAACACACCATAAGACCTATAATATCTACCTAAGAGACTTGAACACTCTGAACTTATTAGGCAGGTAATATCTGGCTCTCAGATGAAACAGCGTTCATAATCTTTTCGTGCCATGAGACTTTTCGACAGCCTTTTGAAACCTGCAGACCTTTTCTCAGAATTAACATGTTTTAATTCATAAAATATACAAAATGACAAAGGAAAATAATTATATAGAAATAGTTATCAAAATGCTTGTAAAGCAAATTGGTTTTGTAGTAATATTATGCAGCTTTATTAATGCATTGATAATAAGATAGTGGCAGGCTTAACGACAACTGTACTTTCTGAATAGTAATGAGTATACATGATATTTCAGGATGTCTGCAGCAACTGTAATGTCATGAGAAGGTATCTGTGATTTCTATCTGGGGTAGTCCCAGACACAGGCAACACTATACTGGTTTGTTGCTTACTTTCACAGTGGGAGGAGATGCTGTATTTCAGGTGCAGATTAATAAAAGTAAAGATGGAGTTTGTTCCCATCCAAGTTCATAGACTCTCTGAATTCTCTTTGTGGACCCCAGGCTAAGAACCGCCACACTAGGCTCATGGTCCTTCTCTTCTTGTGCACACCTGCACTATCCGTAGCTGGTTGCTTATATATTCTTATCACATTGTTATGATAAATGGCACAGAGTGAAGCTGTGCTACCCATGTGGCAGTGAGCTTCCTCTCCAGCCCCTCCTCCCTGTCATGGGAGTGGTCTGGTTACTGCAAACTTTGTGTCTGATTTATGGATTTAGTTATATTCAGACACAGAGAACCTGCCCCACCACAGGCTTTGTCTGAGGTCCCTTCTTTCATTACAAATACTTAGAACTGGTCCTTTATTTTCCTTTAACCTACTCCATCCTGTCTCCCAGCAGTAAACTCCCAAATCCAGAATGTGTGGGACCTCTGGTTAGTGATGTGACAAGATATTGAGCCACTTGCACAGAGAAAATTACAAAGTGAACTACACAGCTGAAGAGACATCCCTGCCAATATTTTCTGAACCTGAGACTCTGTTTTCTCCATCCATAGAGTCCACAGCTGCTTGTTAAGTACTTCTTCACTGACCCGACTCCCTCCTGAGTCGTCTTTTACTTCCAGTAGCTGAAGTCCTGGCAGAGGTGACTCCAGCAGGATTCCAGGGTTTCTGGCCCCAAGCTTTGAGTGTAGAATGGTTCAAACTGCAGAGCCTGGCTCAGGGCAGCAGTTTCCATACTTAGTCCTCTCAAATGATACCCTCAGGTTACTTTTGGCCCCTTTAAAGAGGTGAGGGAGAGAAAGAATAAGGACACTAGGTGGAAGGAGAAAATGAACTTTTAAATTCCCTTTTCTAATACTGTGCCCACCTCATTTTCTGTCTTCTGTCTAGATGGATCTTGAACTTGACTTGAAATATTTGTTTGAAATATTGTCAGGCTTTGGACATATTCATATGAAAGTAATTTACGCCGAAGAGCACGGGCTTTGGAGTTGGTCTTTTCTGACTTGGGTCCCTGAGCTTACTGGGGCCAGCGCCATGCTGTTGATGCCAGTGACTTGCTAGAAGGCCAGGCCCGTGCCTCTGCTTGAATCCCCTGGGAGGTGCTTGGTACTTGTCATCTAAGTAATTGTTCCCGGGCATTTCACAAGTTGATGTTTTTCTACTCAGATTACAGATGCTCTTTTAAAATCTTCTGAATCGAATAAAATGTTTCCACGTGAAAGCTTTGACAGGGGAATGCTGGAACTAGATCTGTCTTGAATCTGTGACACTAAATACTTCAGTACTTCATCTAAATATAGTCTGCTTTTAATTATCCACACTAATGAGAAAGGACAGTAGTGCAGATAATCGAAAAATCATCGTATTTTAGTTTTAGGATATGTTTTATGATTGGCTTTTATGTGGGTATAGCTAAGAAATAAATGATACTGTCAGTACATTACATTTTGAAGACTTGCCTCAAGGAAAATTGTCTGGTTTCACTTTCCTGGCCCTTCTGTTTAGGATTTTTCCCATTTATCCCTTAGACAGTTTCACCCTCACTTCTGCTGCCCCATTCCCTAGCCCCCAGCTAATAATATGTACCAGTCAGAACCACACCTTCCTTTTCTGTAAAATCACCCAAGTTTCATCATGCACATGGAGAATGTATAATTTTAGTTTTGTAGTCTTTTCTTTTTGTTTTTGAGACAGAGTCTCACTCTGTCACCCAGGCTGGAGTGCACTGGCGCGATCTCGGCTCACTGCAAGCTCTGCCTCCCAGGTTCACGCCATTCTCCTGCCTCAGTCTCCCAAGTAGCTGGAACTACAGGTGCCCGCCACCATGCCCAGCTAATTTTTTGTATTTTTTTAGTAGAGACAAGGTTTCACCGTGTTAGCCAGGATGGTCTTGATCTCCTGACCTCGTGATCCACCTGTCTCGGCCTCCCAAAGTGCTGGGATTACAGGCGTGAGCCACCGCGCCCGGCTAGTTTTATAGTCTTCAGTAGACTGCTTATCAAAAGATAGCATAGCAGTGAAGAGCAGAGTTTCTTTTTTTTTTTTAATTTTTTATTGTTATTATTATATTTTAAGTTCTAGGGTACATGTGCATAACGTGCAGGTTGGAGCAGAGTTTCTAAAGGCAGATAGCCTGGATTTGGATTCCGTCTGTGCCACCTATCAGCTGTGTGACCTTGGGCAAGTTACTTAACTTCTCTGTGCTTCAGTTTCCTCATAGTAAAATTAGGATAATAGTAGTACCTACCTCTTAGGATTGTTTTGAGGATTATTATATGTAAAACACTCAAAACACTGCCTGGCATATATAGCAGGTATATATAAATGTTTGTGGCTATCGTTTTATAAAATAAAAGAAATGTGGTATGTTCTGTTAATTTATTCATTAAATAATTCTCAAGCACTTACAACTGTACAAAGCCTTCTAACTTTAATGCTGTAAATAAGAACTTAAAAGGAGATGCTCTAAAGAGGGTGGAGAATAGAAGGGGCAAACATAATCAATTACCTAGATGTATTTGTTTTCCATTTTCAAGTTCTGCGAGCAGCTGTGCCCAAGAATGTGTCTGTGGCTGAAGGAAAGGAACTGGACCTGACCTGTAACATCACAACAGACCGAGCGGATGACGTCCGGCCCGAGGTGACATGGTCCTTCAGCAGGACACCTGACAGCACCCTACCTGGCTCCCGCGTGTTGGCGCGGCTTGACCGTGATTCCCTGGTGCACAGCTCGCCTCACATTGCTTTGAGTCATGTGGATGCACGCTCCTACCATTTATTGGTTCGGGATGTTAGCAAAGAAAACTCCGGCTACTATTTCTGCCATGTGTCCCTGTGGGCACCTGGACACAACAGGAGCTGGCACAAAGTGGCAGAGGCCGTGTCTTCCCCAGCTGGTGTGGGTGTGACCTGGCTAGGTGAGTGGTTTGGGGAATGACTCTTAACCTCTCCAGCTTAACCCCTCCTCGGAGTTATCTGAAGGAGTTATCTCAGGAGGCTCTGCACTTTGCATTATTTTGACATTATTTCTGTTGGTTCATGCATACTTTGGCCCAGATAGATCCCAAGCTGGGGATGAAATAGAATCTGGCAGGCAAGGGAAATGTTTAGATAATGTGGCCTCAGTTGTCTCAATACCCTCATTTGAGAGTATATAGTTTCCTTTTGTTGTCGACATTTGCAGGGTCAGGGCACTGCTGAATGGCTCTTTGAAATGAATCTTTGTTGGAGGG
Source organism: Rhinopithecus bieti (assembly GCF_001698545.2). Taxonomy (NCBI): domain Eukaryota; kingdom Metazoa; phylum Chordata; class Mammalia; order Primates; family Cercopithecidae; genus Rhinopithecus; species Rhinopithecus bieti. The sequence continues at coordinate 7,413,541 of NW_016804657.1, forward strand.
AGAACGCTGCCATTCTTCGTTTGTTTCTCTTAGACTCCTAGGTGCTCCCTGGCAGGAGCTGGTGCTTTTCCAAAGCCCAATGCAGAAAGATAATTCCTTCAGTTATTGGAAAGCGTTTTTTTTTTTTTTTTTTCACGTCACACCCTGGAATCCCACAATATATCTTTATATACCAGTTACAACTAAAGGGCCCGCCTGCTTCTGTTGGCTTGTTTTGTGGATGCTCTCACCCCGGATATAATTTCCCCAGTGGAAGAGCAGCGTGGCTCTCAAATGTTGACCACCTTGCCACCCATTTTATAACAACCCACTGTATATGTGAAGATCTTTGGCATGTCCTCTTATTTTATACTAAGCTCCCCTTCCCCTACCTCTTTTTTCCCTAAATGTTTGCCCTCTCGGCAAAATGTACACTAACTTTTCCTAATTTTTGTTATGTCTTATAATTGCAAGTAATCAAAGGAGGGATGAGGTCAAGCTGGGTGTGGAAAGCTTCGCTCCCCACCTCCATTATTACAGAGATGGGACAGGCCTACCATCGCATTCTCCCCTGTTTTGCTGTCTCTACTGTCCATGAGTGCCTGAGCCCTGATGAAGGCATTTGGCATTTCTCTGATTATTAGCAGGCAAAACAGATCTTTAAAGGCCAGGAAACCATTTCCTCCTTTCTCTGATCCTTCTGCTATGACCTTCACCTCATACTTATCTCTTCCTTATCTCTGCATGGAAATCTTCTTTTGGGTTAGTGGCATATTCACTCTCTTTTTTCTCCCCGCTAATAAGCCTTTATTTGGCAAAGATGGGGAGTTGGCCAGTGGAGACAGAGGGGGCAGGGAGAAGAGCAATGAGAGTAAGCAGAAGGGACAATCCGATTCTGATGGAGACGAGGCAGGGTGTTCATCAGCCCTGTTAGCAAAGTGATCCTTTGATATCTGAAAAGAAAGAAGCGGGGTTTATCTGGTGAGCTTTTTATTCCTGCCGTCTGAACCCCGTGCAAGAGAGTCACTATGAAGTACTGAACTGGAACAATGTTGGCCCAGCTAGAACTCTCCTTAGCAACCTTCAAAATAAAACAGATGTTGTCAGCACCAAAAGAAGATTTTTCATCTCTGGAGCTGAATTTGTCTCACAGCTCTGATCCTTGGTGTATTGTATGGTGCTGTCAAATCCCAGCACTGGCTCTCCGTACCGGCTTCCCCTTCAACTTCTGAATCCCAGCTCGAGGACTTTTTTTTTTTTTTTTTCATTGAAAGTGCCGCTTGCACTCCAATTTGAGGCTTCTTTGAAGTACTTGTGCATTGATCCCGGCATACCCGGGGGGAAATGCAGGGACTGTCAGACAACAGGAGGGGAGCTCTGGGAGAAATGGGCTTCTTTAACTGGAAGGGATTTGTTGGTAGCTGTGTTCTCCAGAGAGTGAAAAGAAATAAAGAGACTAAATTGTGGAAGAGGCTCAGTTATTATCCAAAGGATCCTGTCATTTGTTTTCCTATGGAGTGCCACTACCATTGTGAAAGTCATCAGTGTGCTTTTCCCTGACTGATGCTAACAGATATAGAACCTGCACCTTCCCCGGTGCTTTGCACGTAATAAGCACTCAATAAATATTAGCTGAGTGGGTAAATAAACTAGTACCCACACGTGAATTTTGTTAAAATTTGTGCATAGGAAAGCAGTAATGTTCAACTCCTAGGATATTCAGAGATATTTGCCCCTGAGTAAACCTAACGAAAGTGTGAGTGGTATGAAAAACGATTGCATTCTTCTTTTGTGTTCCTCTTAAATCTTCTCCTCCTTCCCTGTGCCTATGACTCAGACCACTACAGCTGCTTGGACACTTGTCAGGAGCGGGTAGGGCATGAGCACAGCAGCAGGTCCTTCTCAAAGAATTCCCTGCTGGACTCGGTCCAGAAGCCAGTGAGCCTGGCCTGACACTCCATGGTTGTCTCTAGATACGTAACGTGCACATATATGCATATGGATACCGTACCACATACAACTTGGGATGAATATAAGGTAATTGAGAAGTGACCAAAAAAGATGGACAACCTGCCAAGCACTCTGTTTATATAGGTGGTCTTAGGTCGTGTAACTCTGGAATGTTGTCACAGAAAAGTTCTTGAGAGAGCTGGTTCGCTACACAGGTAAGATGCAAAACTCAGTTTTGCCACTTGGCAGATTAAAATGAGTAATTACCATTTATTGAGTTTCTACTGTGTGCCAGGCACTGGACTAAGGACCTTATATGCATTAGATGTTCAATGTGAAAATATTTTTGGCCTTGGGACTCAGCTTCACTCCTGAAACTCCAGAGCATAGTCCTAAGAGTCCAAGGGTAGTTCTTGGCTTCATTTGCTTGGGGCTTGTGTACTGAGCTAGATGAGGGGGTTGAAGCTGATTGGGGTCTTCTAAAATTCTACTGTGCTAAGCAGGAAGAGAGGGCGATGACGTGAATGGGTCTGGCAAGTCCAGAGCACTTGCAGCCATTGAGAGGATCATGGTAATTTTTTAGAGGGTGAGAAAAAACCTCTTTTACTTAGAATGTATGTCCTACTTTGAAGGGAAAGAAAAAAGATTTAAGTTGGCTTGCAAAATGAAGTACAATTTAAAGCAGGAAACATAAAAATAAAATCAAGATCAAAAGGGTAAAAGAAGAATAGATAGTGCAAGGTGATTGGTATGAATTAGTTATTATATTTGAGCACTGAAATTGCCTCTGAAGTTCTGAAGAGTTGAGACAAAAAAAAAAGATGTGATTATACAGTTCTCCTCTGAGGAAGGAAAACATAAACTCTCTCAGAGAGACAAACTTTCTCTTGGCACTGAATTTATCATGTGCTCTTTCATTTTGGGGCATTGGAAAACATAATGGACAGGGCTTTCAACTGTTCTTTTACAAAAGGCCCTAAATGATTGTTTAAATGGATGTTTCTTATATCCACCCTCTATAAAAGCTGAGGACATAAATCTTAAGTGTGTGAAGGGTTTCTGTAAGAAGCTGAATTACTGTGGCGACAAATGATGCTTTGTGTTGATCCAATTTAGTATATGTCTAAAACAGAGAACCTAGCAGAATGGCTAGTTAATCTGCACATTAAGCCATCTCCTTCTGCTATCAGATGTCTTAAATGAGCCTTTGGCAAGAGTTGGATACTAATCAGTTCATGGTTGAGCTCTCTGCCCGAAGTACCAGACTTCTGTGGTGTTAATTGGAAGGGGTTCCACAGGCTTTGGAAATAAGAGCTGGAGGAGGCAGGGTTGAGTTCTGCTGTTCAGTCTTAAGAACCTGATTTGCATTCTTCCCCACTAAAGGACTGGCCCCTCTTCAGCAGTGCGCCAGCAAGGAAGGTAATTATTTTCTTTAAAAGGAGCTGTTAATCTGCTAAGTACTTGGTAGAAACTTTAGAGTTCTGGGCCATTTATAGGAGATAAGATATAGACCTGTAGGTTTTTTAAGGATAACTATTATCGGCTGTCTGTCCAGGATTATTCTGGAAGGCAGGAGAGCACGTGGCCAAGTGTTGGAGTCAGGAGACCTGTGTTAGTCCTCCTTCACCACCTTCTAGGGATGTTGCCTTGGGTGTGTCGATGAACATTTCCAAGTAAGTTTTGGTTTCCTGGTTTAATATGAAAATGCATATAAAGCGCTTAGTACGGTGCCTGGCTCTTAAATGCTCACTGCATTTTCTTGGTGGTGGCGATGATGATTTGTTCGTGTTTGAGGGTCTTCCCCACCAAGTTCTTAACCAGTTAAGACCTAAGAGTTTGTCTTAGGGCACGGAGGAGCCCAGCGTAGAGGACTAGGAACATGTGTGTCCTAAAAGCAGCTGCTCCCAAGAGGAGCTAAAGAAAGGTGTTGAGCTGACCACATCCAGCCCTTTTCCTCCCCCTCAAGGCTGGTAATTCACTTTTCCTTCTCTGGAAGGAGGAAGGAGCAAATGAGGATGAAGAAAGAAAAAGCTTCATGAGTATGCCTCTTCAGTTTCTTTTTATTATCTTTTTTTTTTGAGACGGAGTCTTGCTCTGTCGCCCAGGCTGGAGTGCAGTGATGCAATCTTGGCTCACTGCAACCTCTGCCTCCCGGGTTCAAGCGATTCTCCTGCCCTAGCCTCCTGAGTAGCTGGGACTACAGGCGCCCACCACCACACCTGGCTAATTTTTTTTTTTTTTTTTTTTTTTTTTCAGTAGAGATGGGGTTTCACCGTGTTGGCCAGGCTGGTCTCAAACTCCTGACTTCAGGTGATCTGCCCACCTCAGCCTCCCAAGAGTGCTGGGATTACAGGTGTGAGCCACCGTGCCTGGCCCTTCATGAGTATTTCTTTGGGTGCAGGGCATAGATGTTGCATTCAAATAATGTTATTTTTATTGCTCTGAAATGGCTAGTGCTCCATACATCCTCATAATGGTTCTGCCACAGTAAGGTAACGAGTCCCCCCTCCCACCCTCTCCCAACAATAGCTCCTTATTTGTAGCCTTCACTCATTAAATGTTGGTGAATATTTAATTGTTATACAAATAATGATCGTAGTGTCATTTTGACAATTGGTCAATATGCTTTAGCTGCCTCTAAAGTACCTACCCAATTCAAAATAATAAAACCCTGTCATTAGCAGAGGCTGAGTACTCCTTCTGTTTCTTTTAACTGGTGCATGCAGCCATTCCTGTAATTAGCTGTGCCAAGTTAACTAAGTTTCAGAGTGGGTATTAGAACATGGTCCTGTTGTACACAGTTCAGGATTAGTGCTTCAGCTGTTGTTATCACTCTTGTCTTCCGGGACGTAGCAGGCTTTGAGAAAGATTAATAACCTGGGTGTGTAAGGAGGTTGCACAATTTGATCATACTAGGAGCCAGGCCATGGAGCCAAAGCCTGTCCTGTAATTCTGCTCTCACACACTCTGCAAGGCCTTAGTCTTCTAACTTAGCTCCTCTGGGCTTCATTTTGCTTTTGTTTGTTTTCAATTGGAAGTGTACGTGAAAATAGGACCGATTTTATAAGGTTGTTATGGAGATTAACTGAAAACACAAGGAAAGTATATAGCTTGGTGCCTGGCATATAGAAAGCCCTTGATAAAAGCTCGTTGTTTAGCATTATTATCGTAAAATGGGGATAATACTACCTTCCTTACAAAATTGTCATGAGGGTAAAAGGAGGTATTTTGTATGAAAATCTCTAGATCAGGCTCCTGCACATAGTAGGCACACAATACTTGTTTTTACAAATTAGCCAGTGATTCTGAAAGCTTTTCATTGTTTTGAAAGTTGTGACAAAGGAGTTTAATGAGCCATTATTTTTAAAGCCTTTCTTTTGGGGAGGGTCACTCTTTTGGAGTCTGTGTGTTGCTTGAGAGATGGCGTGGTCATGAGCAGACACCTTCCTGGCATCCAGATTAGGGAGCAGATCCCTGCTTCTCAGAACGTCAGTGATGCCGCACTTGGACTGGCCTCAGTATTCTGTGAGAGGGCTTACAATGTGTGTTGTTGTTTGTTTTAACTTTCAAAATAGAAATTTACAAATATTCACAGGGAAGAAATAACCACCAACTTCAACAATAATCAATATTTTGCTGATCTTATTTTATCTCTCTTCCCTATTCCAGACACCAGACACACACAGACACACACACACACACAAACACACACTGTTTTCTTCTGGAAGAGTATAAAGTATATCCCAGACATCATGTCATTTCACTGTTCAACACTTTAGTATGCATCTTTAATGATAAGCAGTTTTTAAACATAACCACCATTGCATTCGTAGCTGATTTCTTGATGAGATCAAGCAGAATGTAGCAGTAATCAGTGGTGAAATGCTTGTGCCCAAAATGAACATTTTAATGCAAAATATTAAATTTAGTTCAATTCAGCCAGTATGTTAGTATTTTTTATGTACAAGGCACTGCATGCACATCACGTACAGAGAATCAAGGTGGCAATCCCTGGCCCTGGGAAGAGTCCTGTGGAAGGCCCCTAAGACATACATACAAATAACCAAAGTTCAAGGCAGGATTCGCATAAAATCCTTAGAGAGCTGGGAGCTTGGCAGGTGGTGGGATTTGTTGAATATGAAGTAGGAGTGTGACATGCGAGTTCAAAGGAGGCATTCTTCGTTGAGTGGGAGAGGATCCACAGAAGAGGTGTGTACATGACAGGCGTTGAAGAAGGGCACAATCTCTGCAAACCATTTTTAAAATTGTAAAACAGTGTTAAAGGACAATCTCTGTCCATGCACCAAAACAAAAAAGAAATCAGAACCCACTCCTACTCCTACCATTCTGACATGGTAGAATCATATCTTCTCCAGGAGTGTAAGTCTAAAGTTGACCTACAAGGCTGGCGGATAGTTCAAATGAACCTGCCCCTGATAAGTTCACAAGCCAAAAATCCACTTGTTTTTGTTTGCTTTTGCATTAAAACTGAGACCTCCTTTTCTGAGGCCTAAGGTTAGTTTTAAGAGAGAATGAAGAGACCAACTGTTGAGGTCAATGAAGAGATTGTTCTTTCCTTGCAAGCTGGAATTCCTATAGCGAGATGCACACATTGTGCAAGTCCCCCATACTCTCATTCCGCTATGTTTGGATACGTAGGATTCAAACAGATTCATTTCAGGGTGGAGAATGGAGTAGAATGAAAGAATCTCTTCAGTCATTATTTGAACTGCTTACTGAGCAGGTGGCCCAGGTGCTGAGGCAGACAGAACAGCAGGAAGGAAGGCAGAGAAACTGGAAGCATAGGATTAGCTAAGGAATGGTGAGAGGTGCTATCTGAGGGGAGCTGAGAAGGCAGTGGTTGCTGCGGCTGGGTGCATGCAGTGGAGGGCCTTGAAGCCAGGCTGGGGAGCATTTTCTTAACTCAGGAGGTGAGGGAAGAAGCCATGGGAGGCTTATAGAGCAGAGGCCCAAGCAGTCATGTCAGTCATGTCAGGTGGCATTGGGAGGTTGTTATAGTCTTGGCTAGAGGGAGTGAGGGCCAGGGTGAAGGGGTTCTTCATGAGGTTTTTGCTTCTATTTGCAAATATTCATGAAGTGTCTACTCTGCATCAGGCCTGGGAACAAAGAAATGGAAGAGACACTGAGGAGGTAGAATGTGCGAGACTCAGGAACCCTCAGAGTGGAGAGGTGGAATGGAAGGAAGAGCGTTGAAGACGGCACACCTTTAACACTGAGCGACCTTGAGAATGAATGGCAGGAATGTGGTAGCAGGAATGGTTGTTGAAAAGTTTGGAGGTGGGGCTGGCTGTGTTTGGAGCAAGGTTTTAGCCCTCTCTCTCTTTCTCTCACTTGCTTGCTGTATGTGTGTGTGTTTGTGTGTTTGCAGAGGCAGATGTGGAGTGAGGTGAATTTGGTTGTGAGTGTACTGCAGTCAAGATGCCATGGATGCCCAGTCAGATGCCCAGACCTCAGCTGAGGCCAGCGTTTGGGTCTGGAGGCTAAGGAAGAGCTGGGTTTTCGTGTCTGGGGGAGTGAGCTTTGCGGTGTGAGCAGGCCAGGGAGTGGGAGGAGAGAGAGAGCTGCCCAGGTGGTTGGTACAGGAGCTAGTTTTGACCCATTTTCTGTGTGTTCTGTGATCTGACCACTAATAGGTGAGTCAAGTCACTCGAACGTGTTTTTTTCATTGACAGATTAAAATTATATGTGTTTATGGTGTATCACATGGTGTTTTGAAATATGTATACATTGTTGAATGGCTACATCAAGCTAATTAACATATCCATTACCTCATATACTTACAATTTTTTGTGCTGAGAATGTTGAAGATCTATTCTCTTAGCAGTTTCCAAGTATACAATAAATGGTTATTAACTATAGTCACAATGTTGTACAATAGATTTCTGGAACTTATTCCTCCAGTCTAACTGAAATTTTGCGTCCTTTGCCTAGCATTCTCCCTTCCCCATCCCCCAGCCTCTGGTAATCACCATTTTACTCTCTGTTTCTATGAGTTCAGCTTTTTGAGCTCCCACATATGAGTGACATTATGTGGTATTTGTCTTTCTGTGCCTGGCTTATTTCACTTAACACTGTCCTCCAGGTTCATCCGTTTTGTTGCAAATGGCAGGATTTTGTTCTTTTTTTTTATGGTTGAGTAGTAGTCTATTGTGTATATATACCACATTTTTTTAATCCATTCATCTGTTGATGGACACGGATTGTTTCCATATCTTGGCCCTTGTGAATAATGCTGCAATGAGCATCTCTTGTCTTTCATCATCATTTTGACAGCCTTTGAAAAGGTGCCACTTTGAAAGAATCTGCACGGGGGTGGAAGTAAACCATGAAGGATCAAAGGGTCTGTCACCTGTGAGGAGACAGAAGAGGAGTCCCCACAGGCAACTTCATGGTGTTTTGGATCACACTGGTCAGTGAGGCTGAGGCGACGGCCTGCGGGGAGTTGTCTTCTGGGTCAGATTCCCTGTGGCAGTAACTTAGTGTCATGGCAGCACTGCACTCAGCGTTCCTAAAAATCATATGTCAGTCAGTGGAACTTAGAAAATACAAAGTTTAGAAGACAATAGGTTTGGTTCATCTGTGAGTTAAGGATGTACTTGAAAGGTGGGAGAAGATAGGGCTTGATAGGGCTTCATTCCCATCTGCCACTTTTGAGCTGTGTGGGCAAGTCACTAACTTATTTAAAGCTCTCGGGCCGGGTGTGGTGGCTCATGCCTGTAATCCCAGCACTTTGGGAGGCCGAGGCGGGCGGATCACGAGGTCAGGAGATCGAGACCATCCTGGCGAACAGGGTGAAACCCCGTCTCTACTGAAAATACAAAAAAATTAGCCGGGCGTGGTGGCGGGCGCCTGTAGTCCCAGCTTCTAGGGAGGCTGAGGCAGGTGAATGCCGTTAACCTGGGAGGCAGTGGAGCTTACAGTGAGCGGAGATTGTGCCACTGCACTCCAGTCTGGGCGACAGAGCCAGACTCCGTCTCCAAAAAAAAAAAAAAAGAAAGAAAAAAAAGCTCTCCCCTCAGAAATGGGAACTGCGAATAATAATCACAAATATATACACGTGTCTGTGTATATGAATATGTGTGTACCTGCATACACACACACACCAGGCATCAGTCTAGGCATTTTAAGTACAGTATACTTTAACTTTTTTTTTTTTTTTTTTTTTTTTTTTTTTCAGACGGAGTCTCGCTCTGTCGCCCAGGCTGGAGTGCAGTGGCCGGATCTCAGCTCACTGCAAGCTCCGCCTCCCGGGTTTACGCCATTCTCCTGCCTCAGCCTCCCGAGTAGCTGGGACTACAGGCGCTGCCACCTGGCCCGGCTAGTTTTTTGTATTTTTTAGTAGAGACAGGGTTTCACCGTGTTAGCCAGGAGGGTCTCGATCTCCTGACCTCGTGATCCGCCCGTCTCGGCCTCCCAAAGTGCTGGGATTACAGGCTTGAGCCACCGCGCCTGGCCTATTTTAACTCTTAACCCTCACAATAACATTACGAGCTAGTAACTATCATCCCCATTTTCATGGGTGAGGCACCAGAGATCTGCGTAATCTACCCAAGGTCAATAGCAAGTAAATGGCAGAACCAGGATTTGAACACAGTCTGACTCCAGACCTCATCTCCTCACCACTGTTCTCTGCTGCCTCACAGTTCGCTGTGCAGGGTTATGGTTCTCCAGTCTCCACACAGTCTCATGCCACACAGGAAGAGTCTTATGCGTTGTGCTTGAAATGGACTTGAGGCTCCATGTAACAGCCACTGCTGGCTGCTGCCTGCAGATAATTAATGTTCAGTGTTCTGGGGCAGTCTTGCTCTGTGCACAGCTGGTGCAAATCTGCCCTTTCCACATGAGATGGACTTAGTTGTCCTGCTCTACACCCACATTACTGCATCCAGAATTTGACATGAAAGTTTAGTTGTGGAGTAATTTGAGCATTCCTTATCTTTTGCATATGATGGTGTAAACACAGTTGGGTGGTGTGTGTCCTTCGGTCAGTTTTTGCTAGGATGATGTGTGGTGTGTTAGCACCATGCCCAGGAGCAGGATGTCCCCTAGCAGTGTGACAGCACACGAGCCTGTAAATTGAGCAGTCAGGATGGCCGCTGGATTCCTCTCTAGCCCTGGCAGTCCCACAGCGTGTGGATTTCTCTGTGGTGTCCATATCACAGTACAATTTGCTCTCATGGGGGTGCAAGCAATTAAATACTTGCGAATATGACATTTGAGGATTTAGGATTTTGAGTTCTTTCCATTTCCTGGACCACTGAATCATTCTTGGAGAAATCATGATGTTATAAATTCCATTAGAAGTGTAAATCACAAGAAAAGTTCCTTGACCTCAGCAGCTTGTAATCTGTATGTCATAAATGAAAACAGTGTTAAATAAAACTAAACTTTGATCAAAGTGATGCAGATAAAGATAGTGTTGATAAATGGAACGTTCTGTTTAGGTAGTATTATTTTTCTCCCAGAAGGCAAAGTGCTATGGAAGAAAAACGTGTAGCTTTTATAGGCCGGGCACGGTGGCTCGTTCCTGTAACCCCAGCACTTTGGGAGGCTGAGGTGGGCAGATCACTTGAGGTCAGGAGTTTGAGACCAGCCTGTCCAACATGGCAAAACCCTGTCTCTACTAAAAAAATACGAAAATGAGCTGGGTGTGGTGGTGTGTGCTTGAATTCCCAGTTATTTGGTTGGCTGAGGCATGAGAAATGCTTGAACCTGGGAGGCAGTTGCAGTGAGCTGAGATGGCGCCACTGCACTCCACATAGGAGACACAGTGAGACTCTGTCCAGAAAAAAAAAAAAAGAAGAAAAATGTAGCCTTTTCTAAAAGCCTGAACATTAAGGCAGTAAACATTTAGTGCCTACTGCATAAAAGGCAGTGTATTTGGAGCTTGAGGATGAGACTGTAAGCAAAGAGTCATTGTGGAGTGGGCTAACTGGCATCCAAGGGTGCATAGATGGCTTATGGGAGCACAGAGGACATTCCTTCTGGGGACCCAGGTGACATTGAAGAATAAGTGGAAGTTTGTAGTGCATCCCGAACAGGTCATCACAGTGGCGTGAGACTGTGTGGAGACTGGAGAACCTCAAGTAATCAGGTGTAGAGGAGCTGGGGGAAAGGAGAGGAAACCACAAGAGGATTCCAACACCAGCTCCTTGGTAGGTGTGGAGGAAGCCTTGGGGCAAAGGAGGACAGAACCATGGAGGTGCAGAAATGGATTAAATTGATGCAATGAACCCCAGAGGAGGGAGGGGTTTTTCTGCCAGTGAAAACAGGACTGTGGCAGAGGAAAGGGAATGCTAGGAGGATGCTAGCTTCCCTCCCATCCTTCCCTGCAGGGTCATGGGGTGCTCACTAGGGCCAGATTCACAGTGACACAGGTGAGTTACATGTGGTAGTAGCAAGAATGTCTGTGGGAGAGTTTGAGGATGGGAGTGCTTATTGACCACTGAACACAGATTCTGCAGAAAAAGGCAGAGGAACAGTAAAATGAGGACAGGAATATGTAGGGGGAATGATGACCTGAGGGCCTTGCATTTGGGGCATGGCCAAGGATGACAGGAAGCTGAGCCACTGTGAGACTGATGGGCCTAGTGTTGGGTGGGGTTTTCCAATACTGCTCCAGTGGGGGCGTTGGAGGTCTGTGGTCTTGCTTGGCATTCCAGAGCAATCTTGGTAGGGGGTGAACACTGACCTTCTTAAGAGGTTCTTCTCAGAAGACCTTAACCTCTTGGGGAAACTGACAGCAGACCCCAGTGTGGTGGAAAGATGAAGACTTTGGCCGAGGACATTGGGCTTCTGCCCTTGGGAGGTGTTCTTGGGGTGGGAGGTATGAGAGGCAGGGTTTCACAGGTTTTGCAAGAACACTGTTACAGGATCCTATCCAATGCAATGACTGATTTCTGTCTCTGTAGTCTGGCAGGAGAAACCTTTAATTGTCCAAACAAAAGCAGTCCTTGTCTCATTCCTTTTGCTAATTCTTGCTACGTTGCTCTAATTATTTTCCTATCCTGGCCTTTCTGTCTCTCTTGTTCAGAACCAGACTACCAGGTGTACCTGAATGCTTCCAAGGTCCCCGGGTTTGCGGATGACCCCACAGAACTGGCATGCCGGGTGGTGGACACGAAGAGTGGGGAGGCGAATGTCCGATTCACGGTTTCGTGGTACTACAGGATGAACCGGCGCAGCGACGATGTGGTGACCAGCGAGCTGCTTGCCATCATGGATGGGGACTGGACGCTGAAATACGGAGAGAGGAGCAAGCAGCGGGCCCAGGATGGAGACTTTATTTTTTCTAAGGAACATACAGACACGTTCAATTTCCGGATCCAAAGGACTACAGAGGAAGACAGAGGCAATTATTACTGTGTCGTGTCTGCCTGGACCAAACAGCGGAACAACAGCTGGGTGAAAAGCAAGGATGTCTTCTCTAAGCCCATTAACATATTTTGGGCATTAGAAGGTAGGAACTTTTTTCTTGTTACTCATTTTTGTTTTGTCTTTGCTTAAGTCATGCCTCTGTGTGTTTTCAGATGCAGTCACCTTCTGCAGGTTATCACTTACACTAGGAATGTATGTCCTGGACATTGATCGCCATGCGACCTGCTACACCTCTTTGGACTCACTATCACCCCTCCTCTATCCCTAAGCCCCAGAGAGGTCCCTCTCCAACTCACTGTCATCAGCCAAGTCTCTTGTTTCCTGAACTTTACCTCTGAATGCTCCTTTTCTCTTTCTTGTGTTAAACCTGATGACTCTGAGGACACTCTTTCCCCTGGAAAAACAGTTACCTCTCTGAGGACAGTTTCCCCCAGAGCCCACCTAAGTGGTGCCCATTTTCTTCTCACACTTCTCATAACTGGGCCTAGAGGTTGAGCAGGTGCCCTCCTTGATCCTCCCTGCAGCTTCCAGGCTGTTTTTGCCCACTCCTAAAAATATCTAGCTTCGAATCTCATGTCATCATCACAGCATACCACCTCTTCTCGTTACTATTGCCTGTTGCCTCCTAGATCCTTCATTCGTTCTTTGAGGATGTTAGTGTTTGTTTCATGGCCACTCTGACACTGCTCCCATCTTGGTAACTTCAGTATCTGTGTAGAGCACTGGGTCACAGTTGGAAGCACCCTAGGAACTTTAAAAAAAAAATGCTGGTGCTTTGTCCCACCAGAAATTCTCCCATCCAAATACTAACCACGCCCGACCCTGCTTAGTTTCCAAGATCAGACGAGATCGGGCGGGTCCCACCAGAAATTCTATTTTAGTTGGTCTGAAGTATACGCATTCTGGGCACTGGAATTTTTAAATGCTCCCATAGTGATTTTCATGTGCAGCCAAGGTGGCGAACTGTAATAGTTAATCCTGTCATTCTCAGTTGCTTGTCCTCCTCTCTCTAGTCATCATGTCCTCTATCCTATTTTGGTCCTACACTCCCGTGCTTATATGCTACATTAGACTGTCTCCCTTCTGATAACTGAAACTCCTCCACAGTCTCAATTTCAAGCATCCTTTTCTCTAAACATATCTCCTGTCTTTCTACACCGCTCCCTCTAGTACTCCAGCAACAATCCCCGAATCCTACTGGGGCCAACAATCTGTTAATCCTACCACCTGACATCGTCCTTCACTCCCATTGTGTCTTCACGTCTCTCTCACTAGGGTGCCCGTTTGTAGTCCAGCATACACCTGGACTGGTGTACATTATGATAGCACCTTCTTTCATTCTCAGAGCTGAGGCTGGGAGGTAGGGGTAAGTTATGTGGTCACCTACTGTTACCTAGCCTAAATTCCCAATCAGTCTTAATCATTCCCTTGCATACACCCCTAGCTCCCTTCCTTTCTCAGTTTGCATTAGACTCTGGCCAAACCACAACCCAGTTCAAAGGCAGCTTTCTGCAGCCTCCCTACCCGTGCCCACAGAGCTAATGTGGTTGGAGAGGAACATTCAAACATGTTGACTGGTCTCCCTTTAAAGTAGTGGTCACTTGTGACAAGTGGGCTCTCAGCACTGCCTGAGAATTATTCTGCATTTCCTTAGTCTGTTTATCTCTCCACTCTCCTAAGTGATTACTGCATACAACTTTCTGTCTCTGCAAACCTCCTCCCACAGCTTCTTTCTCAGCTGTTGGCCCTGCTTCCTGTTCTCCTAAAAGTAGAAATAATCAGGAGAATACTCATTCACGCTGCCCCAGGGCTGAGACCAGGTCACCCGGCATACGACCTGGCAGAGGCCAGCCGCTCTCACTACTTAGACCATGGCTGCTCTGTCTTACGTCTTCAGTAATTCTCTCCCTTCTGGACCTTTCCCATCGGTCCGTCAATGTGCTGTTAGATCCAGGTTTCCTTGGTTTTTTTTTTTTTTTTTTTTTTTTTGAGGTGGAGTCTCGCTCTGTCGCCCAGGCTGGAGTGCAGTGGCCAGATCTCAGCTCCCTGCAAGCTCCGCCTCCCGGGTTCCCGCCATTCTCCTGCCTCAGCCTCCCGAGTAGCTGGGACTACAGGCGCCCGCCACCTCGCCCGGCTAGTTTTTTGTATTTTTAGTAGAGACGGGGTTTCACTGTGTTCGCCAGGATGGTCTCGATCTCCTGACCTTGTGATCCGCCCGTCTCGGCCTCCCAAAGTGCTGGGATTACAGGCTTGAGCCACTGCGCCCGGCCTCCTTGGGTTTTTAAGAGGGAGTGGGGAGTGAGGGTTGTGGTATTTTTTGTTGTTTTAGTTTTGTTTTGTTTTTAGGGACAGGGTCTCACTCTGTTGCCCAGGCTGGAGTGCAGTGGTGTGATTGTAGCTCACTGCAGCCTCGACCTCCTGGGCTCCAGTGATCCTCCCACCTTAGCCTCCTGAGCAGTTGGGACTACAGGTGCTCACCACCACATACAGCTTATTATTATTATTATTATTTTTGAGACAGGGTCTTGCTCTGTTACCCAGGCTGACTTGCAGTGTCATGATCATGGCTTACTGTAGCTTCAGCCTCCTAGGTAGGTTAAAGTTATCCTCCCACCTCAGCCTCCCGAGTAGTTGGAACTAGAGGCACTACAGGCCTTTACCATCATGCCTGGCTATTTTTTTGGGGGGTGGGGGTAGAGACAGGATCTCAGTGTGTTGTTCAGGCTGGTCTTGAACTCCTAGCCTCAAATGATCCTCCTGCCTTGGCTTCCCAAAGTGCTAGGATTACAGGCATGACCCACTGTGCCAGGCCCCCACCTTTTCTATGCTAATCTTGATCTTGCTTCTTCATCCATCTGTCTGTTGCCGGCACCCATTTGTCTACTTATTACTTTTTCCTTTTATAACAGTAGTATTTGATGTATACATACTCAGTGTGTCTGGTTTTTCTCCTTCCATTCTCTCTGGTACCTACTCGAATCAGGCTTTCCCCTCAGCTGCTTGTGGTAAGGTGGCCAGTAATCATCATATTGGAAAATCCTATTGTCAGTTATTTTATTTGACTTAGCAGAATTTGACACAAGTGATTCCCTCCTCTTGGGAGTCCTTTGGTTTTTCCCTTGGCTTGTGGGACACTGCCTTCTCAGGGCGTTTTTCCAACTTTATTAGCTATTTCTCAGCCTCCTTTGCTGGCTTCTATTCATTTTTTGAACCCTGGAACATTAGACTACCTCAGGACATAGTCTTTGGACATAGTCCTTGGACTTGGACTTCTTTTCTATTTAACCTCACCTTCTTGGTGATGTCTCTAATCTCATGAATTTAAATACCACCTAGACACCAGTGACTGCAGATTTACATGTCTACCCCGGACCTCTTTCCAGAACTCCAGACTCAATATTACATTGCGTTCTTGACACTATTTGACTAATGGGCATCTCAAATTTCTGTTCAAAAGGACGCTTCCCATCGCATCTGCCAGCTCTCTTCTCCCAGCCTTCTCCAGCACCATTGTTCTAGTGGCTCAGCCCAAAACCTTCATCCTGGACTCCTCGTTCTTAAAATTGACTTAGAATCTGGTTACTTTTCACACTCTGCCATTTACGGCACCACGCTTGCCTGGATTACATCCCTGGCCTCCCAGCTTGTCTCCTTGCTCTGCCCTAGCACACGGCAGCTGGAACAATCCTGTTAAATATAAGTCAGGTCCTGAAACTCCTCCGGTCTGAATCTTCAAAGCCTCTCCATCTCAGAGCAAAACCCAGAATCCTCTAAGTGGTCTTAGGTGTTCTGTACCAACTGGTCCCATTACCTTCTGGCCTCACCTAGCACCCTCCCCAGCACCCACTCCATCCAGCTACTCTGCCCTTCCAGGCTCCTCAAATATACCAGGTGTGCTCCTGGCTTGTAGCTTTCTGCCTGCTGTTCCATCAGCCTAGAATGCTCTTCCCAAGATAGATAGGACTTGCTCCCTCACTTCCTTCAGGTCCTTTTTATTTATTTTATTTTATTTTTAATTTTAATTTTATTTTTTTTAGAATCATGGGCCTGCTCTCTCACCCAGGCTGGAGTACAGTGGCACCATCATAACTCATTGTTGCCTCAAACTCCTGGGCTGAAGCCTCCCAAGTAGCTGGGACTATAGGCACATGCTCTGTGCCTGGCTAATTATTTAATTTTATTTTTCGAGACACAGGGTCTTGCTATGTTGTCCAGGTTGATCTCAAACTCCTGACCTCATGCAGTCCTCTTGCCTCAGCCTCTCTAATCACTGAGGTTATAGGTGTGAGCCACTACACCCAGCTCAGGTTCTTTTTAAAATGTTGCCTCCTCGGTGAGGATGTCCCTGATCTCTCTATTTACAGTTGCAGCACACACACTTTCCTTCCATATACAAATCCACGCTTTTTCTCTTCCTTGGTTGCTTATTATCTCTTAAACATTTATCGCCATCTAACCATACCATATATTTTGTGTATTTCATTTGTCTTCCTTCACTAGCATATAAAGGGAGGGATTTTTGTATTTATTTATTCACCATTATGTTTCCAGTACCTGCAGTATGGAAGGCTCTCAATAAATACATGTTTAAATTGGTGAATGAATGACCAAACTCACAGGAAAATCAAGAAAGAATGTGGTGGCTCAATGGAAGCTCAGCAGTCAGTGGTTCTGGAGAGAGTTCATAATATATATGTTCTGCTAATCGGTTTGGTAGAACAAGTGTTCCAAAAAATCTAACGTAAAAATCTCATCTTGTAACTGGACGGATTATAGGATTCATCATCTTATTAAAGGATAAAAAGAATGTGTCTAATTCATTTATTCATCCACTCAACAAATATTTAAGTACCTTCCAAGTGCCTGACATTGTGCTACTATAATAGATGAATTCTAATGTGTACCTGTGTAGGCATTGTTGTTTTGACAGAGACACAAGGAGTAATCCGCTTAAACCTAAAGTTAGCGTAGCCATAGACACCTCTCAAAATGTTTAAATAGCATTTCTGAAATTAAAGTGTAAACCAAGTGGAAATTATTAGATCTGCAAATATATACGCTACAGTCATTTTAGCAATAAATCTGTAATGTCACTATCATATGATTAAACAGAGAGAACTCATTTCTCCCTTGCTATATTCCTCCCTGCAGGCTGGCTTAGCTACGGGCACGTTCCCTGCATTTAGCAGACCCCTGGGGAGGAGAGGCAAATTGTATGGCCAGGAGCCTGGCTTGGAGGTCATGGTGTTGTGTTCAACCATGTCTTTCCCACCTTGCTAGAAGTGCCCTCTGCCTTGCATCTTTTGGAGCACCAATAGTGGGTTACCAAACTCTTCCTGGTGAAACTTCTTAAGGACTTAAAAATCCTTAAAACTGGTTCTCACCATAATTTCCTCTCTCCTGACACCCACTGATTAATTTCAGACTGTTAACTTCCAATGGGGTGGTTTTAGCCTGCTTATAGATACACATGATTTTCTTTCTGAGTTTCCCGATTTTCATAGGTGCTTTTGTGTGGAAATTTGCAAGTAAATTTCTATTTCTTGGTTATTTTGCTTTTAGTTGCATTTTTATTTTAACTGATCTTGTTGGAAATCATATCCTTCTGGTCCTTCATTCCAGATTCTGTGCTTGTGGTGAAGGCGAGGCAGCCAAAGCCTTTCTTTGCTGCAGGAAATACATTTGAGATGACTTGCAAAGTATCTTCCAAGAATATTAAGTCGCCACGCTACTCTGTTCTCATCACGGCTGAGAAGCCTGTCGGCGACCTCTCCAGTCCCAATGAAACGAAGTACATCATCTCTCTGGACCAGGATTCTGTGGTGAAGCTGGAGAATTGGACAGACGCATCACGGGTGGATGGCGTTGTTTTAGAAAAAGTGCGGGAGGATGAGTTCCGCTATCGAATGTACCAGACTCAGGTCTCAGACGCAGGGTTGTACCGCTGCATGGTGACAGCCTGGTCTCCTGTCAGAGGCAGCCTTTGGCGAGAAGCAGCAACCAGTCTCTCCAATCCTATTGAGATAGACTTCCAAACCTCAGGTGAGCAGGGAGTCCTGTTGAATCCTAGATGGAGCTAGAAGAGACTCT
Source organism: Rhinopithecus bieti (assembly GCF_001698545.2). Lineage (NCBI taxonomy): Eukaryota > Metazoa > Chordata > Mammalia > Primates > Cercopithecidae > Rhinopithecus > Rhinopithecus bieti. The sequence goes on from NW_016804657.1 coordinate 7,431,958, forward strand.
AGGGTTTTGATCAGATGCCCTCATTTTTAAAAACAGCTTTGTTAAGATGCAATTCATATGCCATACAATTACCTGTTTAAAGTGCATAAGTCAGTGACTTTTCACATATTCACAAAGTTGTGTGATCATCACCACAACCAGTTTTAGAACATTTTCATGACCCCAAAAGAAACCTGGACCCCTCAGCCAATATCCTCCATTCACACTCCATTCCCCACCTCCCATTCTGCAACAACCATGATCTACTTTCTGTCTCTAGACATTTTGCCTATTAAGGACATTTCACATAAATGGAATATAATATGTGGCCTTTGTATCTGGCTTCTTTTTTGGAGCAAAATGTTTTCAAGGGTCATCCATATTGTAGCATGTATCGGTGCTTTGTTCATTTTTATGACTGAATAAGATTCCATTGTATGCATGTGCCACATTTTGTTTATCCATTCATCAGTTGATGGACATTTGGGTGTTTCCAGTTCTTGGCTATTATAAATAATGCTGCTGTGGACATTCATGTACAAGTTTTTGGATGAGTGTATGTTTTCATTTCTGCTTTCATTTTAAGAAAAGGAACTGAAGCTCAGCTACTTCAGATACTTTAGGGAACATGGTGGTGTATAAAGAAAGAGAGGAGGGAATCGAGCCTCCCAAGGTGTTAAATGACTTGCCAAAAGTGGAAGATTTTTAACAGCCTTTGTCTGTGTATGTGAGTGTTTCAGTAGGAAGATGATTTGAAAGTATTTCAACCCCAATCTTATTTAGAATATCAATGCAAAGGATTATCATTTGTGAGTTTAAGACTAAATGTTTTCACTAACTCTGCCCTGGGTTCCTGGGTTTTAGTTAGAAATTTGTGAATGTATATATTGATACTCCTCTGTAAAAATTCAGGTATCAATTGAATACCCTTGTCAAAAATCATTTAATCATAAATGTAAGGTTTATTTCTAGACTGTCAATTCTATTTCAGTGATCTAGATTTCTCTTCCTATACCAGTATCACATTGTTTGATTACTGTAGCTTTGTAGTTAGTTTTGAAATCAAGAAGTTGGAGACTTCCAATTTTGTTCTTTTTCAAGATTGTTTTGGCTGTTTTGGATACCTTGCACTTGCATGTGACTTTTAGGATCAGCCCGTTAATTTCCACAGTCCAGGCATCTGGGACTTTGATGAGGATTGTGTTAAATCTGTAGATCAATTTGGAAAGCATTGCCATTTAACAATATTGTTTTTCATTTGATAAACATGGGATATCTTTCCATTTATTTAGGTATTAAATTTTTTCCATGGTGTTTTGTAGTTTTCAGTGTACAAATCATGTTTCTTTTGTTAAATTTATCCTAGGTATTTTATTCTTTTTGATGCTATTGTAAATACAATTGCTTTCTTAATTTACTTTTCTGCTTATTTATTCATTGCAGTTTTATAGAAGTACAACTGGCTTTTGTATATTGATCTTGAATCCTGTGACTTTGCTGAACTTGTTTATTAATTCTAATTATTTCTAAAGTTTGGGGACTCGTTACAATTTTAAAAATCCAAGATTATGTCATCTGTGAATAGAACTAGTTTTAGTTCTCCCTTCCAAACTGAATATCTTCTATTTCTTTTTCTTGAGTAATTGCTCAGCCAGAACCTCCAATACAGTGTTGAATAGAAGTAGCACAAGTGGACATTCTTGTCTTGTTTCTGATCGTAGGGGGAAAGTGTTCAGTCTCATTCACCTTTAAGTATCGTGTTCACTGTGGGATTTTCATAGATGCCCTTTATCAGAATGAGGAAGTTTCCTTCTACTCCTAGTGTGTTTCCTTCCATTCTTAGTTTTTTTTTCATTCCTAGTTTGTTGAGTATTTTTGTCATGGAAAGGTGTTGAATGTGGTCAGATGTTTTTTCTGTGTCTATTGAGATGAGATGATTATGTGGTTTTTGTCCTTTATTTGTGTATTTGTTTTGCTGTCTGTAGGAATCTGTTCCATCTTGTTTTACATTTGTTATTTGATCTTTTTTTTAAACTCTCATGTGGAAAAGGGGAGACACAGAGTCTTTTGTATCTATTTCTGGGTGAGGAATGGATGTTGAATCTATTCCTCAATTCTTTAAATCTCAGCATAACAGATAAAACCACTGTAGCTTCCAGGTTGAATAGATTGCCTAAGGTTTTTATTTTATTTAATCCACAGAGTTGTCATGGCCAGTTCACATTTTAATTAGAAGAAGCTGCCATCAAATTCAGCACCCAGCATAATACTGTAGCCCTGAATAGCCACCAGCAAACATTGATTTGAAACTGAACAGCCTTTGCTTCCTAAAAATCAGTGACATACCTTAAGACACGCAACGAAGGGGTTCTTCAGTGTTCACCTCCCTGTCCCCTGATTTCAGGGCATCTGCTTTTTGGTGCTGAAAACCAAGGAGCCCTACTGAGTGCTAGCTTTTACTGATTCAAAGTGTCAAGAGGAAAATGGTATTTAAATATGATAGTGTAGGCTTTGGCCTTTTAAAAGAAGAATAATAAATTTTTTTCTTCGTAATATATATAGAAAATTTGAAAATAGAGTAATGTAGAAAGAAGGAAAAGAGACTCATCCATCCTCCTACCAGAGACTGTTAATTTGTGTTGTTCATCTTCCTAGAATGTTTTTCTTGTATGTTTTCTTCATGACTTTGAGATCAAGCTGTACATACAATTTTAGGACCTGCTTTTCTCCCTTTAGTGTTATAAGATCAGCACTTTCCATATTGTAACCAGTTCTAGGTAAATATTAGTACCACCTTTAATAACTTTACATACTTGAATTTGCTTAGCCATTACCCTATGGATGGACATGCAGATGGTCTGTAACTTTTGCTTTCATTAAAAAAAGGACCAGTAACAGCTTTTTTTAGAAGCCAAGGTTGGAACATGGTTTATGTCAATGTTTGTATTTAAAAGTTAAGTAGTTCCTATACTCTCTGCAGACTAGGAATTGGGGGACCCCTAGTGACTCTGGTTGTTCATTTAAACTCTCTGTACCATACCCTGTCATCTGTGAAGTAAACCAGACAAATCCCCTCACAAAAACAGCATTACCACAGAAATTGACCATAATGAAAATATTTCTAAGCCTGGGATAATGACCCATATTAACAGTGAGCTGCTGATTTCATTAGGAGGAAATCCACTCCTGTGAATAGCTCACCACAATGCAGGCCTTTTCCCCCAGTCCTTGTCTGCCTTGTGAGCCACAGCACAAATGCTCCGTTGATTCCCACGTCCAGTAGGGGAAGTGAGAACTGTCATGTGACCTAGGAGGTATTTGGGTTTTCTTTGGAAACATAAAGAAAAAGTGAAATTTATTCGAATTAAGTAAGTCTTCTTTGCTGCTTCAAATTAAATAGATAAATCCATGAGAATTTCTTAATGTTTTGTCGTTTTATGTTCTCTTAGGAGGGGCCTGAACACTAGAAAAGCCCCTCAGTGTAGTTCTGTGTATTACCATGACATTTCTAATCTGAGAAAAATATGACACACACCCCCCCTTGCTCACCATGGTTGCTGCTAACCTGTACTCACTGACAGATGGCCGCCTATGGCATAAGTGTCCCTAGTCACCACACAGAGCCAACTCTGGGCAGTTTGGCTTAATCCTGCCCCACCTTACCACTCCAGGCAGAGCAAGTCCAGGGTATAAGGCCTGAGGGAGCCAGGGCTTAGAGCTGAGTTAATTGAAGGGGATGATGTCCAGAAATAGGTCAGGCTTCCTTGTCTTTGCTTTCATCCCTTTCCCCCTTTCCTGGAACAGCCATTCTGTCAGTTCTTTATCCCCTTAGAGTTACATACGCCCCTGCTATTCCCTGAATAATCAGAACTCTCAGCAGTTCCCCATCCAGAGCTGCCTAACCCCCCTAGGGTTCAATATTCTATAACCATCCTTCACCTTTCTCCCAGGAAAGCACAAAGTATTTATATACTTGGTTAGGAAAGCAATCTGATGAATTCATCTTATTAGTCATCATGTCAAAATGAAAATATAGCCCTTTCATCATGTTACTCCCTCTGTCATGGCCATTTCTTCTGCACGTTTAGAAAAGGTACTTTAGGATACTTGTTTCTTTCTGGCAATCTGAACAAGTAGTAGTATTACCTATATTCTTAACTTCTAAATAGTTTTACAGTCAGCACCTAGGGCCTTCAATCGTTGCTTCCGAGGAGATCCAAGGGGAGTCCCATAGCACTGATGTTCTGTGAATTTCTTTTAGGTTTGCCTGTTCCTAGATTTTAGGAGTTGGGATAATGTAAACATTGAACCCTTAGGATTAGCTAAGCTGAAAGCTATGGAATGTTCTCACCTAAGAGGAATTCATAAGTGAGTTAAAAATAATAATTCTGCCTACAGCGTTCTCAGGGAGGCATGTAAGACAAATCCAGTTCGGGTAGGGTTTTTAAAATTTGTTTTTGTTTACCAGACTTTATTTTAATTTTATTTATTTATTTATTTGAGGCAGGATTTTGCTCTATCACCCAGGCTGAAGTGCAGTGGCACGGTCTTGACTCACTGTAGCCCCAACTTCCCAGGCTCAAGCAATCCTCTTCCTACCTCAGTCACCTGAGTAGCTGGGACTGCAGGTGTGCACCACCGTGCTCAGCTAATTTTTGTATTTTTTGTAGAGATGGGATTTTGCCATGTTCCCCAAGCTAGTCTTGACCACCTGGGCTCAAGCGACCTACCTGCCTCGGCCTCCCAAAGAGCTGGGATTACAGGCATGAGTTACTGCATCTGGCCCAGACTATTTTTTAGAGCAGTTTTAGGTTCCCAGCTTTTGAGCAAAAAATACTGAAAGTTTCCATATACTTCCAGCTTTCCTACAACACACAGCCTCCCCAACCTGAGTAGTCTTTTAAAGGCATATCCACCTGTAATCTCAGCACTTTGGGAGATGGGCAGATCACTTGAGGTCAGGGGTTCGAGACCAGGCTGGCCAACATGGTGAAACCCTGTGTCTACTAAAAATACAAAAATCCACAGGGCGTAGTGGCATATGCCTGTAATCCCAGCTACCCAGGAGGCTAAAGCAGGAGAATCACTTGAACCCAGGAAGTGGAGGTTGCAGTGAGCCAAGATCACACTACTGCACTCCAGCCTGGGTGACAGAGCAAGACTCTATCTCAAAAAAAAAAAGGAAAAAGGCATATCCAGGCTGCCTCCATTTTCCCTGGCAGGCTGGAGCTGTGCCTTGAGTTCTCCCACCATACCTCATAGAAACATCATTGTTGGCATGTCTGTCTCCTTACCAGATTTCAGACTCTTGGTAACAAGGCCCCTTTCCCCAGCACCTAGCACAGTGCAGTGAGGCCACTTACTCCACTGGGACCAAAAGCATTCTTGCTTCAGTCCCTGTTCCTCTGATCCCTAAGCCACCCTGACCTAGAAGTGAACTATGTTGAACTAGAACCAGCCCAGGCTGTTCCAGGGTGGAGGGTAGCTTTCGAATGAGGTCACTGTGGCCGTCAGAAAGAAAAGCCAGAGCAAAAGTAATTCTTTCAGAAGAGTTCTATTTTGGTTGTAATCTTAAGATGAAGCTCACTTGGATGTGCCTAATGCCCATGTCTCTCTGAATAGAAGAGAGGCAACCTTGGAACACCTATTCTGTGAGTTTCTAGACCAGTTCCCAGGGAAGAGAACCACGTTTTGATACCCCTTAGAGTGCAAAGAATGGAATTTGACAAAAGCATGAAAGAGAATAATGAGGCTGGCATTACTTTTTTTCCAGGTCCTATATTTAATGCTTCTGTGCATTCGGACACACCATCAGTCATCCGGGGAGATCTGATCAAATTGTTCTGTATCATCACTGTCGAGGGAGCAGCACTGGATCCAGGTACCTCACTCATCCTCACCCCTTCACCATGTTGCTTTCTGTAAATGTTTCTCATATCATCCACACTGTGTTACACAGATGTAGGTTAGGGGTAGGATTATCTATTTATCCCCTAACTGCCTGGCTCAGTACTTTGTACTCATTAAGTGTTTAATAAATACTTGTTGAGTGGATGCATCTATCTGCTAGATGGTGTGGGAATGCATCCAGACATTTGACTCTGAGCTGTCAAGACAGTTAGTGGGTCACTTCCAGGCCTGTTTCGAGCTGATTTGAAACCCATTGGCAGAGTCTGGCTCCTCCTCTTGTATCTTTCATTCATTTATTCATTCAGATATGTATTGAGTTCCTTTGGTATACAGGTGCTGCTCTAGATACTGGGAATAGAGGAGTGAACAAAATGCCCAAAGTCTGTCCTCATGGAGCATGGCAACCTAGATGAGGACATGGGCAAGAAATAAAGTGCTCTATAATATCACAGCAATTAATGCTATGAAGACATACAGAGCAAAGGAGTAACCGGTGACCAGAGGGTGCTGTTATAGTTAGAATTCTTAGGAAATCATTATACATCTTTTCTTTGCAGAAAATATTAGCATTGCTGACAGGATGCCTAAGAGTTGTGGGATGCATCAGTCTTACTCCTTTTCTGTTTAGCCCCATTCAGTGACCAGTTGATGTCCCTCTCTCACTCTTCCACCCATAAGGCTTGAAAGAACATTAAATGCACTCAGGGATCTCTGTTACTGAGCTGGACTGTACCCACCTCTGCCTTTTCCTAAAGAACTCATGAAGAACCTAATTCCCTATGGGCTTCCCTTTTCTCCTGCATGTTTTGACCCTCAACACTCTGTATTGACCCACCCCATCACAAGTAGAGCCATGGCTGCTGGCTAAATCTGCACCTTGAAAAGGCCAAACTCTACAAAGGTCACAAGTTTCTGTGTGGAGACTGCTGGAAGTGTGGCCCTGGGGAGAAACTAAAATTAGCTTTCCATTCTGTATGAAGGGGTAAGCTTTAAGCAAAGGGTGGTAGCCTGCAGTGAATCCAGTGAGTCCCTGAGCAGGGGACTGGGTAACACTAGCATCTGGAAGCAGAGACCTGGATGCCGCCACCATCCAGGTGGACATCTGGCTTCTGCAGGACTCCCAGTTGAATGTTCAGGTCAGCACATATTTTCTGTAAAGGACCTGGGTAGGAAATATTTTGGCCCTGTGGGCCAGATGGCCTCTGTGGCAACTATTCAACACTGTCATTGTAGTGTGAAAGAAGCCATAGATAATAGTGTAAGCAAATGGACATAGCCGTGTTCAGTGAAACTTTTTTTTTTTTTTTTTTTTTGAGACAGAGTCTCGCTCTGTCGCCCAGGCTGGAGTCCAGTGGCGCAGTCTCGGCTCACTGCAAGCTCTGCCTCCCGGGTTCACGCCATTCTCCTGCCTCAGCCTCCCGAGTAGCTGGGACTACAGGCGCCCGCCACCACACTGGCTAATTTTTTGTATTTTTAGTAGAGATGGGGTTTCGCTGTGTTAGCCAGGATGGTCTCGATCTCCTGACCTCATGATCTGCCCACCTCGGCCTCCCAAAGTGCTGGGATTACAGGCGTGAGCCACCATGCCCGGCCTCAGTGAAACTTTATTTACAAAAACAGGTGGTGGGCTGGACTTGGCCTGCAGGCTGCAGTTTACTGACCCCTGGACTAGTTGATTGATACCAAAATTGGCTCTAGTAGGGAAGCTGAACATGGTTGATCTTTAGAGGTAGGAAACAGAAGGAGAGTTTGTGGGAGATGTTAGAAAAGGAAAAGAAACAATCCCATCTACATCCATGGAGTTGGTCAGCTCCATTCACAGGGGAAGAGGAATGAGAAGCCACTCCTGTACCTGAGATGGGGAAGATTGAGGACAGAAAGCAGGATTCAGAAGAGAAAATGAAGCTAAAAGTAGAAGAGACTACCAGGGAAAAGGGAGGAAAATCCTTTTCAAAAGTTGGAAAAATGTAATACCATGTTTGCCCTTAAAGCTCATTTATGATACATACAAAAATAAATCCTTTAAATGTTCTTTCTCAGTAAATTAATAGGTCACCAGTTGTGCCCTTAATGTAAAAGTCTTTTCCTCCAATGTAATTAATTGCAAAAGCTATAGGTAGCTGTTATCTTTCAGATCACAATTTTGTAGAACTTTGCACTCTTGGACTGTGTGGGTGGAAGATTCTGAATTATTAAACACAAGTTGTAATTTAGTTTTTCCTCACACATGCTGTGGGCTGTGAGGGAATGCTCTTTTGTGAAGGACATGTTGCATAAGTGATTTGTGGCCCAAGGTGCTCTGTGCCGAGCAGGGTTGGGGGACAGCGGACTGTGGCCCTTCTGAGGCAGTATCTTAGGTCAGGTTCTCCCCAAGCAAAGACAGACAAGACAAGCATGTGAGTGGTGGATTGAGGGAGTGCTCTCAGGAGAACACTGAGGGAGGCAGGGACTTGAGATAGAGCTGGAGAAGAAGGCCGAGGTCGAGGCATGAATTCGGAGCAAGTCCACCTCCCCACGGGGAGCTCTGGAGCATGAGTGTACCGCAGAGCAGGCCCACCGGAGGGAAGGGGACTGGGCTTTTCTGTCCCTTCACTAGTCAGTCATTGTCCACAGGCTGAGTGGCCAAGGAGTGAGAGTGTTTCAGAACCTCCAGGTGGTGGCTTGTGTCAGCCTAAGCCCGGGCCTCTGGAGAGGGGAAGGGTACAGGTGTGTGAGTTTTAACAGCCAGCGCCTGCAGCAGCCAGAGGCTCAGCCTGCCAGCTGGTGTGGACCGGCACCAACGGCATTTGCTGCAGCTGGTAATGCCCTTCCCCTTAGCAGGTCTGTGTGTAGGAGCATGTGTGTTGTACTGTGGAGATAATGTTCATGGTGACCAACTTTTATTGAGCACTTAGTGTGTTCCAGGTGCTGTTCTAAGCATTTTAATAAATGTAGTTAATTTAACCCTGGGTGCTGTCATTCTCATTTTGCAGCTGAGGAAACTAAGTCTCAGTGAACTTGGGGAACTCGCCCAGGTCACATGGTTCATTAGTGCTGGTGCTGGGATGCTAGCCCAGGCAGCCTGGCCCTGGAGCCTGGCTCCCATACCATAAGGCACCGTGGGGATCAGGGCTTAGAGTCTGGGCACCTGGTTTGGCTTTTTGCCTTCAGCAACCACCCAGCACCTGCAGGTTACAGCAGCACTGAGTTAAGAGTTTTCATTGAAGACAAGAGAGTGATGCGGGTGTCCATTCTGCCCTTGGCACTGTGAGAGCCTGAGACTGTTTATGGCACGCCCTCTGCCCCCAGGGAGCTGGTTTCCTTGGAGAGATACTGGGAACAACAACAAAAGAAGTTATGCTCAAGTGCCACAGTGGGTCAGTGGGAGAAAAAGAGAAGATATTACATGTTTAGAGTGAGCTAAAAAGGAATTATCATTTGGATAATTTCATAGAAATTCTTGCTTTTAGTTCTGCTTACGTTTTTAATATGTAAGCATCTGAACATAATTTATTTGCCTTATAATGTGCTTTTTGAGGCTATCAGTGTGTTTTGACTAAATGAATAAATGTTATCTCTTGTTCAGCAAAAATTGTTATTTGACATTTATATAAAATCCTTTCTCAAGTGGATTTAAGAGAAAACAGTGTTGTGGCTGTTGTCTTTTGTTGCTGGATGAAGCTCAGAGCCGACACAGCTGATAATGGTTGGTACCAGTCAAGGGAAGAGGTCAAGGGCTTATGATGTGTGCTCTGTTTTCACATTCCATGAGAATTACCACTTGTGCCAAAGTCTTCTTTCTCTTATGCCCATATTAATTTATTTGAGGCTGTTAGAACCTTAATTTTGCAGAGTACTTTACGATTCAGCATTACTCTCTGGGACTGTTAAACTGTGTTCCATTTTCTCAGCTTGACATTTTTTTTCCTCGTTTTGAACTTAAGCACTTCTGCAAGGAAAGAAAAACCATAGTGTACAATAAAACCTAAACTGTTTACAGCTCTAAATTTGGTGCAATTCATTTTATGTACATTTTGTTCCATATGACTTTAGTGTCCTTCCGGTCTTGGGTTCTTCTGCCTGAAATGTCAAAGGAGCTGGCTTTCTTTGGGAGACAGAGCCTGCAGTGTCCCCGCATACCAGTTTTCGGATCAGTGTTCTCTGTGGGAGACAGTTTTTGACCCTGACTCTTCTTTCTGTGGCCCCTGAGTCTGGGTGGCAGCAGTGCAGTGGTTAAGAAGCTGGGCTCTGGAGCTGTACTCCCTGGGTTAAGCTGTATACTCTGCTACCTGCTGGCTACATGACCTTGAGCAGGTATATAGTCTGGCAATAATGACAGAATAAAAGTATGATAGTGCCTTCCTCATAGGGCTGCTGTGAGGATTCAGTGAGACCGAAGGCATGTAGTGCTGTGCTTGCCATACGTAGTAAGGGCCGCATACATGGATGGTGGCCATACATGTGACTTCTGCCCGTTGCACTGACCCCAGGGTTTTGGCTTGGTAATCCACAGATGACATGGCCTTTGATGTGTCCTGGTTTGCGGTGCACTCCTTTGGCCTGGACAAGGCTCCTGTGCTCCTGTCTTCCCTGGATCGGAAGGGTATCGTGACCACCTCCCGGAGGGACTGGAAGAGCGACCTCAGCCTGGAGCGCGTGAGTGTGCTGGAATTCTTGCTGCAAGTGCATGGCTCTGAGGACCAGGACTTTGGCAACTACTACTGTTCCGTGACTCCATGGGTGAAGTCACCAACAGGTTCCTGGCAGAAGGAGACAGAGATCCACTCCAAGCCCGTTTTTATAACTGTGAAAATGGATGGTAAGAATGTCACCCAAATTTCTCAGTGTTTGGGAATGTCTTCTTTCTGTGCCAGGCTGTAGCTGACAGAACCCAGGTGGCCACAGTTTGAGGAATGTGCTGTAGCATGTCCTGCTTTCTTTCGAGACCTGGCCTGAGTCTACACCCAGAAGGAGCCCCAGCAGCCCTTGCTGTTTCCCCAGCTGTGCTATTATGTGCTGGTGGCACCATTGATAAATGATTTTCAAGACTTACTAGAAAAATTTTCAAGGCGTTGCCTCTTCCATACATTTATAGAAACTCGCTTTATTGTGTCCGAGGGTTGGCACGGATTCTGCCAGGCGCAGACAGAGAGCAGCCTTGAGAGAGAGGGTTCAGGTCGATAGGGGAGCTGTAGCTTAGTGATCTGCTACTCTCACTACCACTGGTTTTGCTTCTTAAAGGAGAGAGACTCACGGCTGGGCGCAGTGGCTCATGCCTGTCACCCTAGTACTCTGGGAGGCTGAGGCGGGTGGATCATGAGGTCAGGAGTTTGAGACCAGCCTGGCCCACATAGTGAAACCCCGTCTCTACTAAAAATACAAAAAAAAAAAAATTAGCCTTGGTGTGGTGGTGGGCGCCTGTAATCCCAGCTACTCAGGAGGCTGAAGCAGGAGAATTGCTTGAACCCAGGAAGCGGAAGTTGCAGTGAGCTGAGATCGCACCATTGCACTCCAGGCCAGGCGACAGTGCAATACTCCACGTCAAGAAAAAAAAAAAAAAAAAAAAGAGGGACTCCTCCCGGAGTCACTGGCACAGAGTGGGTACTTCACAGAGCCCCAAGATGGGAGGATGAGCTCCCAGCCTCACTGGACCATGACGAACACCAGGGTCGACCTAACTAGACAGTCAGAGCTTTGTTCCCTGAGCATCCCAGAATGGGGACAGTTGTTCCTTGGTTTACAACAAACATGTCTCCTTTGTGGAAAATTTCAGAAAGTACATGTTAGTTGAAATAACTCCATAAAGAGAATTAAAGTCCAGGGGCGTCCGAGGATGAGTAGAAAGCTTTTGAGTAGAAACCTAGTGATTGGTCAGATGGAAATTAGAGCTCTTGCTCTTCCACAGACTACTTAGCCTTTCTGATCCATTTTCTCCGTAAAATGAGCTAATAGTCTTACGGGGCTATTTTGAAAATTAAACCTTAGCACACATAAGGCACCTAGTCCAGTGGCAGCGTCCACCCAAGGAGCATGGGTACTTATGGGAAGGGAAGGTGGCATTTCAAGTGTGGAATCTAAATGATGTTTGTGCATTTCTGACACTTAAGTCATCTGTACCATATTTTGTATCTTAGGAATTCCTTGCTTGAAGTAACTCCGTATAAAAACCCAGATTTAACAAACAAGGGAGTAATTATTCACTTTGCTAGATAATTTACTGTAGTGTTACTTAAAATAGCTCCCTTAGTACACTTCAGTTATTTGATGCATAGGATTGATTTATGCAGTTTTTTAAAGGATGCATCTGCTGCTGAATGTGCGATGCCCTTATACTGACTTTTAAAAATCAATCTTTTGCCAAAACCCTAAAAAGCAAGTTGACATTCAAAGGCATCGAGTGAAATCTTCTTTATGGTTTTTATTCTCCCCACAGAGCTGGGTGGGAAGACATTTGCTCATTTTTGTGACAGATAAGGCTGAGCTTCTCCTGTCTCCAGTCGTGTGCTAGGTGCTAGATGCAGGAGGAATGAGGCCTTATCTCTCGGGGAGATCCTGCTCCAGTGGGGAAGGGAGGTGAGGGTGCCCCCAAAGCAGCCTCCCTCGCAGCACTGACCAGCTTCCCCTTTGATCTCTCCCTCCCAGTGCTGAACGCCTTCAAGTATCCCTTGCTGATCGGCGTCGGTCTGTCCACGGTCATCGGACTCCTGTCCTGTCTCATCGGGTACTGCAGCTCCCACTGGTGTTGTAAGAAGGAGGTTCAGGAGACACGGCGCGAGCGCCGCAGGCTCATGTCGATGGAGATGGACTAGGCTGGCCTGGGAGGGGAGTGACAGAGGGACGTTCTAGGAGCAATTGAGGCAAGAAGAGGACAGTGATATTTTAAAACAAAGTGTGTGACACTAAAAACCAGTCCTCTCTAATCTCAGGTGGGACTTGGCGCTCTCTCTTTTCTGCATGTCAAGTTCTGAGCGCGGACATGTTTACCAGCACACGGCTCTTCTTCCCACGGCACTTTCTGATGTAACAATCGAGTGTGTGTTTTCCCAACTGCAGCTTTTTAATGGTTAACCTTCATCTAATTATTTTTCTCCCACTGGTTTATAGATCCTCTGACTTGTGTGTGTTTATAGCTTTTGTTTCACGGGGTTGTGGTGAGGAAGGGGTGATGGCATGCAGAGTTCTTTATCTTCAGTGAGAATGTGCCTGCCCGCCTGAGAGCCAGCTTCCGCGTTGGAGGCGTGTGCTCAGAGAGCTGCTGAGCGCCACCCTCTACCGGGCTGACAGACAACACAGACCTGTGCTGAAGGCTAATTTGTGGCTTTTACGACCCTACCCCACCCCCTATTTTCAGGGGTTTAGACTACATTTGAAATCCAAACTTGGAGTATATAACTTCTTATCGAGCCCAAATGCTTTTTTTTTTTTTTTTTTTTTTTTTTTTTTGCTTCTCTGTCCCTTTTCCATTTATTTTGTATTTGTTTTCTGTGAGAGCGCTGAAATGGCGGCCCTGGAATCTAGAATTTGGCTCTCCACTGAGCACCTTATCTTGCCACCTTAGCCTTAAGAATGAATATGAAGAAAAATACACAGCCACCTCTGTCCAGGGCAGCAAGAAGGGCTGCAAGGAAGGAGGGGTTGGGGATAAGGAAAGGAACAGACACCTGCTCCAGTAGTTGTGAGGCCACTGTGCCTCAGGGGACCCCAGGAAGAGCAGAAGAGGGATCCTGCGAAGTTATTTTTTATGCAGCTGGAGCCGGGAGGGTCAGAGTGGTGCCAGGTGCAAATTAGACTAAAGAAGCCACCACTATTCCTCTGCCTTGCCCATTGTGGGAGGCAAAGGCATTGGTCACCCAGAGACTTGCAGGGGGACCCACAGATACGCCATGCCCTTCACACGCTGCTTGGGCTCCTTAACCTGAAGGCACATTGCTAATTGTGAGACTGACTGACTTCAAGGAATCAGAAATTACCTAGAAGCACCATGTAATTTCTATGACCTTTTCAGTCCTTCAGGTCTTTTGAAGGTCCACTGCAGGGGGTTAGTGAGAAAGGGTATACTTTGTGGTATGTTTGCTTTCCTAATAGGGACATGAAGGAAACCTAGCAATTTGCTGTCATGTGAATGGCCTGTAGAGCAGAGTCGAGAGCGGTCTGCTTTGCCCGACTGCTCCCATCAGGAATAGGAGAGTAGACAGAAAGAGATCTTCTACATCCCGGGCTTCTGCTGCTGCTTTAAAAGCTCTCCCCTCGGAGCCTCCTGCTCCCTGAAGCGTCTCGCCCCCTGTACAGCACTGGCCTTTCGGAAGCATCCCAGTGGAGTTTTCTGAGGCTTGCTGGTGACTCATGCCCTAATTGCAATCCTCTGCTTTTATCCTGGCTCTGAAGGATCTAACACTGCTCTCTCTTCCAAAGGGGAAAAAAAGATTCATTTGTTTTGAGCAATAAACTAATACAAAATGATAGCCATTCATGTGCAGCTCTTTGTCACCATGGGCCGGGAGTTGTGCTCCTCCTGGCTCACCTTTGCCCCCTGCTCCCCAACAGCCGGTTCTGCACTTATCACCGAGTCGCCCCGGAGGCAGATTCCCATTGAGTTTTCCCCCCCAAGGGGACCGTGCACGGGATAGAAACATTAGATTCTGCATTGACAGTAGCCTTTCCTTGGCCCGAGCTTGTGGTGGGAAGACGGGCAACAGGTATACCCCACCAGGGCCTGAGTGACTAGAGGAAGAGGACGAGGCCTTGTTGGCACTAGATTTGGGTATTTTCTGCATGTTATATCCTAACTGCTATTTCAGAAGAGGCAGCTTGTAGGTGATTGTACAGGTGAGAATTAAAGAGAGAACAAATATATAAACAGGTGCTGTATTAGTTACAGCTAGTGCCCTTTCAGCCCTTGCATCTATTAAAAGGAGATTCAGGATTTTATTGGCACAGGCCCTTCTTAGTAGGAAGAAAGGGTGCTTAGCTTTGGACATGACCGGGTGTGTGTAAAACCATGGACTGAGTCACAGCAGACACTCGATGGTGGTAAATGTGACAGGTGCTTACACACTGTACCTTTTCCTTTCATACTGATGCTGCAGTTCAGGGCTGGAGTTGTTAAGGCATTGACCTCCACCCACCTGCCCCATGTCCATTGGGCTACCCAAGCTGCATGTCACCTGGGGGCTGGGAGGAAGGGGCAAGAAATCCCAGGGCATTGTATCAAGGACCTAGTTCCTTCTAGGGATATACATTTGCCAGGAATGTGTATTTTTAATGTGGTGAGATGCACTCTTTTGTTGTACCAAATAGGGCTCCCCCCCAACCCCTGCGACAAGTGCTCTTCTAGAAGAGGTTCCTACCAGCAGCACTGGTGTGAATGAAAGAGGGACCCAGCCACGTCTCACGGGTGGAATTGCACTTCTTAACAAAAAGGAACTTTATAAAAGTTTGGGTTTTTTTTTTCCTAATCATAAAAATAGCCCCAGAAAGAGCCTAAGCTATATTCAGATAGAAGCCTCGAAATTCCTGTACATTGTTTACTTTATGATGTTTACATACACCTTTCACTTTGAAAAAAAAGAAAATGCAAATCAACTTTTAACAACTTTTCAGATTTTCATGGGACAGTAGAACTCTGACTCACCAACTGGGCTAAATTTTAATTTAAAAATGTATGTATTTGAGTGTCTTTCCCCACCTCACCCCCACCATCTGAGGGGCTCCCTGAGATCTTGGTAGAGGAGGCCCCTCCTGCCCAGACCTTCGTCTGTTTCCCCGGTGGCCCTTGCTTCTTGCTTTGCAGACTGCCTGCAGCCATGATTTTGTCACTGACATCTGTGAGCCAAAGACTGAGCCTTTTTGGCAGGAATAATAAGCAATACTACACAACTTGCTACTTTCAGAAAACTTTTTTTTAGCTTCACCGATGACAACAGAGGAAGAAGGGAACTGGGATTTGGGTAAGTTCTCCTCCACTGTTTGACCAAATTCTCAGTGATAAATACGTGTGCAGATCCCTAGAAGAAAAAACGTTGACTTTCTTTTTAAGTGTGGCACATAAGGATCTGCAGAATTTTCCGTAGACGAAGAAAGGATCTTGTGTATTTTTGTCCATATCCAATGTTATATGAACTAATTGTATTGTTTTATACTGTGACCACAAATATTATGCAATGCACCATTTGTTTTTTATTTCATTAAAGGAAGTTTAATTTAAATTGAAGTTGTGTGAGGAGCTTGATGTTGGCCTCTGTTATCCTTTCATATCTTCAGCATGAGGGATTGTGACTGGATTCCAGCAGGAACTTTAGCACCTTCTGATCTCTTTGAATCCTGTAAAAGCACTGCAGATTTTCACTGATGATAAGAGAAGAAACGGATTTGATGGGATCAGTGTTGAAGTTCCCACCAGGTGGAAAGGTGAGGGCTAGGATCCTGTTGTTTACGGAAGGCCTTCTGCTCTTTCAGGGAATTCCCATGACCTTACAGGAGTCCTCTCAGGAAAGAGAGAAGTTAGATATTGTTCCTCTTTGCAGTTGAGGAAACACCAAAGTTCTGTGACCGTGTCGTGACTGGAACAGAGTGGTTTTTCTGACTCATGATGCAGTCTGGGGCCAAATCAGTCCAGAAGGTAGCAAGCCCTGTAATAGAAAAACAATCCTCTTCCCTAGGCCGCTGGCGGCAGCAGGCCTGGGCAGGAGTGAATACCGAGAACCCAACTCCCTGCGGGCCCGTGGAACAGCTGCGTGCCCTTGGCTGGCCTCCGCCATTCACTCTCCTGTTGGCCTCATTTGTGTTCTCTCTGTCTTTTGTGTCCTGTTCAGGGACCAACTTCATGTTGTGGAGTTACTCAAGGACTGGGTTCGTGTCCCAGTCACTAACATTACCCAATGACTGGCACTCTTCCAGGCCTGTAGAAGGTACTTGCACTTTGTAAATGCACAGTTAATGCTCTGCTCTAGGAAATGAGCCATCATTGCATGCTTCTTAGCGAACTGGGAGGGTTCCACTCATGTCACAATGGTGACACAGTCAGAGCTGGTCGTTAGCAATCCTCTACCTATTTCTGAACCCATTCCTGCCTAAAATTTAATTTAAATTTCAAATTTAAATTAATAACATTAAACTAAATTAAAAACAAAACAGAAACTTACTTACATACTTATCATGTGCCCAGGCATTGTGCTAAGCACAGCTGCTGCTGACTTGTCTGTAGGCCTTGGCACATAGTGTCTGCTTGCCTAGAAACTTCTTTCTGTCCAGCCTTCTTTCCTCCTAACTTGGACTTCTCTTTCAGGACCCAGGGGTCATCTTCTCCCTCTCTAGGCAAAATGAAGGTCCCTTGACAGATGGTCTGATAGTCTGAAAATGGTGGGAGGATAGGAACCATTCACTGCTGTGACTTTAGTACCAAATTGTGAATTGGACTCTTACAATGTGCCATGCACTAACACAAGTACCTCGTAGATGTGATTGCAATCTTAAGTGACCCAAAGGGGTTTACAGCAGAAGCACTCTGGCCTGTTCTTCACAAAGCTAGATCATTCAAATAATACCACTCATTTCCTCTAACCCATAGACCAGTGTGCATGACACACTTTTAAAATAAAAGTTTTAGTATTATTTAGGTATGGCAGGGCCAACAGATCAGGAGACAATTACCATGGAAAAGAGAGTTTGTTATATTCATAGAGCCCAAGAGGAGGGACGTACCACACCATGGGAGGCCACACAGGGAAGCACCAGGGTCAAGGCACAGGGGAAACATGGGCATGGAGCTTTATTGTGGGTTTTTGCAGGAAGGAATAGGTGAGGCAGAGTAGGCAGGCTTAGGATCGGCTAGGTTGAATAATTCCAGCAAGCTCTAGGACACAGGGGTTGTCGCTAGTTGTCTGGTACCCAGTCCTGGGTGATTAGGGAAAGGGAGTAGTGGTCCTTAGTGCAAAAACTCAGTGGAGGAGGTTGTGGAGTGTAGGCTCTGGATTGGTTGGTTTGCATATGAAAGGCTTCTCTCAGGAGAGTCCTTAACTAGCTCTAAGAATTGGCTAGCCCTGGAAGGGGCAGTCTCTCCAGGATTAGCAAGACCCCAGATGTTAAAACATCAATAAACACAAAATAAAAAGAGGTGATTAATGCATACACTCATTGCTTAGGGCTTGTAGACTACTGAGTCTTGTAGACACCTGGGTGGCTCAGCTCCACCCAGAGAAGTGATGTTTACCTGAGTCCACCCTGTTCTGTGCATTCTCCAACCTACTTGTGCCAACAGTACTGGTTACTATGATTATAATAAGCTTGTTGAATAGTATGTAAACCAGTGAAATATGAATACCAAAGGGCTGTTCAAAAGTGCTGTTGGTAAAACTGGATGTCCACATACAAAAGAATGAAGCTGGACCCTTACCTTACACCATCTCCAGAAATCAACTCAAAATGAATTAAAGACCTAAATATAAGACTTAAAACTATAAAATCCTAGAAGAAAACATAGGAGGAAAGCTATAATACTTTGAATTTGGCAATAATATCTTCGGTGTGACACCAAAAGCTCAAGCAACAAAAATAAAAAAAAAAAAAATAGACAAATGGGACTACACAAACATAATTTCTGCTTGTCAAAGGAAAAAAATGAACAGAGTGAAAAGACAACCTACAAAATGGAAGAAAATATTTAAAAATCATATATCTGATAAGGGGCTAATATCCAGAAATATGTAAGTAACTTTGTTGTACAATAAAAAGTAACTTGATTTTAAAATGGGCAAAGCATAAAAAGAAATGAAATAATGGCATTTGCAGCAACCTGGATGGAATTGGAGACCATTATTCGGAGTGAAGTGACTCAGGAATGGAAAACCAAACATCATATGTTCTCACTCATAAGTGGGAGCTAAGCTACGAGGACACAAAGGCATAAGAATGATACAATGGACTTTGGGGACTCAGAGGAAAGGGTAGGAGGGGGATGAGGGATAAAAGACTACACATTGGGTACAGTGTACACTGCTCAGGTGATGAGTGCACCAAAACCTCAGAAATCATCGCTAGAAAACTAGTCATGTAACCAAACACCACCTGTTCCCCACAAACATGTAAAAATTTAAAGCAAAATGGGCAAAGAACTTGAATAAATAACTCTCCAAAGAAGATATACAAATGGAAAGCAGACGTGAAAAGATGATCAGCATCGCTAGTCATAGGAGAAGCGCAGATCAAAACTACAATGAGATATCAATTGACATGCATTAGGGTAACCACTGTCAAAAGAATAGGAAATAACGTGTTACTGAGAATGTGGAGAAATTAGAACTCTTGTGCTCTATTGGTGGAGATGTAAGATGGTGCCACTGCAAAGGAGAACAGCATGGAGGTTCCTCACAAAACTAAATAGAATTACCAAATGATCCAGCAGTTGCGTTTCTGGGTATATATCCAAAAGAATTCAAAGCAGTATCTCAAAGAGGTATCTGCAAACCCATATTCATCACAACAGTGTTCTCAGTAGCCAAGAGGTAGAGGTAACCAAGCTCTTGTTGATGGCAACAGATGAATAAAGAAAATGTGGTATGTACTTACAATGGAATATCATGCAGCCTTTAACAAGGAAATTCTGTCATACATTACAATGTGGATGAACCTTGAGGACATAAGTGAAATAAACCAGTCACAAGGACAAATATGTATGATTCCACTCATATAAAGTATCACAGAAGCTAGAAAGGTAAGGCTGCCAAGAGCTGGGGGGAAGGGAAATTAGTGTATAGTGGGGATAGTGTTGCAAGATGAAAAAGTTAGGGACATCTATTGCCCAACAATGTGAATATACTTCACTAAACTATACATTTAAAAGGTTAAGATGGTAAGTTTAATGTTATGCCTTTTACCACAATTTTAAAAAGTAAGAAGTATCAATAAAACCATGAATTCTCTGAAAAAAACTCAATAAAAGCAAATTGCTTTTTTTTAAAAAAATGCTATCAATTTTGGTATGAGCAAAATAACTGTAAAAGATTAAGCAGGGTGGGAAGGATAACAGAAACATGGGAGGATTCTGTACTCCATTGGCTTCACAGATGCTGAAGTTCTTACTCCATTTTAAAGAACTCGAACCTGAAATTTGTAGAGAAGACATTATAGGTTTGGTTTTTGCAAGAAAGTGGCAAGAGACTCCAGGCAGCAGACCCATATTCAACAGAAAAGCTTGGGCCTGTGTCAAGAGATTGGTGAATGAATGTGCATGTATATGTTGAGGTGGAAATAAAATGTCTAAGATCCATGGAAGTCTTTTTATGATTCCCATGTTTACCTGACATGTTCTCTTGATTGATCAACTAACAGCCCAAATTGTGTCAGATAAGAAAGTTTCTACTGTTATTGTTCCCATTTTTATAAATGAGGAAACTGAGACATAAAGAAGTCAAGTGATTTGCTCAAGATTTGAACCCAAATCTTTCCGACTCCACAGTCTATGCATGTTCTTAATCATTACACCAGCCTCACTGCCTGAATATGCCAGGCATTTGTTAAGTATTTGTTGCACAGATAGAAAGATGAGTAAGAACTAGCCCCTTCCTTTATGAAATTCGTGGTCTTAAAAGATAGGGAGGTGTATAAATAATTCATTTTATTACTATATAATAAGTAAACTTATAGAAATTCACTGACATAGCACAAACCTTTCTTTGGATTTCTATCCAAAATGTTAAGAAAGTTTTCACTTAGGAGATGCAAACCCAAATTTTAAAATTTTTAAATGAATAGGCATTTACCAGGTAGGAATGGGACAAGATGCTAAGCAAAGGGGATAGCATTTGCAAAGTTAAAGAAAGAAACAACCGTAAGGTACATTCGGAGAATATAAGTGATTCTGTATTCCTGAAGGTTGAAAGTTAAAGGACAGGGTGGTGAGAGTGTTCCCCAGGTTCAGCTCACAGAGATCATGTCAAGAAGTTTGGACCTGATCCTCTAGAAATCTTTTGGAGCCACTGAAAGAAAAATTTGGAAAGTGAATGGCTGTGTTTGTATTTTAGATCACTCTTTCAGCAAAGTAGCAGTGAGAGACAAAGCTGGAAGACCAGAGGTGCTGCCTTAGTCCAGATGAAAGCTCAAGGCTCTCAATTGTTATGGCAATAGGTAGAATTAATTCATAAAAGATTTTAAGGAGAACTGATAGGATTTCATAACTGAATGTGATGCATGGA
Source organism: Rhinopithecus bieti (assembly GCF_001698545.2). Taxonomy (NCBI): domain Eukaryota; kingdom Metazoa; phylum Chordata; class Mammalia; order Primates; family Cercopithecidae; genus Rhinopithecus; species Rhinopithecus bieti. Next base: position 7,453,014 of record NW_016804657.1, read on the forward strand.
GGCCAGCCATGGGTCTGGGTTGATACTGGTGCATTCAACCATGATGGACAATACCAGTGAAAACAGAGAAAACAGTGATTTCAGCTTTAGACTCAAGTTTGAGTTTCCTGAGGAACCTTCAAGTGGAGATACTCAACATCAGCTAGACGGTCTGGAGCTTACAGGAGAACTTGGGGTTGGAAATCTATTTGAGATTGTCAATATAGAGATGGGGAACGAGATGCAGCAGGGTGAGGAAAGAAGGGCTGAAGACAGAACCTTGGAGAAGATTATACTGTCAAGTGGCCTGGAGAAGAGAAACCAGTGAGAAGCAGACTGAGAAAGAACTTCCAAAGCGGTAAGGGAAAATCCTGGAGAGAGTGGTGTCAGAGGAGGAAGGAAAGAATTGCAAGCAAGTTTGCCAATGGCCAGCCACACCTGATGCCACAGAAAGACCAGGGCAAGTGAGCAGTGTTCACTGTTGTGACCCAGGAAGGCTGTGTGGATCCATGCCCAGATTTCAGTGGGCTAAAGTGGCCGTGAGAATTAGGAAATCAAATAGAACACAGAACACCAGGAAACGGTCAGAAGTTTGAAGAGGGGAGGGAAAAGGAGGTGATTTGGAACTAGAGTAAAAATTGACTATTTAGTAGGATAGGAGACACTTGAGCTTCTTTGTGGGCTGAGTAAGCAATGGATGGGTGTCTGGCCCCAAGGGGGTAGGAGGGATCTGGGGTCTAGGTAAAGGGAACTTCCTGTCTCCTCTCCTCCTTTCTGCCTCTCTCCAAGGCCTATTCTGATCCCCTCCCCTAAACTTTTTTTAATCATAGCTTGTTGTCAACTGACCCTCCATAGGAAATTTAAGGAATAGCCCTTCCCAAGGAAGTGTTCACTTAGAAAACAGGAGATGGCCTAGGATCCCATCTGTTTCTCTTTCTCCTCTTTTGCCAGGAAGCTAAACTCGCCCTATTTTGCACCCCATGCTTCTTTGCCTCCTTCATAGAAACCTAGTTCATGCTTTCCTCACAGGTAGGAAGAGTTGTCATCCACCTTGAAAACCTTCAGCATTGGTTAACTCATCAGCTCCTGGTGAAGCCGGGCCAGTGGGAAGGAAGAGCAAGAAGGCTGGGGAGTTGGGACCTGGGCTTCATCCTCCATCACTGGGGCCAAGTCACAGCTGGGCCTATGCAAGGCCTCAGTTTCTTCCTTTGTTATATGAGGGAGTTGACTGAGATCACTGTGGTCCCTTCTTGTAGTGTGACTACTTGGTGTTATACACATGCAGAGGGGAGGCTCAACTGCAGGGCCTCCCTCACGTGGGCAAGTCCAAGCCCTGTGGAACGGTAATCAATTTGACCTGAATTCAAAGAGCTCAAGTGGGGAAAGGGGTGAAATAATGACCAGCCTCCTGCTGACCCCTTAGGGTCTTTCCCCTCCTCCAGCCATTCACTATCGTACACCCTGCCTCCTGTAAATCGTGAGTAACCAGCTAGAAGGTTTGTTAGACAGAGCTCTGAACCAAAAGTGAGAAGGCAGCCTTAGAATCCTGTCTTTTTCTAGCCATGATACTGATACACTCTGAGTCTGTTTTCTCATTTGTAGAATGGGATTAGTAATACCTACCACATAGTGATAAGAGGTATTCTATAAGACTGTATATGTAACGTGCCTTGCACAGAGCCTGTCCAGTACTCTCTCCCTCCATCTGAATCAGGAACTTCATTTTTACATTCCTTTCAAATGATACAATTGCAATGCAACAATTCCCAAGGTAAAAGAATAGCTGTCTCTCTTGCTGGCTCTATTTTTTCTTTTCTTCTTCTTCTTTTTCTTGACAACAGAAAGCTTCTTTTTCCCCCCAGAAAAGAGGCAGCATCACCCTGTCAATGTTAAATTCTGGCAGAAATGAAGCCACTAAAATGGAAAGAGAAAAAATATTTTGGCAACAGCCAGGAATGAGAAATTGCATAGCATTTACTGGGTTATATATATTCTATGGATACAGGATACTCTCTATTATTGGCAGTGATTGTCTCTGTGGTCAATGCTTATTTCTGAAATAATTCTCTTTTCAGTGCACATGGTGGATTGATTTTACTGATGGCCTCAGTTTGTTTGTGTTAATCTCTCCCTTTGCTCTATCACTTTGCAGTTCCCCTCCATAAAGAGGCAGAGTATATATTAACCCATCTCTTGCCTTTGGAGTTGGTCATGTGGCTTGCTTTGGCCCATGGGTGTTAGTGGTCATGGTGTAAATAGAAGCTTTAAAAAATGCTGTTGTGTTTCCACTAGTTCTTTTGGACCCCTGACATTACCATGAAAATGTGCCAGTCCCGCCTGCCAGAGAGATGTGAGAGACATGTGGAAGAGAATTGAGTCATCCAAGCCAAGGCCATCCTAGACCATCCAGCTCCTGTCAGCAGGACATAGCCCCATTAACAGAGCCACCTAGCTGACCCATAGGCTTGTTAACAGAAATAAATGTTTGCTGTTGCAAGCCATCAGAGTTTTCTGATTGTTACACAGCAGTAACTACTCCATTCACACACATTTGCTGAAAGCGTTGGTGCCTGGGGGTGACCCCCAACTTCTGCAACTGAAATGGTGAATACATTCCTGTAATTTGAACCTCACTGATTTTATAGTTAGCAGCCTGGAGAGTTTGTTTGAAATCTCCATCCTAGGCAGACTGCCCTTTAATCGTTCCCTAAATACAACCGGTACATCCCTGCCTCTGCCTCTGCCTCTGTACGTTGTATTTGTCCACATTGAAATGTCCTTCCTTCTCCTCCCTGCCTATTGCATCATACCAGATCTCCAAGGACATGACTTTAAAACCAGCCTTTTCTGATTGACCTCCTGCGACTGTTCCCTGCCTTTTCAGCCTATTAGTTCAGGTTATTTCTTGCCTGAGCCATAGATTGGATACCAGACCCATGTTTGCCATATATGGCTGTTGTTTTTTTGTTTGTTTGTTTTAATCTCAGCTGTTTGTTAAACTAGATCCCAAGTTCCTGGAGGGCAGGACCCTCTTACATCTCTTTTATCTCCCAAGCCTTGTATAGTATCTTGAAAAAGGAAGTACAGGGCCTTTCACTTAAGACTTTAATATTTGTAGGTTGACCATCACTGGGGGGCTAATTGTTACTTATCATTGCTAATGAATAAAACCAGAAGAATGGATGAGTGAATGGAGGGATGGATGGATAGATAGATAGAAGATAGATAGATAGATAAATAGATAGATAGATAGATAGATAGATAGATAGATAGATAGATAGATAATGTTAGATGCTTCCAGACCTGAATTTGTAGAATGTACCCCGTTCTACTATAATTCTCACTAGGAAAAAAAATTTTACTTTAAAATGCCACCTTTCCCCTGAAGATTTTACTGACCTCCCATTCATTCTCTCCAGATTAGATATGCCCTCTTCCTTTCCTGATATCCCTATGTGACAGTCAATTTCTTACCTGCTCACCTCCACCATGCCACATGTCACAAGCAGCAGCTCCTTGAGATCAAAGGCTGTAGCTTAATTATGTATGGATGTCCAGCACATGGTAGAGTGCTTACTGCACAGGGAGTACTCAGTAATTATTTGATTATTTTATCTATCCTGCCTCTGTCTTTCTTTTAAATGCCCTACTTCAGTCCCTTATTATTGCTCATAGAGACAACTACAAAAACCTTGTAACTGACCTTCTTGCTTCTAGCCTTATCTCCCTTCTTCACCTTTCAACCTGTTAGCAATGCACACATACGGAATTCAACTTAAAAGGAAAATCCAACCAGGCTATACTCCCACTAAAAGTCTTCATAGCTTCCCTCTTCTTCAAGGTATTAATAAAAGCCAAGCTCTTAGGCTTGGCACGCAAAGCCCACTAAGATATGCCCATCCTACCTGTGTAGATCCTTCTTTCACAACAGCCTCAACTTTATTCCAACAAGATAGTACAGCCTGTGTGTACTATTCATGCTACACGGTTACTTCCCAACTGTACCTTGGCCCCTGCCTCTCTAGATGACTCACGGACTCACCTGGCCCAGCCCAGTCCATCCTGACCTTCCCTCCTGCCCACCAATTTTCCCCACCCCCATAGGTGTTCCACTGATTGTTGACACATTGCATTGTGATTATTTGATTTAAGTGGAAGCTTCCTGAGAACTCTAGCACTAGCGTAGTATTAAATTAGCCTAGGTTCAGGACCGACTGTTGGATTTAGACACTCCTCTGCCATCCTTGGTACCTGGGTTCACATCTGAGTAACAGCCCATTAGCGTAACTGCCCAATGGGTTCTCCCTGCCTGCTGTCCAGATAGAACAGATTTATCAAGACAGGAGAATTGCAGTAGAGAAAGAGTTTAATTCGCACAGAACCAGCTAAATGGGAAACCAGAGTTTTATTACTCAAATCAGTCTCCCTGAAAATTCAGAGACTGGAGTTTTTAAGGATAATTTGGCAGGCCAGGGAGTGGGGAGTGCTGATTGGTCAGGTAGGAGAGGAAATCACAGGGGATCGAAGGGGGTTCTTCTTGCAGTCTTCCATCCCTGAGTGGGATCAAAGAGCTGGTGGAGCCAGATCACCAACCTGGATGGTGCCAGCTGGTGCATCAGAATGCAGGGTCTGAAAAATACCTTGAGCACCAATTTAGGTTTTGCAATAGTGATGTTTATCTAGGAACAATTGAGGAGGTTGGAATTGTGTGGCCTCTGGCTGCGTGACTCCTAAACCATAATTTCTAATCTCGTGGCTAATTTGTTAGTCTTACTAAGGAAGTCTGCTCCCCAGGCAAAAAGGGGGTTTGTTTCCAGAAAGGGCTATTATCCTCTTTATTTCAAAATTTAACTGTAAGCTAAATTCCTCCCAAAGTCAGTTTGGGCCACAACCAGGAATGAACAAGGGCAGCTTGGAGGTTAGAAGCAAGATGGAGTTGGTTAGGTCAGATCCTGTCACTGTCATAACTTTCTCACTGTGACAGTTTTTGCAAAGGCAGCTTCACAGGGCAGATGAAGATAAACTTCAATGTCTCGTGATGGTGATGATGGTAGCTAATATTCATTGAGCACTTACTATGTACCAGATATTGTTCTAAGTGCTTTAAATAAATGAGCTTATTGGCCGGGCGCGGTGGCTCACGCCTGTAATCCCAGCACTTAGGGAGGCCGAGACGGGTGGATCACGAGGTCAGGAGATCGAGACCATCCTGGCTAACACGGTGAAACCCCGTCTCTACTAAAATAATACAAAAAAACTAGCCGGGCGAGGTGGCGGGCGCCTGTAGTCCCAGCTACTCGGGAGGCCGAGGCAGGAGAATGGCGTAAACCCGGGAGGTGGAGCTTGCAGTGAGCTGAGATCCGGCCACTGCACTCCAGCCTCGGAGACAGAGCGAGACTCCGTCTCAAAATAAATAAATAAATAAATAAATAAATAAATAAATAAATACATAAGCTCATTTGGCATTCACAGTAATCTTATGGGGTACATACTATTAGTACCCTCATTTTAGCAATGAGGGTTAGGAAAGGTCAATTAAGTTTTCTAAGATTACACAGCTACTAAAACTAGAATCTGCATGCAAACCCAGGCAGCCTGACTCTAGAGCCTGTCACCTTCAGCACCACGTCGTGTCGTGTCGCCCCACGTTCATGTTTTCCAGGGGCCTTCTCCCATTCCTCAGTCATTTCCTCTCCCAAGAGCGGAGGAGAAGGAAGGGCCAAGAAGACATTTCTCATGGCTTTTTAATTTATTCAGTTTACCTGAATTCTCTCATCATTACTAAATGGCACATACTGAGCCAGGTTGAGGCCTGTCTTTTCTTAGTTTTATCTGTATCTGTTTACTTAACCACGAAGATAACTTTTTTACTCCCAAATTTGAGTGATTAGTAAAGAGCTATATAATGTAACCAGTTTTGCTTTTCGCAAGCCAGCTCTGTTTCAGTGGGCTGAAAACCACACTATTGCTTCCTCTTTACTTTGCAGTGAGAGCACAGCATTTGTCACTCAACCTCTGAATCTTAGTGACACTGCTGGGACGGTAAAGGACTGTGCTGGCCCCAATGGCAGGCTTCTCATATGTGGCACCTTTCTTTCTCTTTCTGAGTAAGTTTCATAATCCTTTATGTTTCTCTTGTCACAGGAGGTAGTCAACTCAGGGTGCTAGGTGATGGAACAGGACAATTTGGTCTCTGCAGAAACAACTATGCCATATATTTCTGATGTTAGCAACGATTTTTGACTTATTGATGACAGTTCTTGGCTTAACTAGACATCCTTGAGTTCCAGGGAGGTGCAATGCTTGGTTGAGTCCCATGCACATGATTCCATTGTTTTTTACATTTGTGTGTGTTGCCAGATCTATCAGTTTTGCTTGGCCCTGGCTTTACTCCTCTTCCTGGGCTGATCATCCCAAGAGACAATAAAAAAGCCTTGTGTCAGGCTGGGCGCAGTGGCTTACGCCTGTAATCCCAGCACTTTGGGTGGATCACGAGGTCAGGAGTTCCAAGACCAGCCTGTCCAAGATGAGGAAACCCCGTCTCTACTAAAAGTACAAAAATTAGCCAGGCGCAGTAGCAGGCGCCTGTAATCCCAGCCACTCAGGAGGCTGAGGCAAGAGAATCGCTTGAACTCAGAGGGCGGAGGTTGCAGTGAGCTGAGATCAGGCCACTGCACTCCAGCCTGGGCAACAGAGTGAGACCCCATCTCAAAGAAAAAAAAAAAAAGCTTTGTGTCCCAAACTGAGAGGAGACCTTAAGGTTTGTCTGATATTAAGGCTTGATGGAATAAATATGCCTTGCAGATACGACTGGGTGGAAAGAAAGGTTATGAAAGTACTTAGTAGTTTTAGACTATGCTAAAAGAAGGTTCTAGATTTCATCTGTGAGTGGAAGTGGAAATTGACTACTGAGAGACTGAGAAATGGGCAGGAAGATTCACTTGGCTCTGCTGAGGGCCATGCAGAGGGGCTTGCCTGATCTAGGGGCATTTATGTGTGTTAGAATAGGATGGAAGAAGAGGAAATTTGGAGGTAGAAGGGAGAATCAGATGAGTTGAGCAGGTAGTGGAATAGTTTCAAACCAGTTAGCAGGTACTTTTTAATGCTACAGTTTTCATTAACATCTGGTAAAGAGAATAGATCCCATCTCGGAATAATGTGTAAAATGCTTAAAATAAAGTGCATAGAATTATAGAGGAAATCAATCACATTGAAATACAGGTATCGGCCGGGCGCGGTGGCTCAAGCCTGTAATCCCAGCACTTTGGGGAGGCCGAGCACGGGCCGGGTCACGAGGTCAGGAGATCCTAATACGGTGAAACCCCGTCTCTACTAAAAAATACAAAAAACTAGCCGGGCGACGAGGCGGGCGCCTGTAGTCCCAGCTGCTGGGGAGGCTGAGACAGGAGAATGGCGTGAACCCGGGAGGCGGAGCTTGCAGTGAGCTGAGAGCTGGCCACTGCACTCCAGCCTGGGCGGCAGAGCAAGACTCCGTCTCAAAAAAAAAAAAAAAAAAAAAAAAAAAAGAAATACAGGTATCAAAATATTTTAAATATGTTGTAATGCAGTAATTTATTTGCTTCTTATTTATGGATTACATAATAAGATCTACAGGTAGGTCTGTTAACCACCAAACTTCAAAGTAATGATGAGTATAAATAACATTTCAATGTATCTTAAGTAGTTATAATGTGATACGAAGATATCTGTGGTTATCTACATTCGTAACCGAAGAAAATACTAAATTTCCATTAGAAGTAAAAATGAAAATAAAGATGTAAGATTATTTTTCACCCTGGTTTATGGACCCTTTAATCCTACATGTGGACCCACCTAAGAACTCTTGCTTTATAGCTGGGCATGGTGGCGCACACCTGTGGCCCTAGCTACTTGGGAGGCTGAAGTGGGAGAATCGCTTGAACCTGGGAGGTGGAGGTTGCAATGAGCCGAGACTGAGCCACTGCACTCCAGGCTGGGTGACAGAGTGAGATTCCATCTTAAAAAAACAAAACAAAACAAAACAAAACAAACCTCTTGCTTTAGAGAGACTGGATGGAACTAGTGCAGGGACCCGAATGGCTGGAATGATTGGGAAAGTAAACCAAGCTGTATTTGGTGTGACCAGGACTATGGTTGAAGAATTAAAAGAAAAGAATACAGCATTCAGCACAGAGAGGTTGCTTCATAAACATTGATTGAGTTAATTGTGCTCTTGTCTCTAGGTACCTATGATAGTGTGAGGTAAGAGTCAGACCTAGGGCCTGCAGGAGAAGTTGCCAGGACCACTTGCTGGGTGATGGATGCCTGCCAGACTGACTTGGCGGGTGCTGATGGATAGGTGCACTGGTGGGATCCTTTGGGGGCTGGTGTGTTTCTGTTTTTTGGTTAAGTTGTCTGAGTGTGATTCTCAAGTGTATGTGCTTTGTGTATTTGAACTCTTATGTTTGCTACATATATAGGAGGAAACTGGGTTTACATTGTGCAATAATTCATAGAATTGCAAATTCTGTCTCTTTTTTTGGTAAGCAGTCTAGAAGGCCTGGGGAAGGAAAGTAGTAATCAAGGCTCAAAAGGGGAAGCTGGAAGCTTTTCCTTAACCCATTTAAACAATTACCTAAACTGGGTTATAGATTTACTTCTTCTAAATTCTGACTCATCCCAAGCACTAATTTTGTGTAGAAGCACAGTTTCTATGTGAAGAATACATAAATCAGGAAGTTACTTGAAAAAGCTTTGGAAGTCTGCTGTTTGTCATTACAAATATAGAGGGGAAATGAAAGAAATTATTTAAATAATGATCAATTGATCAATTACATTGGTTAGCAAATGTATACTTTGTCCTGATTTTTTTTTTCAATAAATATAAGGACTGAACAATCCTGATAGAAAATGGTGCCATATGAGATTAATGTCATGGGTCAATGAGTTCTCGGAGTTAGCAGTTAGCTTTGTCTGCCTGTCTATTTCCCCCACCCTAACTAGCTGCCCTACAAATAACGGCCATTAACGTGGCAGGGTTTGGGGGAAGGGCTATTGTCTGTCTTCCTGAGATTGCATTCATGAAAAATAAAACAGATTCCACTTAGTACGGATGGAAGCTGTGTCAGCCTCCAAGCATATAGGGTTTTTGAATGTGTCAAGAGAAAAAAGCTGCTTGTTATGCTGGCTATTCCTGAGGTAGGTTTTGTATAAGGCAGCATTATTTGAAACCGCTCTTTTTTTGGTATCAAAAATGGTCAAGTATGGGTCGTTTTATAAGGTTCAACCTAATTGTTTTCATTCAAATAATACTGCAATGGTAAATTTGACAATTCAAGTGATATTTTTAAAGAAAGTCAATCCCATCGAGGAATTTTTAGTGTTTTGAAAGCATGATTCCAAAGTTAGTATGTCAGTGCCAAGCTTTGTACTCATCAGCCTACAAGAATATGAGCTATTATTCAAAAGTAGCTAACCCTCTGCCCACTGAAAGAGAAAGCAAGAGGGCAGTCCTCACAGGTGTTTTTCGGAGGGTGGATGATATGTACTTGAAAAAACTCAGAGAGAATATATTTATAATAAGATCCTTAAGCTTATGCCCCAGTGCATAGCCATTTGAGTTGATCTCTGCCAGTCATGCCTTCCACCTGAAAAATACCTTTGAAATCTCCACACTATTTCTTTCAGTTTTCTGAGAAAGTAGTATGTCTTAGACTGTTTGGGGTGTTGTAGCAAAAGTACCATAAACTGGGAGGCTTATAAACAACAGAAATTTAGTTCTGGAGGCTGGGAAGTCTAAGATCAAGGCACTGGCAGTTTGGTGTCAGTGAGGGTCTGTTCCTCACAGCGCCTTCTCACTGTGTCCTCACGTTGCAGAAGGGGCTAGCGAGCTTCCTGGACTCTTTTATAAGGGCACTAATCCCATTCATGAGAACAGAGCCCTCATGACCTAACCGCTTCCTAAATGCCTCACCTCCTAATACCATCACCTTGGGAATTTGGTTTCTGCATATGAGTTTTAGGAAGACACAGACATTGATACTGTAACACAGCACCCTCCCAGTCATCCCTCTACTAAGACATTACTTCATTCATCCGCCTTGCTGGCTTCACCCATTCTCCATCCCACCCCTTCCTACTGCTCCTCACCTAGCTACTGTCTCTAGCTGCCATCCTGGTCTTCGTTTTTCCTTCTCCATGAAACTCCTGGAAGTAGGTTACACTTCCTGCAGTTACTTCTTACCCTGAAAACTGCTGCTTCCACTCTATTGAAATCGCTTTTACAAAGATCTTCATGGACATCCTCCTCATCGAGCTAACAAGACTGTCCTCTACCTTCAGAGTCCCCAAGCTCTTGGCAGCCTTTGGCAGTGCTGACAAACCATTTCCTCTTAGAATGTTCTTCTTCCCTTGGTTTCCAAGCCGCTGTGTCCTAGTTGCCCTCCATCTAACTCTTCCCTCTGTAGGTATTGTTCCTCATCCCATCCCCTAAAGAGATTCCCTAGTAATCTCTCCTTAGCCCTCTTCCTTCTGTTCCCCAACACTTCCCAACACTTGTATATAACTGGCCTAATCTACATCTTACAGCTCAGAACTCTCCCTAGTTACAAACAGACATTTACAGGAGCCAACAAGAAACAATGGAGACAGCCATGGATTTGGCATCTGCAGATCTATTAGTATGTTCAAGTCTGGCTCAAATTCTAGGAGTTTTTACATAACTAAATATGGGAATATCACAGTTTTTGAAAGGATTCGATTATAAATATTTTCAAAGGGTTAAATAGACCTTAGCCCTTTGAAAATACTTATAATTTATATATAAATGTAAATATATATTTAAATATTATTTCAAAATGTTTGCTGAATATCCTTCCTGTCTATTCCACGGTCTTCAAATTTAGTATTTCTAAAATTAAATGCATTATATTTTCACTCACCATTATACACACAACAGTAACTCTTCCTGATATCTGTATTTCTATTCAGAGTATCAATATTCTCCCAGTCAGCCTTATCAAACTTATGATCTTTGATTTCTTCCTATCTCTCATCTCGCCTACTACTCCCAAGCATCCAAAACACTGAAAACTCTACAGATTTTGTTTCCACAGTAGCTAGGTTATAGTACCTTTATTTTTATCCCTATTGCTTTTGTCACCTCTGTCCTGAGCTCCTATGATTACCTGATACCTATTTCTAACTTCCGTCATCCTACACACAAACTGTCAGGTTCATTTTCCTAAGACCTTTCAAACAGTTTCAGTGGATTCCCCATTGCCTAATGAATCAAGTCCAGACTTTTAAATGTGATAGTCAAGTCCTTTCTGCTCTGGATCCAAAATTGCTATCCAGTTTTACCTCTCTCTATTAATCTTCATGCAGCACCCCCCCATCCAGTTGATTACTCCTTATTTTTGAATAAGTCTTTTGATTCCTACTCACAGAGTCTTGCCATGAAATCTCTTTTACCTAAAATGCCCTGTCTCCCCGTTTACCTTGTCATAATCTTCCCAATTCTCCAAAATCCATTTCTAATGCCATCTCTTATGCCATCTCCATAAACCTACTTCCCTCCCCTCAAAATGTAGTCCCTCCTTTCTTCAAAATTTTTGAAGCACTTTTATTATATGTTTTCCATAGAGAGATGACTACTATCCACTTGACTGGATTATAAAATCCAGAACAGAATCTAGCCTAAATTCATCTTCATATCTTAGTCCATCAAGCATGAGAAATACTGTAAGTGGTTGAATAAGTATTTATTGAATTGGCAAATAAAGCAGTAGAAAAAGAAGTATGTGTTTTCACAATAAAAATTTTCAAATGTGGTACCCATCTTGCTGAAAAGTGATGGGAAATGTTGGAGAAGTGTTGCCTAGCCACCAAAGATAACATCATTTGTAGAAACATGCCTTGATATAAGTAGGTTAATGGTACCTCAAAAGCCACATTAAAAAATATTTTTATTGTGAAATACAACATAAGAAAATATTAATAAAACATAAATTTCGGTTAACAAATAAGTAAAAAGTAAAATCTACATAATATCTACCAGGTCAAGAAATAGAATATCACCAAGACCTAGAAGCACCCACCCAGCCCGCAGTGTGCCCCATCAAATCACAGACGCTCCCCCAACGCAATCACTTTCCTGACTTTCATGATAACCACTTCCTAGTTTGCTTTTTTTTTTGAGATGGAGTTGCCCAGGCTGGAGTGCAGTGATGCAGTCTTGGCTCACTCCAACCTCTGCCTCCCAGGTTCAAGCAATTCTCTTGCCTCAGCTTCTGTAATAGCTGGAATTACAGGCACCTGCCACTATGCCTGGCTAATTTTGTATTTTTAATAGAGACGGGGTTTCACCATGTTGGCCAGGCTAGTCTTAAACTCCTGGCCTCAAGTGATCTGCCCACCTTGGCCTCCCAAAGTGCTGGGATTACAGGCATAAACCACCTCACCTGGTCATTTCCTAGTTTTTTGCTGATGATTTTACCCCTTATGTATGCATCACTAAGCAATACAGTGTGGTTTTACCTGTTTTTAAACTTTATAAACAGTAGGATTATTCTGTATAGAGTCACAAGGATTCAGAAGTGTTTTTGTATCTTTCATTGAACGTAGTCACTCATGTTATTGCAAATAGTTGTAATTGTTGATTTTTATTTCTATATAACATTCCACTTTATGACTGTACCACAGTTTATCCAGTCTACTGTTGATGGACATATGGGTTGTATCTTGTTTGAGGCTTTAATGAGCAGTGTAGCTGTGCATATTCTTTCACACATAGCTTGGTACACATATTTCTCTAAGATGGCATTGCTGAAAAGTGTTTTAAACTGCCACTGTAGTATAACTTGTTGGTAAGTAATAATTTACATTTTCCTAAGGTGGTCTAACTTCTGTTCCTGGATTCTTATTACAAAAAGAGCATGATATAAATATGTCACATTAATTTGGACTTATGAATAAATTAGTGTATTCTAAATTATTATAGAGGCTGGGTGCAGTGGCTCACACCTGGAATCCCAGCACTTTAGGAGGCTGAGCCAGGCAGATCACTTGAGGTCAGGAGTTCGAGACCAGCCTGGCCAACATGGTGAAACCCTGTCTCTACAAAAATACAAAACTTATCCGGGCGTTGTGGTCCATGCCTGTAATCCCAGCTACTCAGGAGGCTGAGGCAGGAGAATCACTTGAACCTGGGAGACAAAGGTTGCAGTGAGCCAAGATTGTACCACAACACTCCAGCCTGGGTGACAGAGCAAGACAATCTCAAAAAAAAAAAAGAAAAAAAATTATTACTAGAAATGTGTGTGGTTGGCTGACTAGTTGGTTGACTGTTGGTTGGTTTCCCAATTTTAGATTGAGCATACATATATGAGATATATGCACCTGACTGCCTCAGGTGACCACTTACCTTTTCTTCCCTTTTGCCCTTTTTTGTATTCCTTTCTATCCCTTAGAACTATTTTCATTTCATCCCAGATTCCTATACTCAGTCTTTTTGTGTTCTCTGTAATGTCCTTTTTCCTTTCCCTCACTTTTTTTTTTTCCACTCTAGTCTCCTTACTCTTTGTCCCTGTGGAGTCACAAAATGCAGCAGAGGCTCTGCTTCCTCCTCTTCTTATGAACTCTGTTCAGTTAACTCCATAAAGCCAGCAATCTCTCCCTGTCTGGCCCTTCCGATGTCTTCCAATCCTGTCTTTCCTTTTACTGTACCCTGGGCCCCTAGTAAAAGAACTGGCCACCCTTGTGGCATGTCTTTGTCCTTTCTGCAACACAAAATGAACTAGCCTTTAATATCAATCATAGTAAGTAAAGATATGCTTTTTGATTTCTGAAAAATGATTGATCTAAAAAATTTGTCAAATGAAATGTTACCATTTAATCATGTTTTTTTCCTTTAGACCTAATACTTGAGATTTGTTCTAATAGAAAACATTCCCTAGTACTCCCAACGGAAAACTTTTGGTAAGAACAAAGCTAAAATAAATTCTAATCCCAGAACCTGCTGGATTTTACAGCCATCTATTAGGAAGCTTTTCAGTAAAACCCTTTCTTTAAGAAATGACAAAACAAAACCAAAAAACCCTCCACAGAATAAAAAGGAAGTGCTGCTGCCTCTTCAGATGCTAATTGTGGCTAGTCTTGCAACAGACCTGGCTAGGAGCTACAAATAGTTCAACCAACCAGCTAGAAAAATCATGGCACCAAGGGCAGAGCCCTAGACTTTGCATCTCCAGCAACTACTTCTCTGGGAACTGCCCGATGGCACCAGGCACCCTGGAATTTGAGGCTTGAGGAAGTATATGCCAATTTTTTTCATAAAATAATGTAAAATTGTCATACATTTATTTGCTTTAAAATAAGTACACTTCGATCAGCAGATGTTTTATAGAAGTGGTCATGTTACATTGATGAAGCTAAACTTTTTTTAAGAGACTGAAGAGTACTATAGAAGTTAAAGTTATAAAAGAACAATTAACTCATCAAGCGATTCCACTGCTGCTCAGCCTGAAGAAGATGTTGAACATTTGAGTTGATTATAGCTAATAACCTGTGATCTCATTTACCAGAATTGTAATACAAGGAAATACATAATGTGGTACACTGGGAACGGGAACACTAATCTCTTTTTATTCCCCTTTCTTTCTTCTACTTGCAAGCTAAGCTCAGCATTGGCCAGAGAGAAGTAACAGTTCAGAAAGGACCACTGTTTAGAGCTGAAGGTTACCCAGTCAGCATTGGCTGCAATGTAACTGGCCACCAGGGACCTTCTGAGCAGCATTTCCAGTGGTCTGTTTACCTGCCAACAAACCCGACCCAGGAAGTCCAGATCATTAGCACCAAGGATGCTGCCTTCTCTTACGCAGTATATACGCAGCGGGTGCGAAGCGGAGACATCTACGTGGAGAGGGTCCAGGGCAACTCAGTCTTGTTGCACATCTCAAAGCTCCAGATGAAGGATGCTGGCGAGTATGAGTGTCACACACCAAACACTGATGAGAAATACTATGGGAGCTACAGTGCAAAGACTAATCTAATTGGTAAGCTGCTTGTCCACTTTTGCTCGCCAGCCCCTGAGAAGCCAGAGTCTCCACCATCACAATATCTTGCAATGTGACATGGCTTTATATTGTTCCATGTTCTTTGGGAAAAGAGCCCATATACCCTTGTGGATATTTTGGAGATATGTCACAAGGGGGTATCTCATATTCTCTAAAATTATGTTTCTTTTTCTCAATTATCTTTGCCATATTTAGATGGTGTGTGGTTTTCCCAAGGCCTTGTCCACAGCTATCCATAGATTGCTAATAGCAACAGCATTCAACAAAGCTATGAGAGTTCTCCCTGTGTTGTCTCTGCTTGGAGGCAGAAGAGTAATTTGACAAGAGAGCTGGTACCATAGGTGATAAGTCATTAACTTAGAAATGATTATTCTCAAACTACCATTCTCAAACATATTTATATATTGGGAAAGGGTCATAGTCTTTGCAGTTGTCACTTTGTCCCTTTGTCTGGAATATCTATCACCCCCTTTTCAGCTTAACAAACTCCTACATATACTTCAGGACCCAGTTTAGACACTGCCTCTTCTGTGGAACTCATCTTGACTGCTTGGGCAGAATTCCCACTTTTGTTTCTTTTAGATTGTCTGTTCATACCACTACTATCAGCATGCATCCGGTTATATGGTAACTGGCTGTTTGTATGCCTCTCTCTCATCACATCCTCAGCTTCTACTCAGTGGCTAGCACTGAGTAGATGCTCGGTCACACTGGTTGATTAAATCTAAGTGTTGCTTTCATATAAGCTTAGGCTGTGTGATTTCATTTTAAGTAAACAAGAACGGTAGGGTAGTAAGACAGTTACCAAAACTTTAGTAAAGATTGCATTTGGGCTCTAAATGATACATTTTAACAGACATTATTACATTATTACAGAGCCTTATAGAGGAGCAGGTTAAGGCCCAGGGAGGTGAAGTGACATGCCCAAGTCCATGTAGTAGGGACGGATGTAGGACCAGAATCTAAGATTTCTCTGTCCCAGTGACATGCTTTGTGTCTGAGTAGCTCAATTGGTTACAGCCTATGCTAATGAATCAAAGTGAGGGTCAACACATTGGTGAGACATTTACTTTGCCAAGTTCCGTAGACTATACATAGATGCCAGTGTTCCCATTAGCAACAGAGAAAGCATATGGATAGGAAGGCATATGGCAAGTGGAAAACCAACTCAAAGTCTGTGTGCTTTACATATGGTAGCTCGGGGCGCCATCTTCACCTAAGGAGGCCCACTGGACAAGCACTGGGCCAGTCACATTATTATCACTCCTTTGTTTCCAGTTATTCCAGATACCCTCTCTGCCACCATGAGTTCTCAGACTCTCAGTAAGGAGGAAGGTGAGCCATTAGCCCTCACCTGTGAGGCATCAAAAGCCACAGCCCAACATACACACCTCTCTGTCACCTGGTACCTAACACAGGATGGAGGAGGAAGCCAAGCCACCAAGATTATTTCTCTCTCCAAAGATTTTATATTGGTCCCTGGGCCCTTATATACAGACCGGTTTGCAGCCAGTGACGTACGGCTCAACAAACTGGGGGCCACTACGTTCAGGCTGTCCATAGAGAGGCTCCAATCCTCAGATCAGGGTCAGCTGTTCTGTGAAGCAATGGAATGGATTCAGGATCCAGATGAAACCTGGATATTCATCACTAAAAAGCAGACCGATCAAACCACTCTGAGGATCCAGCCAGCAGGTAATTATCTTCCTACGAAGTTCATTAATACACTAGTATTAGGTAGTGGGTATTTATGAGGTATGTTTTAATTTTTGTTCTAATCCTTTGTTGGCTCTAAAAAAATTGGCTAGAAAGTTTGATTTGATTTTGTATTTTTGTCATCTGAGAAGCATAACTAAGAGGGAGGACATTCAGTTTTGGCTCTGCCCACAGATTCTTTGTGGGATAAGGTCTACTCAGTGGTGAGATTGATTCCACAAGCCAGTCATGGAAGTAGTTTTGTTACCATTTTTACCAGTCTCTGTGTTCGCACATTATCTACATTATCTAATTTAGTTGTAACCACCACCCTATGAGGCAAGTAGTTGAGTCTCCATTTTAAAAATGAGGACTCTGAACCTCAGACATGCTAGATGCGCTGCGTAAGGCCACCCAGCTGGTGAGAGTGGGGCTGGTCTTCAAAGGCAGGCCTGTCTCTCTCCAAAGCCCACTCAGCACAGACAGCTGGGCCTCAGAGTAGCTCCAGTTTCCAACATGAAGCCTTGTCTTCGTCAGTGCTAGGATTTCCTTCCACCCGCCCCCTTTCCCAACTTGGAATGCAGTCACTTTCCTTTTTTATCATTTTTTTAATTAAAAAAAATTTTTTAAGGACAGGGTCTTGCTATGTTGCCCAGGCTGGCCCTGAACTCCTGGGCTCAAGCAATCCTCCTGCCTCGGCCTCCCAAAGGGCTGGGATTTCAGGCATGAGCCACCACACCCGGCCTGCTGTCACTTTTCATAATCTTTTGGCATTTTTGTCAAAGCAAGTATAAAGGCCTTGTCTATGATTCTTGGTCTCTCCCTATAGGCTTTTGTCCAACAGGATTGGTTACTAAACTATATACTGTATACCCATTGCTAAAAGCAATGATCCAATGGTGGATCATTAAAGTTTTTTTCTTGACTAAAAAGAGTGTTACTGTATTCCACTAAAAATTGTCCTGTTGGCCTCAAGTATCCAAGTTACACTCATGAGTCCTATGGAGCAATATCACATGTGCTTTTTAACTTCAGAAAATTCTGCTGGATATTCTTAGCCAAAAAAGAGAGTAAGAAATCACAATTTACAGCAATTCAGTATAAAATATTTAATTTAATATATATATTATTTAATTTAGTATATAATATTTTAATTTTAATTTAAAAGCATACATTACTGTAAGCATCATACATTTGTCCTGCCATACATCTTGCCCTTACTAAGATGGCATTCAGCAAAACCATGAGGCCCTTTCTGGGTGATTTAAGGAAGAGTCATGAGTGTTTTTTACTCTAAGGATTTTTTTTTTTTTGGTTTACCTACCAGTATAGAGCTGAACTCGCACATAAAATGTGATCCCTGTGGCATCCTTCCAGAGGGTGTCATCTCTCTCTTGTACTGAAAGGACAGAGGCTGTGGGCTCTCTAAGTACCTGCCTTGCTTTTGTTTCCCAGTGAAAGATTTTCAAGTCAACATTACAGCTGACAGCTTGTTTGCTGAAGGGAAATCCTTAGAACTGGTTTGCCTGGTTGTAGGCAGTGGCCGTGACCCACAGCTTCAAGGCATTTGGTTCTTCAATGGGACTGAAATTGCTCACATTGATGCTGGTGGAGTCCTGGGCCTGAAGAATGACTACAAAGAGAGAGCAAGTCAAGGAGAGCTCCAGGTCTCAAAGTTAGGCCCCAAAGCTTTCTCTCTCAAGATCTTCTCTCTGGGCCCAGAGGATGAAGGCACCTACAGATGTGTGGTAGCAGAGGTCACGAGAACACACACAGCTTCCTGGCAGGTGCTTCAGAGAAAGCAGTCACCAGACAGCCACGTGCACCTGAGGAAGCCAGCAGGTATGTGAAGTCAAGACCCGGCATGCATTGGGCTGCTTTCAGATGCCCCCTTGTCAGTAGAAGACCCCTTTGTGGATACAATGGGGATCTTCATGAAGAGCAGGTTTCAATCAGATCACATTGGAGGTGGAGTGGAGTGGAGTGAAGGAAGGCACCCAAACTAGCTGGAGACCCGAGTCCTATTCCTGGGTCATTTACTTAGGCTGCGACCATGAACACACCACTTTACGTCTCTAAGTCTCAGCTCCCTCATCTGTAAAATGATGGCACACAACTAGATGGTCTTTAAGTTCCTTCTTGCTGGCTTAGAGTCTAAGCCCTCTGCCTTTGTGTGTGTGTGTGTGTGTGTGTGTGTGTGTGTGTGTGTGAGTGATATGAATAGGTTAAGAGTAAAAAGCTACACTTTGTCCTCCTTCCTGGGGAATGAACACCCATGTTATCCTACCTTGAGACTCTGCTGGCATTTTTCAACTGCCTTCTGTTAATCTCCTACTATGTTGACCTGGTGTGGGAGATAGTACTTAGTCATAATTCTGACTCACAGTAAGAAACGAAGAGGTAATTGAATTGATAGTGGGCAGACTCCATCCTCTGCATTTTGCTGTGATGTGGTGAGACGCCGGTCCAAATGGTTCTGAGTGTCTGCAAGCACAGAACTGAGGAAACCACGCAGTTTACCTTTACTTTATGAAGGTTGGGCGACCTTAAACATGTTTGAATAATCATTGCTTTTTGTGTGGAGAAAAACAGACAAATCTACAACTAATATAAGGATTCACTAGGCTGGGTTTAAATTCAAAGTCCAGAAGGATTAATTGCCCCAAAATTTTTTTAATGTTTTCAATGTTCAAAAACTGAGCTGAAAATAAAGATGTCCTTGTTGCACTGGCTTATTGGAGACATCTCCAAAGATAGATAAATTTTCCTTTCATGTTCTCTAATACGCCATTTACTAGGAATGAAGATGCACCGATTTGGCCTGGAGTGGCAGGCCAGGAAGTATGTTGTGTTCGCTTTCACACTGAACTTTTGGTCTGACTTTCTAGAATTAAGGAAAAACAATATAGGTGGGGTTTACATATTTATGCAGAGATAAGTTTCTACTTTATGCATCTCAGCCTTCTCTGGAACATATCTGCAGGCTTTTGTAAACCTGGTATGTGGGAATTTCACCCTAAGGGGAACTTCAGGGTACACAGCTGATAATCCTATCAATAGGGTCATCTTCTAAAACTAAAAATAGTTCTTTGTATAGGCTGGAGTCTACACTGGGCTTACTATGTAGACACAGAAAAAGTTATTAGCAAATTTATTAAGGATCCTGTTTAGCATTCTGTTTTGAAAGTCAAACGTTACTTGAAGTATTAGCAACATTTTATCATTTATGAATATTTTAATCACCCATTACCGTTGTGAATGTGTAACTTACACACATTTCGTAAGTTTATTACTTCTTACCAAAAGGCAGTAATGGCCACAATGAACTAAGGAAACATCATTTAAAAAAAAAAAATCATGTTAGTTTAAACTAAACTAATCATCACTAAATCACATTATCTTAAAGTGGTGAGATTATGAGTAATAATTTCCCCTCCAATTTCTAAACTTCAGTTATGAGTCTATTTTTAACTTGAAAAAAATTAAATTTGAAAGCAGATTTGCTCTTTTTAAAAACATATTTATGGACATTAACCTTCATTCTGTCTTTGTTACTTATGTATATGTATGCATAAAACAGTCAAAGACTGAACTCCTTCCTCCGCAGGGAAGAACAATTTACAAATTTAGATCCTATTTAGATTTCTAATGCCAGTTCTACTTTATTTTCCTCTTTTGCTTTGAATTACCTCTGCTTTTGCCAGAGCCTATCATTAAACACTAATGCTAGCAGCCAACCTTTACTAAGTACTTTCCCTAGCCATCCAGGCTAAGCTCTTTGCATGTGCCATTTGTTCAGTCTTCTCAACAATGCAGCAAGGTGAGCACTATTATTATCTTCATTTTTACAGAAAAGAAAACTGAGGCTTAGAGAGGTCAAATATGTTGCCCAGGGCAATTCTGACTCCAGGAGCTGTGGCCTTAAATTAGTGCTGGGCTGCCCAGAATGTACAATCTCCTGCTGTATCTCTACATTGCTCACAAAGCAACCAGGACAAGACCTTGCAGAATTCATGTTTGTTGAATGAATGTGTTTGTTGAATGATGACTTGAATTTCCTATCTGAGAGTCAAATTTACATTTATGGTTTTACACTGTAGTTTAGACATAAGAAGCCTTTCTATTTACAACAATGTGTATCTATATATATAATGTATATGTATATATACATGTATTTTCCCCCCAAGTAATTGTTTTTTATAGTAATATTGTGAACAGAGATGTAATTAACAATGTTTCTTCCTCATTCAAACCACTTACTAAACCAATTAGCTTGATTAGGGAAAGATAAGAAAGAGGAAGATCATTTTGAACTGTGAAGGTCCGAATTCTAAAAAACTAAAAATTTAAATAAACACAGCTTTATTAGTTTCAGGCTCTTATATCTACCCTAATTAATATACTAAAACATTACCAGATGTTTGGCCAACTAGATATCCTTAAGGAAGAGTTGATTTAACAAACTAATAAAAAATACGTGCAAGTGATAAATGGCTTAAGTAAGCTGGGCACAGTGGCTCATGCCTGTAATCCCAGCCCTTTAGGAGGCTGACAGGAGGATTGCTTGAGGCCAGAAGTTCAACACCAGCCTAGGTAACAAAGAGAGACCCTATCTCTGCAAAAAATTTAAAAATTAGCCAGCGTGGTGGCATGTGCCTCTAGTCCCAGCTACTGAGGCACGCGGCAGGAGGATCGCTTGAGCCAAGGAGTTTGAGGTTGCAGTGAGTTAAGATCACAGTGCTGTGTTCCAGCCTGCACAACACAGCAAGACCCAGTCTTTAGAAATAAATAAATAGTTTAAGGGTAAATACATCCTCCGATATTCTTTCTGCTATCTTGTTTCCACTGTTTAAGTGTTTGGCAAATCTTTTGCCTGAGGTTGGTGCAAGAGGAAACAGCCCGATTTGACTTGTCACAAACTAGTCAAGTCCTAATTAATGAGATTTCACTGTATTTTAGAAAATTTCTTATTTACCTAAAACAGTATTTTTCTTCTATAATCTGTAACTCACAGCAAGAAGTGTGGTGGTGTCTATCAAGAATAAGCAGCAAGTTGTGTGGGAAGGAGAGACCCTCGCCCTTCTCTGTAAGGCTGGTGGAGCTGAAAGTCCCCTGTCTGTGAGCTGGTGGCACATCCCACAGGACCAGACACAGCCCGAGTTTGTGGCTGGCATGGGGCAGGACGGCACTGTACAGCTGGGTGCCTCCTATGGGGGATCCAGTTACCATGGCAACACAAGGTTGGAGAAAGTGGACTGGGCCACCTTCCAGCTGGAGATCACCTTCACTGCCATCACAGACAGTGGCACATATGAGTGCAGAGTATCTGAGAAGTCTCGGAACCAGGCCAGAGATCTGAGCTGGACTCAGAAGATTTCGGTTACTGTAAAGTCTCTGGGTAAGTGTCAGAGGAAGTCCTTTTCTGCACCTGTATATCACTCAATTCATTCTGCAGTGGAATTGGATTGCGTGTTATCCTGCATCCCCCAGTGATGGTATGTGTACCCTAGGACACAGAGCATAGTCTCTGGCTACCCTCACTGTCAATCAATCTTTAAAGTTTCTTCATCTTTGTAAAGATCATCTTTAGGGTGCAGCTTGTAAATTGTTGTTCAAAGTTAAAAACAAAACCTTATGAATCAGCTTACAGATGAGTATAGCTGAGCCTCATATCTTCTGGCTTTTGAGAGCTGCATCCCTGGGATTGCAGAGCCCATTGGAGCATGTGCAAAAAAAAGGGTTCTGATACTGAACCCACGCATGGGGGTAAGGGAAGGAGGCCAGACATCTGGGGTGGGGAGTGCTCCACCCACTCAGCAGCAGCTGTCTAAGTAGCAGATTGGGGAAACACTGCCTATTTGTTGTGGCTGCTGGGAACAGTCTTAGAAGAGGATCAACTTTGCAAAATTGAGGTCAGAGTTCAGGACAGACTGTCCTAAGAATCAACTTCTACTCTATAAAATATGAAACTCCAAATGTACAAAATGCGTGGTCCTACTCAAAGAGGTGGCAACTAGAAAAACTTGAAAGTGCTGCATTTTAATCTGGTACACATATTAGAAATTATGTTTCATTTTTCTGTCTAGAGTCAAGTTTACAAGTTAGTCTGATGAGCCGTCAGCCACAAGTGATGTTAACCAACACCTTTGACCTGTCCTGCGTCTTGGGGACTGGTTACTCTGACCTCAAGGTGCCACTCACTGTGACGTGGCAGTTCCGGCCAGCTAGCTCTCACGTCTTCCACCAGCTTATTCGAATCACCCACAATGGCACTATTGAATGGGGGAATTTCCTATCCCAGTTCCAAAAGAAGACGAAAGTTTCACAGTCTTTATTTCGTTCACAACTCCTAGTCCATGATGCCACTGAGGAAGAGACAGGAGTGTATCAGTGTAAAGTAGAAGTTTATGACAGAAATTCCCTATACAACAACCAACCTCCGAGGGCTTCTGCCATCTCTCACCCATTGAGAATAGCAGTCACTTTACCAGGTAAGTGTGACTTGAAATTAATCCCTGCTTTAAAGACAAACAAATAAATAGCAAGCCTCCCATTCTGGGTAAGTTATAACAATAAAACATAAAATACTTTCTCCCATATTTGTTCTGTCTAAGTAAGCACCACATAATGAATGATACCCAGGTTAACACTGAGTTAGTATGCATGGGTTGGCCACACTGGTTGTTAAAACATTGAAACACCTTCCATGCTGGCTAACTGCTGCTCTCTATCCATTCCCCATTTTCCTCTAAGTTCCCACCATCCAGCAACTAAAGGGTACCACGTGGCACAGCAGGGGGCCTCGAGGACCTGGCTCCAGGAGAGAAGATACGTTTTGGATTGGTCACTGTCCAGGCCTTACCAATTAGTAAACATTTGCAATGTCTCTGCTGGTGGTAGGGATAAGGTAAATTCCACTGGAATACATCCACCTACTTATTTGTAAGGTGTTAATGTATAAGAGTCAGAAAATTTATTATTACAATCACATATAATCCATCTCATCAACTGATAATAGAGCACAGGAGTTAAAAGTGAGATACCACCTAGGCAAAGTTCTGCTGTGTCATGTATCTTCTCTCTCATAGTCTGCATTCTCTTAGGACAGAGTGATGGAGAGACATTGAATTATTTAGTTCTGACAATCACTGGATAGCAGAACAGCTTTGGATGAGCCACTTAATCTGCTCAAGCCTTAGTTACCTGATCTGTAAATTGTTAATGTGCAATTTAAATATGGTAACATATATAACATGCCGAGTACCTGACATACCAAGATGATGCTCAAACGTGGTCACTGTCATTCTCGCTGCCGCTGTGCAACATTTTTGGTAATAGTAATGATCCCCTTGTTCTTGAATTCATGCTTAATTAATTTGTCCTCTCTGTGGTATTTGCAACTGCTGCCCCAATCTGTCTTCTTGAAACTTCCTTTTTCCTTGGCACCATGACACAAGATTTTCTCCTCCACTGATTTATTCTTTAAAGAAAATAGTTTCTCTGGATTTTATTCTTAGCTTTGATCTATTTTCATTCTATACGCTTTCCTGCAATGGACTCATCCCTACCTATGGATACAACCTGTATGTTCACAACTCCCAAATTCATTATCTTGACCAATTTCTCTTCTGATCTCCAGACTCATATATCCAGCTGTCTCCAAGACATGTCTGCACTCATTTTTATGTCAAAACATAAACCCCCCATTATCATCCAAAGCTCTTCCTTCTACATTGCCCCTTATGTCCCCACTCCCCATCAGTGACCCAAGTTGAAAACCTGAGTCATCACAACTCTTATGTTCACCTTGTATCTAAACTCCCATAGTGTGACATGCAAGGCCCTTTATCATCTGGTACATCTGTGTCTTTCCAGCATCATCTCCTTCAACTTTCCATCGTGAATTTGAGCTTCAGCCACACTGAATTACTTGCAGCTCCTCAATGGTCCATGTTCCCTCTTACTTTCAAAATCTTTGGTCAAGTTGCATCTTTTGTGCAGAAATCCTTAACCTCTTCTCCATCAGAATAATTCCTATAAACCGTTAAGACTCAGCTCAGAATTATCTCCTCCAGGAAGTCTCCCCTCGCTCCTGTATTTGGGCTAGGAGACCCTGCTGTGTGCTCAGATAGGCACTTCTACATACCTCTGACTTAACATGAGTGACATGAGGAACAAAAATTTTACACTGAGGCCAGAGGTGGCTCACACCTGTAATCCCACACTTTGGGAGGCCAAGGCAGGCGGATCACTTGACGTCAGGAGTTTGAGACCAGTCTGGCCAACATAGTGAAACCCCGTCTCTACTGAAAATGCACAAATTAGCCAGGCGTGGTGGTGTGCACCTGTAGTCCCAGCTACTCAGGAGGCTGAGGCACGAGAATCACTCTGCACAGGAAGTGGAGGTTGCAGTGAGCCAAGATCATGACACTGCACTCAAGCCTGCGTGACAGAGCAAGACTCCATCTCAAACAAAACAACCAAAAATTTCATACTTGAGAAAGGTTTCTCAAGACTTATTTCAGCTCCACATTCTAAATGTGGAAGACAGAGATCAGGGCAAATATCACTGTGCTGTGGTAGAGTGGCTGTCTGTCTACAAATGGCACTTGGCACCATCTCTAAGCCTCTGTCCCTGTACTTGTCTCCCTCTAGAGTGTGAGCCACTGAGGGAAGATATCCACAGGGCCTGGAATTGTCTGGCACATAATATAGTGTGTGCTTCATAAATGTTTGCTGAAGGAAGAGTAAAGAGACCTACTGGCAACATCAATAAGCAGTTACAAAAGTAGAGTGGGTGATGTGAGCAAGACGTGAGAAGCAGACTTGGGAACAAGGATTGTCACTCATCTTTCTGACAAAGCAGAAAAGCTGCTGGGGTCAAAGATTAGTTGACTCCACATCCATACGATGTTTCTACAGTTAAGTGGCCGCAAAGATGCACACAGTTTTAATCACTCATGTACAACTTCCTTTTGTTTACCCCTGTTTGAAGGCAGATACAACTAGAGTTTGAAAATTGTGAATCCAGAAATACTCTGCATAGTAAACACACAAACACAGCATTAACAGGGCCACTTTCTCCCAATCTGATACATGAAATATGACAAAAGAGATGCTTGTGCTTAAATACTGAAACAGTATCATGTGGAAGAGAGATACTGGGTTGTCTGTGTGACATTCCCTCTACCACACCACCCCTATCAAGCACAGGTGGCACTAGGACTAGTGGATGGAAGTCATGAAGAGATAAAATTTAACTTGATATCAGAAAGCATTCTGGAGTGGCAGAGCTGTCCAAAGATGAAATGGGCTGCCTTGTCAGCTAGTGATGTTGTTCAAGCTGGATGAGCAGTGAGCGGGGCTACTGTAGAGGGAGTTCACCCATATGATGGTGGGAGGATGCAGTATCATACTTGACCTCTAATGTCTCGACTACCTTAACTTTCTGTTTTGTAGCAAAGTAACTGTTTCCATTTTTTAAATTTAGATAGCAAGCTAAAAGTGAATTCAAGGAGTCAAGTCCAAGAGCTCTCCATCAACTCCAACATTGATATAGAATGTAGCATCTTGTCCCGGTCCAGTGGAAACCTTCAGTTAGCCATTAGTTGGTATTTTTCTCCTATTTCCACTAATGCCTCCTGGCTAAAGATCCTGGAGGTGGACCAAACCAATGTTATAAAAACTGGGGATGAGTTTCACACCCCATGGAGAAAACAAAAATTTCATACTGAGAAGGTTTCCCAAGACTTATTTCAGCTGCACATTCTGAATGTGGAAGACAGCGATCAGGGCAGATACCACTGTGTTGTGGAGGAATGGCTCCTGTCTACAAATGGCACTTGGCACAAGCTTGGAGAAAAGAAGTCAGGACTAACAGAATTGAAACTCAAGCCCACAGGTAAACCTTGCGGGTGTATCCTCACAATGTCTGTCTGTCTGATGGCTGTTTTCTCTTGGGCAGCTCTTCTATGGAGTGATTATGTGGGAGTAAAAATATGACCTAAAGTCATAGGAACAGTGTCCACCTACAAATGACTGCAGGACCGGGTAGTCCACCAAAGGAGGGGAGGTCACTTAAGGTGATTCAATCTGAGGTTTTGGGGAGCTGAGGTAGAAGCAAGATCCCTTTGATTGGTTCACTTCTCAGCCTGGCAGCCTGGTCTATGCAGCTACCCAGGGTATCGTATCTCCAGATCTCTATAATAACAAGCTGTGTCATTCCAGTGGGGCTGTACTGTAATTTGGCAGAGAAAGAGTAATACGAAGCATATTTCTCCCACTGTGAACAGAAACTGTACAACTCTATGGGGATGTGTGGAGAAATTGCTTCTCAACATTTAGCTGCCTAAACATAAGGCAAATAAGAGTAGTTAACTGTTGGAACGGCTTACTGAAGGAGTCTCCTCTTCCTCAGGAGATCTTTAAAAATGCAATGGAAGTTCCGCACTGGTCTAAGAGTGCCACTGTCTAAATGCGGGCAGGGTTGATTAGGTCTCTCAGCATAGGTTAGGTCACCTCCAGTGTTGATTAAAATTAAATGAACGTCACAGCCAAGGTTCGGGAACTGGCCAAGATCCAACAGCACAATGCAGAGAAGTTGATCTCATTTGGTGCTTAAAATACTATTTTCAAGGTAATGTTAAAAGAAAAAAAGAAAAAAAAAAAAAAGGATGATAACTGAGCATTACTATGTATTAGGCAATGGAATACAAAGATAAAGAAGGCACAGCACTGGCCCTTAAGGAGCTCCCAGTCTGGTGGGACAAGGGCAAAACAGCAGCTTGGTATGGGATCTCTTCCTGCCCTCTGGCTTCCCTTCTCTATGTTCTTCAAGTCCCTTCTTCTCCCTGCTAAATGTGTGTGTTCCTCAGGGACAGATCCTGGGCCTGTTTTGCTTCTTATTCTTTGCTTTCCTCAGAATTTCTTAAATACTGCCCTGGTTTCAACTACCACGTTCTAGATGATAACCCTGAGATTTTGTGCTTAGTCCTGATCTCCTGAGCTCCAAGCCTTCATCCCCAACTGCCTGCTGTACATTTCTACTTGGATGCCCCCATACTCAGCATGCCCTGAATTGCACTTAGCATCTCTGCCATCTCACCATGCTCATTTGTACTTCTGCATTTCCCATCTGTGTGATTGGCATTCTGTCTCCCAGTCATCCATGCCAAACCCTTGACCACATGTGCATGCCCCTCGTCAGGAGGCAGCCACTGCTTAGCTCAAGTGCTTCCCATGTACAAATGTGGACTCCGTGTTGTCAGATCTTTTTGCATATCTACAGATGCCTAAAATCTTTTTTGGTAACATCTCCCAGTTTAAGAATGTCCACAACTAATTCATTCTTTTTTTGTTTCTAAGACAGTCTGGCTCTGTCACTCGGGCTGGATTCAGTGGTGTGATCTTGGCTTACTGCAACCTCCGTCTCCCGGGTTCAAGCAATTCTCCCGCCTCAGCCTCCAGAGTAGCTGGGACTACTGGTGGCATGCGCCACCATGCCCAGCTAATTTTTGTAATTTTAGTAGAGACGGGGTTTCACCATATTGGCCAGGCTGGTCTCAAACTCCTGATCTCGTGATCTACCTGCCTTGGCCTCCCAAAGTTCTGGGATTACAGGCATGAGCCACTGCGCCTGGCCCAGTTCTTTTAAAATACTGCAAGTGTCAAGCAGAACATACCTGGGGGCTTGGCGTGGCTGTGGACTTCTAGTTGTGCACGTCATTTAGGGAACAAGTTAACGAAGAGGCCCCAGAAAGATGCTGAGAATGACTGGTCAGAGTTGTAAGAAGGATATTTTCTCTGAGGTTGGAAAAAAAGAAGTCAATTTCAAGGAGAAAATGGACTCCAGTAACAAAAACCACATAGAGAAAAGGACTAGAGGGTCCCTTGAACTGGGAAATTAGGCCCTGGCCAAGTATAGTGATGGGATTGGAAGCCAGATCACAATAAAATAGGAAGTAATTTGAGGCAAGGAAACAGTAACAGTATCACATAAGCTAATATTCCACGTGCTTCTCCATGAAGGAGAGAGTAAACATGGTAACTAAGAAAGAGTCCAAGATCAGACAGAATTATTCTCTTAAAGACAGATTAATAAATGTGTTAGGGCCGGGCATAGTGGCTCATGCCTATAATCCCAGCACTTTGGGAGGCCAAGGCGGGTGGATCACCTGAGGTCAGGAGTTCGAGACCAGCCTGGCCAACATGGTGAAACCCCGTCTCTACTAAAATACAAAATTAGCCCCCTGCCTGTAATCCCAACTACTTGGGAGGCTAAGGCAGGAGAATCACTTGAACCCGGGAGGCAGAGGTTGCAGTGAGCTGAGATTGTGCCGTTGCACTCCAGTCTGGGCGGCAGAGTGAGACTCCATCTCAAAAAAATAAAAATAAAATAAAATAAATAAATAAATAAATAATAAATAAATAAATG
>NW_016804657.1:7484762-7488461 GCF_001698545.2 Rhinopithecus bieti
GCAGAGTGAGACTCCATCTCAAAAAAATAAAAATAAAATAAAATAAATAAATAAATAAATAAATAAATAAATAAATGTGTTTGTAGTATAATTATAGTAATGCATGCTATAATTTCTTTATTTTGTTTGTAACTACTTTAGCCTTCATTCTAAATCCTCACCTGCTGGCTAGCAAGGGGGAAAAAGGTAAATGTCAAAATCTGTTTAAAACTTAGTCTAATCCAGTCATCTAAATAGTTCCCTTGGATGGCTTTCTAACACTTGCATCAAATGTTCAGTCTCTCGGATGGCCTCCTCTCTTTCTGCGTCTACACCCAGGTAATATCTGGGTGGATGGGAGGAGAGTAATTTGCTAAGAATGAGGGGTCCTGGTGGAATCATGGCTTGAGGGAGGTGCTGAAAGTTGTAAATGACCACTTTGGGAAGTAGAGGAGGAGTGAATCAAGGATAAATAAAAGCAGCAGGCAGAGGGCCCTGCAGAAGCTGTGTGGTTTTCAATGGCAGGGTCCAGCAGGCAAGCAGTTGGGCTAAAGAAGGAAAGAGACTGGTTTCATTCCTAGCAGTGAATGTTCTGGCAAATGTGAGAGAAAAACAGGGACCAAGGACAAGGATTAAAATGAATGTGGCCGGGCGCCGTGGCTCACACCTATAATCCCAACACTTTGGGAGGCTGAGGTGGGCAGATCACTTGAAGCCAGGAGTTCAAGAGCAACCTGGCCAACATGGTGAAACCCCATCTCTACTAAAAATACAAAAATCAGCTGGGCATGGTGGCACACACCTGTGATCCCAGCTACTTGGGAGGCTGAGGCAGAAGAATTGCTTGAAACCAGGAGGCAGTGGTTGCAGTGAGCCGAGATCGTGCCTCTGCACTCCAGCCTGGGTGACAGAGCAAGACTCTGTCTCAAAAAATAAAAATAAAATAAATGCACTGATGTCTAAAGAATGTAAGAGTTTCCCAGTGAGAACTAGATTTTTCAGAGGTGGTATCCAATCTGAACATCTGCATTCTCTAATTTACTGCCATTTTATTGTCTAGGAAGTAAGGTACGTGTCTCCAAAGTGTACTGGACCAAAAATGTGACCGAGAACAGAGAGGTGGCCATCCACTGCAGCCTGGAGAGTGTAGGCAGCCCAGCCGCTCTGTACTCTGTGATGTGGTACTGGAACAGAGAAAACTCTGGAAGTAAAATGCTGGTGCACTTGCAACATGATGGCTTGCTGGAGTATGGGGAAGAGGGGCTTAGGAGGCACCTGCACTGTTACCGTTCATCCCCTACAGACTTTGTCCTGAAGCTTCATCAGGTGGAGATGGAGGATGCAGGAATGTACTGGTGTAGGGTGGCAGAATGGCAGCTCCATG
The DNA here is from genome assembly GCF_001698545.2 of Rhinopithecus bieti. Classification (NCBI taxonomy): domain Eukaryota; kingdom Metazoa; phylum Chordata; class Mammalia; order Primates; family Cercopithecidae; genus Rhinopithecus; species Rhinopithecus bieti. Next base: position 7,486,126 of record NW_016804657.1, read on the forward strand.
GACACCCAAGCAAGTGGATTAATCAAGCATCTGATGAGTCACAGCGGATGGTGCTCACGGTGCTGCCTTCAGGTAACCGGGGGTTTATCTACCGTGAGCTCATGGTCAGGAGGATACATGGCTCTCCTCTTATGCTCTCCCTCTCACCTATCTTTTGCTCCTTCTTCAGACTGAAGACAATTTTCAGGTTCCCTAAAGAAGATGACTTTGCTATCTCTCTCAATAGTAACTCATTTGAACAAACAAGGTCCACATGAGGTTTTGGCACAGACGCTTAAGTATCAGGAGCATCTGACAGGTCCATGTCTTTCTGCTGGGGTTCAAGGAGAAGGTGGGAGGTGAGCAATAAGCTAAGCTTACTGAGGGAAAGGGCCATTGGAGAAGTAGGGGTGTGGTCTTGGTGCCAGACACCAGGAAGCATAAAGGGAAAATCATCAATAAAGGTAACAATCCTGAGACACCAGTTAGCTTTAGTGACACTCCTTGGGAAGGACAGAATGCTGTTGAGAACATATGGGAACATCTAAGATGCAGGGATAGGTGCATCCCAGCCCAGCAGGGCTTCCAGAGGGGAAGGTGAGGCTATCCAATTTGTTCCTTGAGGGGGTCCATCATTGTTTTTCCGTGTTCATTCTTCAGTGAAGTTTTCTCCTGAGTGCCAGGCAGAAATGTTTTTTCTATCAGCCTTTTTTTTTCTTTCCAACAATTACAGGAAGTCTCATACTCGTGAGCACATTCCGTACATGTTTTCCCAGTGGAATTCATAGAGTCTGTAGAATCGGCAGGTTTTGCAGTAGAATAAATAGATAAGAACTGTAAAAAGTATACAATCTGATGAAAAGCATGTCTTCTCTGAGGCAGATGGATCCTTCACAGCATACATATTGTTAATCTTTGTGAGATCCTTGTAAAACAGGTATATGGTCTTTAAAAGATAAACCTGGAAAGAAAACATTAAAAATTGAGTGGCCTTTGTATTCTTCAGAAAGCCTTTGTCATGACAAACTGAGGGTTTTGAGGGTAATGAATGTTGAGGATTTCCAAGGAAATCCCTGTAATGTAGCATCTGGGCTCCTCTACCTGGCTGTTCCTTTCTGGTAGTCAGGGAGGCAGTGTGGGTGATAAAAAGTCCCAGGGGCTGGAATCAGACCAGCCTAAGCTCAAATAACAGCTCTACTACCAATAGCAGCTATGAAATCATACTCTGGTTACTCGTTGTGAGTCTCAGCTTTCTATAAAATGAAGATCATAATATAAATATATATAAAGTATCCAGTACAGTGCCTGGCACATGGTCAGTACTCAGCAAATGTAATCTCCTTCTCCCCTTATGCCTCCAAACATGCGGCACATACATATACACACAGGTATACACACACCTACATGTGTACATCTATGTGACAAAATAATGGTACTTGTTTAATAAATAACTGTATGAGGTTCTGAGGGCACAAAAGTGTATATACAGAGTCTATTCCCACAGAGCTTAGAGTCCAGTGGGAGAAATCAAGTCCAACATAATAGGTGTCTTCAAAGAGGTATTTCCCATAGACTATGGGAACAACAGAGGCAGGGCTGGGGTGAAGGGCTAGGTAGGGAGGCAATCTGGGAAGGTTCCCCAGAGTCTGGGGCTTATGAAAAGGAAGAAACTTATTTTAGGAAAATGAAAGAGTATGCAAGATGATAATAAGATGTAAAAGTTCATGTTATATTCGGGGAACTCCTGGTCACTGAGAATGGCAGGAACTGCAGTCTCTATGGTACAATGGCAAGAGATGAGACCAGTGAGGTGGAGAAGGTACAGATAGATCCCAAATGTGTCTAGAGTATGAAGCTAAGAAGGAAGAACTTTATCATGACAGTGATGGAGTGTCATTGAAAAAGTTTAAGCAGGGGAGTGACATGATCAGGTTTTCCTTTTAGAAAGTTCCCACATTAAAATGAATTGGAGGCTGGGCACGGTGGCTCACGCATGTAATCCCAGCACTTTGGGAGGCCGAGGCGGGCGGATCACCTGACATTGGGAGTTTGAGACCAGCCTAACCAACATGGAGAAACCCCGTTTGTACTAAAAATACAAAAAATTAGCCGGGCGTGGTGGTGCATGCCTGTAATCCCAGCTACTTGGGAGGCTGAGGCAGAAGGATCGCTTGAACCCAGGAGGGGAAGGTTGCGGTGAGCCGAGATCATGCCATTGCACTCCAGCCTGGGCAACAAGAGTGAAACTCTATCTTAAAGAAGAAAGAAAGAAAGAAAAGAAAGAAAAGAAAAGAAAAGGAAGGAAGGAAGGAAGGAAGGAAGGAAGGAAGGAAGGAAGGAAGGAAGTAAGGACGGCA
>NW_016804657.1:7488754-7518566 GCF_001698545.2 Rhinopithecus bieti
GGAAGGAAAGAAAGAAAAAGAAAGAAAGAAAGAAAGAAGGAAAGAAAGAAAGAGGGAAAGAAAGAAAGAAAGAAAGGAAAGAAAGAAAAGAAAGAAAGAAAGAAAGAGAAAGAAAGAGAGAAAGAGAGAAAGAAAGAAAGAAAGAAAGCAAGAAAGAAAGAAAGAAAGAAAGAAAGAAAGAAAGAAAGAAAGAAAGAAAGAAAAGAAAGAAAGAAAGAAAGCTAGAGAAAGAAAGAAAGAAAGAAAGAATTGGAGGGGAGGCCAACAGTGCGGGGAGAAGTATATGAAATGTTGGAAACCAAGTTGGGAAAAGGTGAAAGCCTGAGCTAAGGCAGTACCCATGATGACTAAGAAAAAACAGGCATTAGGTATTAGGAGATGTCATCTTCAGGATTTAGAGGCTGATTCATTGTATATAGAGGGCAAATGAGCAGAAAGAGAGAATTAAGGATCAACATTTGGATTCTAGCTTAGATGGATACTGGGGTCATTTACCAAGCAAGGTAATATATGACAGGGGTTTGGAGGGGAAGATTAATTCAGTTTTGAATAAGCTGGGCTGGAATTGAGTTCAGAGTACCTGTGAGTTATTGATAAAGATCTGTCTAATAGACATTAAGACTTCCAAATGGGATCTGCACCAGAGTTGTAGATTAGAAGTCATCCATTGGTAGCCAATAATGATGCCCAAGGGTGGAGCTCTGGGATAAACTACCGTTTCTCAGGGAGTGGAGAGCTTGTGAAGGAGACTGATAGGAGTGATGGGTTGCTGGGAAGAGAATCAGGATTTGGTGGTACCACAGACACTAAAGGCAGAGAGGGTATCAAGAGGGTGAGGAGAGTTGACAGACTCAGCTCTTGCAAAGAGGTTGATTAAGATAACAGTGGGAAAGTATCCATTGGATTTGACATTGTGGGACAATTACAGAAAAGTAATCAGGAAAGGCAGACTGCAGCAAGTTGAGGAGGGGAGAGTGGGCCTGTTAATGCAGATTGTGCTTTCAAGAGCTTTGATGTCAAGGGGAAGAGAGAAGAAAATAAAATGGCAAAAGTTATCCAGAAAAAGTGAAAGTGTTTTAGTTTTGCTTTTTTTCTGTTTTGGTTTGAAGATGGTACAGATTTGAGCACATTTATGTTTTAGAGGGGAGAAAGCCAGCAGAAAGAAAGAGAGAAAGAGAGATAGAAAGGAAGGAAGGAAAGGAAGGAAAGGAAGGATTAATAGAAGAGTAGATATGACTGACAGTCCAACATCTCACCATGCATGCGCCATCTCCTTTCTGGAATGCTCCTCCATGCCATCTTTCCCTGGTCAACACTCTCACCCAGCAACTTAACTGCCACTGCCTCAGAGACTTCCCTTATTCTTTTAGCCCTCACACCTGCAGTTACCTGTTTAACATCTGTCACACTGCTAGACTATACTATAGGCAAAGATGATGTCTCATTTGTAGCACTAGCACAGTGCCTGGCACATAGGGGATGCTCAAATGTTTACTGAATCACTGTGTAATTGCACTCCTGGTGAGTACCAGGTCTATGTGTTATCAAGATCCAGTTCAAATATAATATGCTACTTATGGTCACTTACCAGATGATTTTCCATGCTCTCTATCTGGCTATCCCAGCTTGGGCTGGGTTTAGGGGCCACGCAATAGGATTGTAGAGCATGTGGCTCAAGTAAAGGCAGGAAAGTTAAGAGACATTTTTTCGGAGAATGGACCTTGCCTTTTCTTCTCTATCTTATTTTCTTACCAATGACTAAGCCATGGCAGGGACAACAGCTGCCTCAGTCTTTTTACCTTACCTTTAGGCCCTAGACATAAATGTCTTATTCTAGAGAACTGTCTGTGATTAATTGATAGGCCAGGCTGTAAGGCTTCCTGGGAACTGAATTATTTGTAGTGGTGTGGTACTTGTTACTATTTCTGAGCTTTTATTAGGGTAAGAGTCTATTTAGAAAGTAGAGCCTTGGGCCAGATGTGATAACAGTGTCTCTACAAAAAATTTAAAAATTAGACACATGGTTGATGCACGCCTGTAGTCCTTGCTACTCAAAAGGCTGAGATGGGAGGATTGCTTGAGTTTGGAGGTCAAGGCTGCAGTAAGCCACGATCATGCCACTTCACTCCAGTCTGGATGACAGAGCAAGACACTGTCAAAAAAAAAAAACAACAACAACAACGAGAGAGAGAGAGAAAGAAAGAAAGAGAGAGAGAGAAAGAAAGAGAAAGAGAAAGAAAGAAAGAAAAGAAAGGAAAGAAAGAGAAAGAAAGAAAGAAAGAAAGAAAGAAAGAAAGAAAGAAAGAAAAGAAAGAAAGAAAGAAAGAAAGAAAGAAAGAAAGAAAGAAAGAAAGAAAGAAAGAAAGAGAGAGAGAGAGAAAAAGGGAAAGGAGAGAAGGGAAGGGAAGGAAGTAGATTCTTGAAGGAGCTGTCTGTCTCTATCACATGGAAGTTTTTGGAGATGCCAGGCTACTTACCTGTGCTTCCCAGTGCCTCCATCAAGGCCTGGCACATGGCATTCAACAAATGCTTAATGAAAGAATGAGCAGGCAAATCTTCAGTTGGGTTGAAAGAGGATGCTGTCAGTGATTCACTTATTCTGGGATGCACTTGTTATCAGGTTACCTTACCCTACTTTTATTTCTTGGCAAGAGCCAACTCCCACATGGCTGCATGTTTGGGGTTGGGTAGTCGGTAAGAGTTGGCAGCCCCCTCTTTATCTCACACCTCTTTTCTTCTGAAGTCAGTGTCTCTGAGGAAATATCAAAAAGGAGTGCTCCTTTTGCTGTGCTTGGCTGTGGGTGGAAGCACATTCTAAACTAAGCCTCATGATGAAGTGCTCTCATTACATTTTTGGCTTTGTTTTGAAGGCCTTGTACTTTGAGCATTGGCCACTTACTCAGATTAATTCAAAATGCCAAACCTTAATGGTTTGAATGTCACTAATTCTAATCCAGATATGGGTGAGAGGCAGATGGTGGGAAATGGTGACTGTGGGATCCAGAGCAAACACTGCCCTCCCAGGAGAGGTGATTTAGCAGCACAGGCGGTAATAGTTGCTAGCTGTTGGCCACTTCAGCATGGTAAGGGGCACACCTTGCCATCCTTTGATGGTAGATTGCGCTAAGCTGAGCAGCCTCATCCCCACCAGGATAGCCAAGCCCTCTGGCTGTTCCTTCATGCTGAAAAGCAGAGTAGTAGATTTATTTCCACCTCCTGTGTAGTGGCCCCATCTCGCCATCATTACCCCACCATTCTAGCAACTGTAATACCTGGTGCTGTGGACTTTCACCTCACAATTCTCTGCCTCCCATGAGTAGAAAAGGAAGCCAGAGCCCCTGGATCCACTTCAGTCTTTGCTGAATGGCACCCAGGTTTGAGGACAGGGGGACCAGAGATCTAAGGGAGAGAAAGCCTGTGGAGGAAGATGGCCAAGCCTGGGGTCCCTATGTGAGGAATCTGTAGGCTCCAGCCCTGTTCTCTCTCTGTTCTCTTGGGAGAAGGTTTCCTGTGATTTTCTTAGCTTTCTCAGTAGCATTCTAGATAATATTTATCGCTTGCTGACTCCACAAATGCTTTAGGCACTTCATTAGATATTAGATGCTTTATTATACATGATCTCATCACAGCTGTAGAAATTGTTATCCCTATTTGGTTGATGAGGAAACTAATGATTAAGAGAGGATAAGTAACTTGTCCAATGTCAATAACAGCACATTGAAGACTGAGGATTTGAACTCAGCTCTCTTTGAAACAGAGTAGGTGCTCATTCATTACTCTGCACAAATGCCCACAGCCAGTGGTTATAATACCTGGACTCCGTGGCTCCATTCACTTGCATCATTGCAGTCTATGCTTCCTTCTCGCCGTGGGCCTTCAGATGTACTCAGATAAGACCGGGGAAGAATAACTGTAGTCAAGCAGGGTCATTGGAAGAGGGGTCAGATAGGATGTGGAGCAGAGGGATGGTAAAGAATTCAAAACCTAACTTTATCATTGCTCACCAATTCAAAACACAAAACCAAATTTAGGATGAAGGATACAAATGAGATCAGAGAAAATCCAGGCCACGAACCTCTGCAGCTCTTTGCCAGCCTCATTCAGAGCTGCCAGCCGAATGTTCAGCGATGATCTGTACTTTGTGTAGCATGATGGCAGCCATCCCTGGGTTCCCATGTGTGGAATGTGCTTGTGCAATTGATTCATTCATCAGGCTCCATTGAGACCCTGTGAACAAAGAGTTGAGGAAGATAAAAAGACACACAAGACACAGGCCCTACCCTCAAGGAGCTCACAGTGCAGGAGGTGAGCGAATGTCTAGATTCATTCTTGACTTCCATCAAAGAGATGTTCTTCAACATGTAAGATTCATCGGCAATGCCAAAAATGGAATTCTTGAAGCAGAAGTTTGGTCAAGATGACCTCTAAACCTCTTTTCATCTCTAAGCATCTATAATCCCATGAATCCTGTAGCTTAACCTTTGAAGAAGAAATTGCTTATGTCATTACAATTTTCCAGTAAAAGCACAGCTACTGTTAGCATTGAATATTTCAGAACAGCCCTGATTTCAGATATCATGTCATAAATAAATGTAATTGGAAGACTACATTTAGTAATTGGTCTCTTTAAGCATGTGTCTTTCTGCTTCAATAGACTGTTGCCTGAAACCTGTGGTGTTTGCAGTCCTCTGGGCCTTTGCTTCCCTGGCTGTGTGGCCAGGAGCCACTCAGGGGCTGCTTGTGTGTGCTCTGTGCGTGTCTGTTGCTAGTGCTTCCCGGCGGACTGCAGCTGTGGGATGATCATATGCTTCAGCATGCCTTTATATAGTATCTTTTGCCCATGTGGTTGCAGTCAATCCAATTTAATTCAGATCAGCAAAAGTTACTGAGCACATGTGCTAGGCACTGTAGGGGATGTAGAAACAAATGGCACTATCAGACATACTCAAGTAACTATAATGAACAAAGGAGACGAGTAAAAGGGAATTAAAGAAGCCTAAACAAAGGACTGAGCGAGAATGGGATGGAAGAGAAGAACTGTGCCTGCAGCAAGGTAGGAAGAGCTGGGAGAGTGGGAAGTGTGACGGAGCTAGCCCAGAAGGACCTAGAGGCTCAGATGCATGGAGCATGTCAGGTGGTGGCCACAGCCAGAGCAACAGAGGAAAGGAGTGGAAGGGAGGGGACCAGGGAAGGGGGAGACCCACGGGGAGGGCCAGGCTTGGGTCAGCGGGGTAAGGGGCTCCTCATTGTGGGTGCGATTGTTTTATAAGGGCAGTGCAGAGTGCAGGGCAGAGTGTGTGTATGTGTGTATGTGTGTGTGAGAAAGAGTGTGCCTGTGTGTTGGAGAAGCAGCAGTGGGAATAACTCAGTTAAAAATTCAGGACTGGCAACACTGTTGAGAACGAGGGTTGAATTATAGATATCTTTTCTGAGGAAAGAAGATTAAAGGAGAGGTTTTCTTTTTTGTTTTGTTTTTCATTTTGGCTGTTAGTTTTAAGTAGGTCATTGGAACCTCCGGTGGTTGGAAATTGCAGGGCAAGGGGGTGTTGCATTAGAAGAGCCCGTTCCAGGAGCTCTCTTCCCCCGGTGCTCAGTCTTGTGCTCCTCATGATTTCAGGGGCACACTGCTATTTGGCCCCATTATTTTTACATATACTTGCCTGTAACAATAAATCCCAGGAGTGTTTGTAATTGATTAGTACAAATAAGTTGGAGATGAATTACTCTCTGTTTCTCCCTTCGTTGCAGAGCCCACGCTTCCTTCCAGGATCTGCTCCTCGGCCCCTTTAGTCTATTTCCTGTTCATCTGCCCTTTCGTCCTGCTCCTGCTTCTGCTCATCTCCCTCCTCTGCTTATACTGGAAGGCCAGGAAGTTGTCAACATTGCGTTCCAACACACGGAAAGAAAAGGCTCTCTGGGTGGACTTGAAAGAGGCTGGAGGTGTGACCGCAAACAGGAGGCAAGACGAGGAGGAAGATGAAGGCAACTGAATCCCAAGAGGTACCTGCAGCCAGTAAGGAAAGGTGGGGTTTTTTTAATTGGGCTAACTGGGGGTAAATCAATCTCGGTTCTGTCCTCAATGATGACTGCGGCCTTGGGCAAGTTACCTAGGAATCAGAGGGAGCGTTCGCTGAGTGCTTATTGGTTCTACGCACTGTTAGGTGTTCCTTTGTGTCTTACCTCATCCACCTCTTGTATCCCCCCGCTTGGAACCAGATAGCATCTCTTGAAGGTTCAGGTCCCTGGGCTGCAAGGAGATAAGAGGCTCCCTCACACAGCCTCTGGAGGGCTAAATGAGATCCTGCAGCTGTGCCCTGGTGGGGCTTCTCTCTCCTTCTTGTGTCAGTTGTCACACCTGCTCTAGGTAATCACTTTCCTCCAGATGAGAGGTGTAGGAAGGGGCCTGATGCCAGCAAGGCAAAAGGAATTGGGAACATGCTCTTTGTTTACCTAAAATCTGTCCCCCCAACAAGAATGTAACTTCCTTCAAGGCAGAAATCCAATTTTCTTCTCCCAGCCCACCTACAAAGGCCCACTCAAGAGCAAGCTCTGCGTAATAGGTGCTTAATTAATATAGATTCTTTGACAAAATGATAAAACATTTGTAACCTGAGTTTGGGTTTTTTTTTTTGTTTATTGTTTGATAAGACTTTTTATGAATTAATTGCTGAGCAAAACTTTTAAAACTCATGTAACAGTACTCCAGTCAGCCCCCCAAGGCCTCATACCCCTGCTTCCCCCCACACCTCCATACCCCCACCAAAAGGTCCATCTGGCTCCTGGTGCTCAGCCAGTGCCTTATTTTCTTTGACCTGACAGCACTGGGTGGTAGGGAAGGTATTGTTTGGAGGAGCGGAGTCGACAGTGCCACCGTTCCCTCATACTCCTGCAGGGCTGGGGTTTAGGGGCAGCAGTAGGTCAAGTCTGGTTCCTCAAGGTTTCCTATTCTCAGTTGCAAAAAGCAGGCAGTGGGGGTGGGGTGTAACAGCTTAAAGCTTTCAACAGCTGTCCCCACTGGGCCTGCAGTCCCCTCATCTTTGTTTCAAAAGCCACTCAGGCCCTGTTGTAGCCAGAATTGGAAATCAATCAGTGCCACCTAACAGACATGAGAAAACACATCTATTTATTATCTATGTGACCAACCGAGTTGCTTTAACACTCGTTAATTTGCATTTCCAAGGAGAGCAATTTAGTTTTAATTATTTGATCAGGCACACACGTCCTCTCCAAACATAATTAGTTCCTTCATAAGGGGATTATTGGTGGCTATGAGCACTCCTACTGTGGACCTACCAGTTCCTTAAACTCATGTCCCTTCATAGCCTGATTTAAAATACTCCAAATCCTTCCTTAAACATGTCAGCACATTTGTTTCTTGTCACCCAGGTAAGGGAGCATATTTTTACAAACAACAAAGCTGAAATGAAGACTTTTTTTTTTTTTGAGATGGAGTCTTGCTCTATCGCCCAGGCTGGAGTGGAGTGGCGCGATCTCGGCTCACTGCAAGCTCCCCCTCCTGGGTTCACGCCATTCTCCTGCCTCAGCCTCGCCAGTAGCTGGGACTACAGGTGTCCACCACCACGCCCCATTAATTTTTTTTTTTTTTTGTATTTTTAGTAGAGATGGGGTTTCATTGTGTTAGCCAGGATGATCTTGATCTCCTGACCTCGTGATCTGCCCGCCTCGGCCTCCCAAAGTGCTGGGATTACAGGCGTGAGCCACCGCGCCTGGCCGAGACTTCTTAGAAAGTGTGATGACCCTCTGCCGCTATTTTTTAGAAACCTGTATTTTAATTCAAAGGGAAAGAGTGCAGAAGCGAGCCTGGGCCGAGAATCTTGGATGGACTCTGCTGTAGCCCTCTGTGGGAGCACTCTTCCCCCCATCCCTCCTCTCTCCTCACATGGACACCTCCTTCAGCTCAAACACCTCTTCCCCTTTGAATCCAGCACAGACATAGCACAGAGGAGATGTAAGCAGACAGGGAGGGTCTCCTGGGAATGTAGACATTTAACCAACTTGAGCAATCCGCTTGTTTTACAGCTTCCTGCTTTGCTGCCTGTTTCTTCCCAAGCCCCGTGTGCAACGTGGTGACCTAGTCAGCTGGAACCAGCTCCTGAAAGACCCTGGCAACTTCTAGATGAACCCAAGTGAACTTTCCTCATTACCATCCTGAAGTCACTACCCCGGGAGGAGCTACAGCTTCATGACCATAACATGTGACCTATGTGCTGGCAGCATGACTCACTGAGGCTGCGCCACTGGGACCCTTCCCTACATGCACCGATGCACTCTCTCCCCTCTCCACCACCCCGTGAAACCCTCCTGTCACTTTCCTTCAGAGACACCACTTTGGAGAATATTCCCAGCGCTCTCCTTGCTTGTGACAAGTGAAACAAACTCCTTTTGATCAAAACTCATGTTCTTGTGGAGTCATTTGTTACCCACCAGGCAAACAAACCCCGGTTTTTTTCAGGGAACAGAGACCCTCAGATATGAAACTGTTCTGGCCAGAGCAGAGCATGGGGAAGTATGAGTTCCCAGGGGGTACCTGCTGCATGTCAGGGCCTGTGCTAGGAGCAAGGGGTCCTGTGGTGACTCAGACACAGTCCTGTCCCCCTGGGATGCTCACCTTGTTTGTCCTGGATGCTCTGCTTTCATGAATGGGACTTAGAGCACCTTCGATAGTCTAACCAGCTACATGGCACTGTTTGTCCCATAGGCATCTAAAACCCTCCAAAACTAAAACACCCCCACAGTATTTTCTTCCTTTTAAACTTATAGAATAAAATTTGCCCTGATCCATTTCAACAGACATTTTATGCCTCTTCTCTCTCCAATTACATACTTGTTGACTTTTGGTTTTTGAAACTTACTGGAGAGCTTTACTTTTACTCATTGATTTCAGCTTTTCCATTTCATGCCACCACCTGGTTTTACTTTCAGCTTTTTGTATTATAAATCCTCCTTGGCAAAAGGACAAGCCTCTGTCTCAGTTGACCAGCCAGGACCTATGGGCCAAATGAAGCCCACCATCTGTTTGTTTTTTAAAATATAATATATTGGAATATGGTCACTCCCATTCGCTTACATACTGTCTGTGGCTGCTTTCACAATAAAAATGACAAAGTTGTGTAGTTGCCACAGAGACCATATGACGTACATTGCCTAAAATGTTTATTACCCGGCCCTTCACAGAAAACGTTTGCCAGCCCCTGCTGTCCTGTAATGTTCTGTCTCTCTTAGCCATGTATTATGTCCCTGGGAAACTGATTTGACCTCTTATATCTGAATCTCTTATATATCTGATTAATCTAATAAATAATCTTAGGCTTTCAGGATTGGCATCTAGTCCCAGCCATTCTGAAGTTCAACTCCGCTGTACCAGGCTCATACTATAGATGGGAAGCTTATCACCCCGCAGCATTTCACATCATCATACTGAGTACCTACTCTGTGCTAGATAAGCTGACACAGAGATGATTAAGGCATGGTTGCTCTGTTCATTATTTTTATTGTATTGAAATGTATAGAAAAAAACGATTTATGGCAGATGAATACAATGGTATAAAGTCATGTGCCATAATTTCTTACAATTGTATAGGATTTTTTCATCATCTCAGAATTTTACAGCATCTCTATACAAAAGGAATTGTTATTCCTGTCCAACAGGTAAGGAATTAAAGCTTAGAGAGGTTGGGATTTATCCAGGATCACCCAGCTGTATGCAGAAGAGTAAAAGCTCAAATTTAGGTCTGCTGACAAGTCCTGGACTCTTTCCACAATAAACACCATGCTCAAATCCATCGCTATGGGGGAAAATCTGGATATAATAATAGCAACCTTGAGTGGTTGTTATGGTGATCAAATCAGATAAATCAATGGAGATAAGTTTTAAAACCATATCAAGTCATAAATGAATGTCAGCATTAACCCAAGTTTTTCTAGGACTTAACCTATCCATGTACACAAATAAAATATAATCAATAGTAATAATCCAAATTCTACAGGCTTTTCCCCCAGGATATTTACACAGGGTCTTGACCGTCTACGGTGTCCTTTAGATATTTCTGGGGGATTCCCCAAAACTCTGGAAATTTTTTTGTAAAGAGATGAGGTCTCACTATATTGCTCAAGCTGGCATTGAGCTTCTGAGCTCAAGTAATCCTCCTGCAAGAGCCTTCCAAGTAGCTGGGACTGCAAGTACACACCACCACGTCTGGCCCGGATTCTGTGAATTCATATGAGCTCACAAGCAAGTCCATTCCCATGTGGTTCCCTGCAGCTCTCTTGGGCTCTGCAGGCTCCCACTGCAGCTGGCATGCTGGAGCACATGAGATGCCAAGCTGAGTGGTGTTCAGTGGTAAGGAATGAAAAGGGTCTCCTTCTCTTCCTGTCTTTACATTACATTCTTCTGTAAGGATACAAATTCAAGATTGTTTGCACCTCTGTGTCTCTAAAGATTACCTTGTGAAAACTGTTCCATTAACATTTGCCCAGTATCTCCTTTCTCCATAGAGTCCAGACACCAGTAAGTCTGTGGCCAGGCTGGGAGAGACTTCATGCTATTCTCTCCATTTCCCATTCCCTGTTCCCAGCAGCCTCTGCACTAACCTCCTCATCACAGGTCCTCTTCTCCTCCAGCAGGAAGGTTATACAATTGTGCTGTTGGGGAGGCTCTACCACTTGGCAAACAGAGCCTGAGAAGTCGGCATTCCCTGTAGGCTCAGGTGGGACTTCTGTTATACTGGCCATTAATTTTTACTCCTAATAAAGTGCTACAGGCCTTTAGAAAACAGAGACAACTTCATAAAGATGTAAGTTGAATTGGGCTTTAAAAATAAGAAAATATTTTGACAGGAGAAGGGTTAAGTAGGGGTCTGGACAGAGGAAGCCCCATGAAAACTGCAGTGCACAGAATAGCTTTGGGGTTAAGTGTCAGATGTATGAAGGGAAGCAATGGTAGGTAAATCTGGAAAGGTAGTTAGAGCAAAATTCTGGGGTTGGGGAAGGACAGAAGAACAGATCTTGAACACGCATAATATCTTGAACTTCATGTGGTGGACAACAGTGAGCCAGTGAATGTAATGTAGTAGGGAAGGAGGATTGAAAAGCAACAGCATAGATGATAGGTGGGGTTGGAGTGAGGACGGCAGTGGTATGAAGGTGAGTCAGGGAAGCCAGCTGGAAAACTGTCTTCACTCTTAATTTGTGTAATGGCTATAACACCAATTTTGTGAGCATTTTGAGTATAGAAAAAAATTATCAGAAAGTCTCAAGTATCTTATCAAGCTCACAGAGGTACCTCCTATATGTTTGTTAAACACAATGACACGTTATGAGACTCTCCTTGTGTCTAATAAATGTTTGTTAACCTAGTTTCTACTAATAAGTGTAGAGATAACAGACAGTTCCATCCATTCATATTAACTGGCTTTCCACTTTTTAAATTTATTCACCTTTACATTTAATTTACTTGTTAGAAATTTGGAGTTTCTACCATATTGTCTCTTAATCCAAAGCTCCTTCTGAACCGGCTCTGACTGCCAAATAGAGATGTTTTAAGTTGAAGCATAATTATCACATTAAACCATTTACCGAGACAAGAGACTATATGGGAGGAGGACAGTGATTAAGAAGTTTCTATGTTATAAATAACCAGCATAGGAAAATCCAAATTTATTACTCCTATAAGGTCACATTGGCAAGGTCACCGAGAGGCTGTGTGCTTCCATTTTAAATGGCTTTTCAATAATAGGATTCTTGGTGGACTTATCTCACCCTAGTCCCTTTCTGGGTACCTTGTGCTCCAGCCACACCAAATTACTTGCCAGGTAATTACTCCCCAGGTCTCTACCAAACATGCCCCTGATTTTGTATCTTTCATTTGGAAATTTTCTCCTTTTGTGTGATCCTGTTCATCCCACTCAATTGACTTCAATATGTGTTTATTGCTAAGTGTGTCCACATAAGATACCAGGGAAAAACAATACTGTTTGTTCTTTCATTTGCATCTTCTGGGCTGGATCATGTTCATATAGAAAGTTGTGATGCAAACCAAGATCTCAGAAAGCTCCCTACCCCATCTCATGCCCTTTAGTAATTATAAGATTTTGAGCTCCCATAATCTTATCTTGGGTCCTGTCTCCCAAAACCATACTCTGCTGGGAGGCGTTTCTTGGTGGCCTGATGTGCATGCGTGGCACACAATTACATGAAAAAGAAAGTAATATGGAAGCTATCCTATGGCACTGGTGCAAGTTTAAAGCCTGCTACCTTTTGCTTTTTATTATTTACACAGGTACTTCTTCAGTGTGAGGGGTTTTCAACATTTTCCTCATGATAACAGTCATTATTGAGAGGCCCAGGCCAATAAAACAAATACATACTACGACAATAGCAATAAATGTTCTTTGATGACGGGCATATGTATATATGCAGTGAGCTTCTAATCAAAACATGTATCAGTAATAGTTACTTAGGTACAATAATACTATAGACCAGGGATCATAAACTTAGATGTTTCAGCATCTAAGGTAGGTAAATGAAGAGAAAGTTTCGGTCTGGAGAAAATCCTTAGAGAGGGATGAAGATTAGAGCAATTGGAGCATGCATATCTATTGAAAGGCACTTAAGTTCAACATAAGATGCAAGACATTGTGCAAGGTAATCAAAACACTTTGAGGGGTGGAATTCTGTTCTTTGTAATCCCTGCATCACATCCTAAAGCCACCAATAAATGCTAAAACTCTGCCACCAAAATAGCATCTGAAGGTTATGCCTATATCTTAAAATTGTGAGTTATTGGCCTATGGTTTCTTCTAAAAGCTTCCGTGTCTTACCATTTTAAAATAGTTCTAAAATACATGTCAAATTGATTTTTATATACGGTAATTTTTGTATAAAATATGAGGCAGAATTCTCATGCACTGCTGATGGGAATGTAAAATGATACAGCTGCTATGGAAAACAGAATGGCAGTTCCTCAAAAATTAAAAATAGAATTACCATATGAACCAGAAATTTCACTTCTGGGTATATACCCAGAATAATTGAAAGTAGGGGCATGAAGAGATATTTGTATACCCCTGTTCATAGCAGCATTATTCACAAAAGCCAAAGGTTGGTAGAAGAAACCCAGTGTGCATCAATGGATAAATGGATGGATAAATAAAATATGGTATATGAAAAAAATACAATATGAGTCATCTTTAATAAGAAAATAAATTCTAACACATGCTATTGACATGGATGAACCTTGAAGATATTATGCTAAGTGAATAAGCCAGTCACAAAAGGACAAATGCTATATGATTCCACTTATATAAGGTACCTAAACCAGTCCAATTTATAGAGACAGAAACTAGAATAGTTGTTGCTGGGCCTGAGGGAGGGGTGATAGGGAATGATTGTTTAATGAGTCATAGAGTTTTAATTTGGGAAGATGAAAAAACTTCTGGAGATGGATTGCGGTGATGGCTGCACAGCAATGTGATTGAACTTAATATACACTGAGATGAACACATAAAAATGGTTAAAATGGTAAATTTTATGTTACATATTTTACCACATTATAAAAGTGAGATAAAGATCATGGTTTATTTTGCTCCATATGATTATCCCATTGTTCCAGGACCATATTTTTAAAAAGAGCATTCTTTCCCCACTGTAGTGGCATCCATAACATAAATTAGGTGAATGTTATATTTTTATGTATTGTTCAAGAAATCTTTGCCCATCCACAATAGTCTGCGGTAATAAATTAAATCACAACCAATCATGATTTCATAACAATTTACTACTGAGTATGATTTCTTACTACTAAGCATGATTTCTTACAGGGAATGCAAGGTTGGTTTAACATTTAAAATTTAATCTATGTAAATCAGTACATTAACACTTAATCATCTCAATAGATCAATAAAAAAAGAATTTAATAACATTCAACACTTCTGCTTTTTTTTTTTTTTTAGACAGACTCTTGCTCTGTCACCTGTCACCCAGGCTGGAGTGCAGTAGCATGATCTTGGCTCACTGCAACCTTCGCTTCCTGGGTTCAAGGGAGGATTCTTGTGCCTTAGCCACTTGAGTAGCTTGGATTACAGGTGTGTGTCACCACACCTGGCTAACATCCATATTTTTAGTAGAGATGGGATTTTGCCATGTTGGCCAGGCTGGTCTCAAATTCCCAGCCTCAAGTGATCCCCTGTCTTGGCCTCCTAAAGTGTTGGGATTATAGGCATGAGCCACCACGCCCAGACTTAACACTTATTCTTAATAATATTTCTCAGTAAACTAGTAATGGAGGGGAACTTTCTAAAATTGATAAAGTATATCATACTTAATGGTGGAATATTAAATGCTTTCCCCCATAGTTAGGAATAAGATGATAACGTCAACTATCACTATGTCTGTTGAATATTATACTGGAGGTCCTAGCCAGTGCAAAAAAACAAGACAAATAAATATAAAGTAAAAGAATTAGAACAGAAGTTAAACTCTTTATTTGCAGGTGACTTGATTATATTTGTAAAAAATCAAAAAGTGTCTCCAAACAAGGTTGCTGAATACATGATGAACATGTTGATCAAAATGAGCAAAATGCACTATATTTTGTATATTAAAATAAAAAATTGATAAATTAATTTGGAAATTACATTTATAGCAGAAAATATCAAATGCATTGGAATAAATTTAACAAAAGATGTGCAAAAACTCTACATTGAAAACTAAAATATTTTGCTGAGATAAAGAAGACCTAACTAAATAAAGAGAGATTCCATTTTCGTGGATTGGAAGGTTCAATAACATTAAGTTGTCAATTTTCTCCAAATTGATCTATAGATTTGATGCAGTTGTTATCCATGGGGAGGGAGTGGCAATTTTGCTCCCAGAGGACATCTGGCAATTTATGGAGACATTTTGGCATGTCTTTACAACTTGGGGAGTGCTACTGGCATCCAGTGAGTGAAGACCAGGTCTAGTACTGAACATCCTACAATAAACGGCACAGCAGCTCTCCCCAACAACGAAGAATTGTCTGGCCCCAAATTTCAATAGTGTCAGGTTGAGAAACTGTAGTTTAATGGACTCATAATGCAAATCTCAAGAGTTTTTTTTAAGAAATTGACAAGCTCATTTAGCATTAAATGGAAATACAAATTATCTAGAATCGACAAAACAATATTTAAGAATCAAAACTTGGAGGGATTATATTCTCAGACTCCAGAACATTCTACAAACTATAATAATTAAGACCATGTGGAATAGGTGCACAAGTAAACAAGGAAACCTAAGAAGCAGAATAGAGTTTAGAAATACAGATACACATACACATTTCCATTATAGGTGCTACTATAGTGGGGAAAGGATGCTCTTTCTAATAAATGATGCTAGAGTATTTGGATACTCATATGGGGGGAAAACAAACCTTGACATCTATCTCATGTTATAGGATAAGAGAAAAAATAGAAACATTGGACATCATTAAAATTAAACTTTTTTTTTCATTAAAAGACAATATTAAGAAAGTGATGGCTGGACATGGTAGCTCATGCTTGTAATCCCAGCACTGTGGGAGGCTAAGGTGGGAGGATCACTTGAGCCCAGCAGTTCAAGACAAGCCTGGCTAACATAGTGAGACTTCTTTACTACCAAAAAAAAGTTAAAAAAAATTTAAAAGCCAGACTTGGTGGTGTGTTCCAGCAGTCCAGCTCCTTGGGAGGCTGATATGGGAGGACTGCTTGAGCCCAGAAAGTAGAGGCTGCAGTGAGCTGTCATCACAACAGTGCACTCCAGTATGGGTGACAGAGAGAGACTCTGTCTCCAAAAATAGCAATTACATCACAGACTGGGAGAATTATATTCATAAAACATATCTGACAAAGGCTTATATCCAGAATATATACCAAACTTTTATAAATCAATTTTAAAAGAGGAGAAGCACAGAACTCAATTTTAAAATGGCCAAAAGATTTAAATACGGTTTGAAAAAGAAAGAAAAAAGACTTGAACATGGATCTCAGAATCGCCAATAAGCATACTGTTAGTTCAGGTGCTTTGAGAAGCACATGCCAAGATTACACATGAAAGGGATCTACTGGGGGCAATGCCAGTGAAGAAGAAAGCGGGTGGAGCAGAAGAGGGAAAGAGCCCTTGTCTGTCCTGCAGGTCTGACTTCTGTGAAAGGAAACAGGGAAGGAAGGAGGATTATATAAGAAAAGCTTCAGATTGCACAGCAGTTCTGAGATAATCTGGGTCAAGCTGATAAGGAGTCTCTGAGCAAAGCTTGCTTATTGAAGAACTACTCCATGGGGCAGACACTGCCCAGCTCTAGTAGCTCTGCCATGCTTAGTCCTTGGCAGGGATCAGCCCAGGGGAAGTGTGGCCTTAGCATAAACATTTGAAGATCTGGATGCTGGAGGCTGTCAACTAGCTATGGTCTTTGCAGCAGGCTCCCTTTAAAGGAGATATGAGTGGTACAGCTCCTCAGCCACAGCATATGAAAGATGTTCAATGTCATTACTCATGAGAAAAATGCAAATTAAAAGTGAGATAACTTTATTCATATACCAGGATAGAAAATATAAAAGACTGACAATATCAAACAATGGTAAGAATCTGGAGCAACTAGAAATAGAGTGCATTGCAGGTGGGAGGGTAAATGTATTCAACTATTTTGTAAAATAGTTTGGTAGTTTCTAATAAAGCTAAACATATACCTACTTTACGACCTACAGTTCCACGACTAGCATTTTCCCAAGAGATATAAATGCTTATGTCCACCAAATGACATATACAAGAACATTCATAGCTTTATTCATCATTCCTAAAAACTAGAAACAATCCCCTTGTTTATCGATAGGTGAATGAATAAATTATAGTTTCTACATATCACAGAATACTACACAGTAATAAAAATGAACAAACTACTGACATGCATGACAGCATGAATTAATCTCACAGCATTTGTTGAGTGAAAGAAGACAGACACAAAAAGTACAAAATTCAAGAACCAGCAAAACTAATCTATGGTGACAGAAGTCAGAATAAGGATTTTCACTGACGAGCAAGTATTAATGGAGAAGTGGCACGAAGGAACCTTCTGGGGTAACTGAAATGTTCTCTTTTTTGATCTAGGTTGTGGTTTCATGGGTGTATACCTATGCAAAATTCATTGAGCTGTCTTTTAAGATTTGAGCATTTTTTGTATGCAAATAACTCAATAACATATAACTTGTTAATAATACATAACTTATCATATGTAAATAATTTAAACCTGAGGGTTTTTTTAAAGCATTTTTCTTTCAAAAAGTAGTTGAGAACCAAACAGATGACCAATATAGAAGGAGGAGTTTTAATATAGACAGGAAATTGTAAGATTTATGTATTCAACAAGCATTTTTCTGGTACTTACTATGTGCCAAAACATACGTCAGGAGGTAGGCAGGCAGAAATGACTGACGTTGTTTCTTCCTTCAACAAAGAAAGGAGAAAGGAGTTAAGGTTTACTTTATTGAGCAGCCATCATGTGTTAGAAGGATTGAATCCTTACGACAATATTGTCAAGAAGCCAAGATTAAACCATTGTATTCACCAGGGTTCTCCAGAGAAACAGAAACAATAGAATATTGTTAGGCTATGTATAGATATATAAGAGGAGATTTATTCTGGGAATTGTCTCACACAATTATGGAGGCCAAGAAGCCCCACGATACGCCATCTGCATGCTGGAGAACCAAGACAGCTGGTGGTGTAATTCAGTCTGTTTGAAGGCCTGAGAACCAGGCGAGTTGATGATGTAACTCCCAGTCTGAGGCAGAAAGCCTGAGAACTGAGTGGGGAGGGGATATAAGTCCTGGAGCCTGAAGGCCCAAGAGCAAGGAGCTCCAAAGGCAGCAGAAAGAAAATGGATGTCCCAGATCAAGAGCAGAGACAGAATTTGCCCTTTGTCTGTCTTTTTGTTCTATTTAGGCCCCCAACAAACTGGAGGATGTCCTCTCCACATCAGTGAGGTATCCTCACTGATATAACCAAAAATAATATTTTACCAGCTATCTGGGCATTCCCTAGCCCAGTCAAATAGACACATAAAATTAGCCATCATAACCATAAATCAGGAAAAAGCAGTTAAATATCATGATCATTAAGTGGCATTAAAGATCATGATCATCAAGCCCGGATGCTTTGATTCCAAAAGCAATGATCTTTCTATCACAGTAGACTCCTCAAGTCATAAAGATTCTACCACTTTATTATGGGCAAAGATCTGTAAACATAAGGTCATGAGAGGACCACTGGGACAGAAAACAATACTAGGTGCTTGTGTTGTCACAGAGTCTCTAAGTGCTAGCATGTTCTGAAATGGGGGGATAAATTTGGACTTGGGGAGCAGGGACCCCTTTGCACTCTTTGCTCTGGTTCCGACAGATTTCCATTCAGCCCAACACATGTTGACTGAGTGACCACTCTGTGCTACCTTCTGATGCTGTTCAAATAGACACGTAAGAGCATGTTTTTTTATGGTCTCCCCTGACTGAAGGCAGATGCTACAAGTTCTTAAGTCTGTCTTTAGGGAATCTTTGTATTGTTTAATGGTCTGGCTGACAGCAGCTATTTGTACCACTCTGCT
Source organism: Rhinopithecus bieti (assembly GCF_001698545.2). Taxonomy (NCBI): domain Eukaryota; kingdom Metazoa; phylum Chordata; class Mammalia; order Primates; family Cercopithecidae; genus Rhinopithecus; species Rhinopithecus bieti. Next base: position 7,507,383 of record NW_016804657.1, read on the forward strand.
GGCAGCAGGAAAATGAGGGTTCTTCTGTTCTTAATGCCCAAGATGTGACCAGCCCAATAAAAGGGTGCTGATGTCAGAAGGGCCTGTATTCTCTAAGCATGGGCCAAATACCTTCTAGCCCTAAAATTGACAGATGGGGCTGCTGGTGCGGAAAAAAAAAAAAAAAAAACAGAACAGAACAGAACAAAACAAACAAACAGAAAACATTGAAGCAAAACATTGAGTGGTGTTACAGGAGTCTAAAGTAACTGGGCTTTGCTTCAATATCAAACAAAGGTTACTGGCTCAGCCCAACATTAGCTCCTAACACACATAGGTGTCCAAATATTTTCCTTGAAGTTCTTTTATTGATTGAGGAAAGGCATTGTTAGGATTAAATGTGGATCATTCAAATGCAGTAAACCAGTAGATTTTCTACCTGGCAACAGAAGGCTCAATGGCAACTCCGGATTTAATAGTAGTCTTTCCATACAAAAGAAACAGTAAATATATGAGCCCTCATCTATGAATGAGATGAAATTGAAGCCACTAACTACTATCTCTTACACTCTTCTACTTAGATTTTTTTTGCTTCTTTTAGATGGTGTGCCAAATGAATACATTCAATAAATTAATACTCAGGAATGTGTGCTCTGGATTCAGACTGCCTGGGTTCAAACTCTGACAATGTCACCCACTAGCTGTGTGATCTTTGCCGGTTAATCTTGCTTTGCCTCAATTTCTTCATCCATAGAATGGGGATAATACCCATTACTTCACAGAGTTGACTGTGAGGATTAAATGAGATCTACATGTGTGGGAGTCAGAACTCATGTTAGGTGTCATCATCATTCTTAACAAGCTAGCCATTTTAATTCTTCCTATTCCTGAAAAGAAAATGAGATACCTGCATTTTACTTCTTAATTCTTAGCACACTAGTAGAACAGGATGTGCAAACAGAATGCAAGCATGGGTTTTGCCACAAGATAGGATCATTGCTCAGCTCAAAGGATAATTTAAGGGCTATAGGTAAGTATAAAGTTTCAGAATCAAGATATCAAGGCAGTGTGGACAGAGGAGCATGTGGATAGAATTATCTGAGTGCTTTACAGTTAAATGCAAAGGCAGGATAGTTTAAGAGTTCCAAGTGAAGATATATAGTATATGGGAATTAATGAGAAATGGAATCACCAGAGACTCCTATTCTGAGGTACATGTTACCTATGTTAATTACCTGTTTCAATTTACATGTAGATTTGAGTGCAAATGACACATTTGGAGAACAACTGTTATGGAATATACCAAATAATTAGTTTGGTAATCTGTATTAGCCTGCTTGGGCTGCCATAACAAAATACCACTGATAGGGTGGCTGAAATAACAGATACTCATTTTCTCACAGTTCTGGAGGCTGGAAGTCCCAGTCAAAGTGCCAGATGATGTGGATTTTGGTGAGGACTCTCTTTCTGGCTTGTAGACAAGCCACCTTTTCATTGTGTAGTCACATGACATAGCAAAGAGGGCAAGCTCTCTGGTCTCTTCTTAGAAGGGCACTAATACCATCATGAAGGGCCCATCCTCATGACCTCATCTAAACCTAATTATCTCCCAAAGCCTCCATCTCCAAATACCATCACACTGGGGCCTAGGACTTCAATATATGAATTGTGGGAAACATCATTCAGACTATAGCCAAATTGACAGCATAATTAATGAACTGGACTATGGTTTGTCCTGTACCTATCCAAGGTGTGCACTCTTCATGTCTGTTAACATAGTTCAGATGGAGTAAGTTATCTGAGTGCTACATGTTTGGCATTTTTTATTGTGCATGTATACACTTAGGTAGGAAGATGTAGAATTTAAGATCAAAACCAGTCAAGTGAACTGAGTAGAATTTCCCCACCTGCCACTGAGCAATGCTCCAGCTCTTCCATCAGAAATAGGCAATCACTGAAGTGTCAGAAATGGTGTCATCATGAAAGAGTGTAAGGATGGAAAGGGATTGCTTAAACATGCATGCGGAGCTCTGGGTGGGAATACAGAAACCCTGGACACTTCCTCCTCCACAGCTGATCATTAATGCTGTTTCTGTCTGCCCTGAACTCAAGGAGAAATGTGGAGGGTTGAGCAGGGAGGAAGTGGGGAAAGCAGGAGAAAAAGAGAAACAAGAGAGAAGAAAAAGCGACAATTAGCACATAAAAGCGAGAAGGCAGAAATAAAAGCGAACAAACCACAGAAAAAAGAACTGACCAGCCTCTGCCCCACCCAGCTTTGCTCTGGGGCTCAAGCGGGTCTCTCTGATCCACCGTGCCAGCGGTGCTCACAGCCCCCGAAGAAACTGCTGGCCCAGAGAAGGAAGAAGGCTGAGTGCTTGCAGGAAGAAACCCTTCAGACACCAGGGGAGGCAGCAAGCCCCACCACACTGAGGCAAGGCCTGTGGGACAGCAGACAGGATAAGTCCTGTCTTACTGTGTGTGGAAAGAGGTGTGTGGGCTTCCGCTTAGAGTTAGGTGGAAGTTCAGTCTGAAAGGGAGGGTAACAAAGTACTAAAGAGGAACAGAAGAGCTGAGAGGAGCTAGATCTTTTCAAGGGGACGTCTGCTTCTGCACCACGTGACAGTAGAGGATGCCTTGGATCTTCAGCAAAAGAGGCAACTTCCTCTTCTCCTTGAGAGACAGAGCAAATCCCTCACTTACAACATAGAACCTTCCTAGCCTTCATCCAAATGCATGTAAACCTTGAGAGCGCACCAAGAAGGAGAGAAAGGAGGCGACAGATTCTATAAGAAGTGAGACGTGACAGATGTTGTGAGGCAAATCGACGCAGGAGATGGTGGTGTGACTGAATGAATCACTAGCCTAGTGTGAGGCGAGGGCCTCTGTTCTGAAGAGCCGCCCCCCTGAGGCCTCTGGGCTGCTTCCTGTGCTGCTCACCAAGAAAATGCCATGCCAAGCTAGGCGTGGTGGCTCACGCCTGTAATCCCAGCAATTTGGGAGGCCGAGGCTGGCAAATCACCTAAGGTCAGGAGTTCAAGACCAGCCTGGCCAACACAGTGAAACCCCATCTCTACTAAAAATACAAAAATTGGCTGGGCGTGGTGGTCCACACTTGTAATCCCAGCTACTCAGGAGGCTGAGGTGGGAGAATCACTTGAACCCGGGAGGCGGAGGTTGCAGTGAGTCGAGATGGTGCCATTGCACTCCAGCCTGGGTGACAGAGTGAGACTCTATCTCAAAAAAAAAAAGAAAATAAAAAAAAAGAAAATGCCATGCTAAGTTAAACTCACTTTCTTTTCTGATGTGCTGCTTTCTGCTAGGCTGTTAAGTCATGGGACGGCTATATCTGTATGCATGAACTGCAGCAAGGCCTTTGAACAAGAGGAACAACATGCACACTACGTGACTGCATGCTTGAGTGAATGACCATACCCAAGGCGTAAAGACCACGGCGCCATGTTTACCTGGAGGGGCTCTCTCCAGGTCTTGCTAAAGCACTCTGCCTTGTTGGGCATTTTTATTGGCAACTTGGAAGAAGGGAAAGAGAGCAGGCTTGTCAAGTGTTCAGTTGACACAGAATTAGGAGATGGCACTAATAAGTCAGTTGACAGGAACAAGATTCAAAGAGATCTAGATAACCTAGAATAATGAATCAAAATTAACATGAAATATAGTTAAGTTTAGGCAATTAGGTGCACCAAGTAGGGGAGATGAGCTCATGCATGAAAAATGAAAACAGTAGGTTTTGGTTGATTGCACACTTGATATACATTATTAGCATAACATACTTATTTAAAAATAGAGAAAAAAGTTTGGAGTTTTACACTGCATATATAAAATGGTCATATCCAAAATAAAGAAGATAATTACCCCACTGTATTTTTCATATTGCATTCTCTTTGGGATGCCTCAAATTAAGCATACATTCATCAAAAAATACTGGTGAAACCCCATCTCTACTGGAAATACAAAAATTAGCCAGGTGTGGTGGCATGTGCCTGTAATCCCAGCTACTCGGGAGGCTGAGGCAAGAGAATCGCTTCAACCCAGGAGGCAGAGGTTGCAATGAGCTGAGATCGTGCCACTGCACTCCAGCCTGGGCAACAGAGCGAGACTCTGTCTCAAAAAAGAAAAAACAAAATACTGGTGAGGGGGAGTCGGGGGGAGAAAAGTAACTGATGCAGTTGGACGAGTTTCTCTGGGGAAAGAGAACACATGTAAAGTGCAGAGAGGATGAAATAGACATATTCATATATTTTAAAGTGATGTAAAAATGGATCAGGTGTATTTTGTTTAACTCCAGATGACAAGAAAGTGGAAGTTTCAGACAGAAAGATTTCTGCTCAATATCCATTAGGATTAACTGACATTTTGACACACTCAAAGTGAACTTGTTATAAACAGAAGTTTCTATGCTGAATCCATTAGGGACGCTGTGGAAGGGATTTGGGAGGACACATTAGGTGGCTTTAGGGTTCCTTCTACCCTGTGATTTCATCCATTCCATTTAACAGATACGTATGGAATGTTTACATGCTGTGTATACAGTGATTAGTGAGGCAAAGAGAAATAAGTCCCTGCTTTTTTTGGCACTTACACGTATAGTCTATGGGGAAGACAGACAATGAACAAGTCAACAGACAACTATGAAATAAATGTTATGTGGAAAGCAAACCGGGTACTGAGAGAGAACAAGGAAGAACCTTTGTAGATAAAGTAGTCAGGGCAAGGCTCACCGAGATGGTGCTTGCTGAGGCCTAAGGATGAAGGGCTAAGGTTTTAAAGAACTAAGGAAAGCATTCCAGGCAGAAAGCACAATATAAATGCAGGCCTTAGGGTAATATGAAGCTTGGCACACTGAGGAACAGAAAACAGGTTAGGGTGGCTGCAATATAATGGGTGGGGAGTGGGACGGCTGTCTGTGAAAGGGGAAGCAGGTAGGGACAGATCATGCAATGCCCATAGGAACCAAAAGGATGACTTCACCTTTTTCTCTAAGTGTAATAGAAAGTCACTGAAGAGTTATAAGCAGAGTAACAGAAGCTGATTCATGTTTTAAAAAGTTGATGAGTTCTTTAAGGCCATTTTCGTACTAAAAAATAGCAGCAAAAACCAGAGGCTGCTCTGCTCTGGCTCCCAGGTTAACTCAGAAAGGAAAAGGAGGGAGAACCAGGAAGAACTCTGCCAGAGTTTTCTCAGCTATTAAGATCCCAGCATCCAAGGAGGTTCAAAAACTTCATGGCAAAAGTCTTCAGAGCATTGGGTAGTACTGTTTACACTCAACTTGAGAACCTGGAATCCACCTTAGTGCCATTTGTTGCTTTCCAGAAGAAATGCAACTCAGAAACAAAAAGAAAACAAAACAAACAAAAAGAGGCCGGGTGCAGTGGCTCACGCCTGTAGTCCCAGCACGCTGGGAGGCCAAGGTGGGCGATCACTTGAGGCTGGGAGTTCGAGACCAGCCTGGCTAACATGGTGAAGCCCCGTCTCTACTAAAAATACAAAAATGAGCCAGGCATAATGGCATGTGCCTATAATCCCAGCTACTCGGGAGGCTGAGGCAGAATTGCTGAAGCCTGGGAGGCAAAGATTGTAGTGAACTGAGATCACACCACTGCATTCCAGCCTGGGCGACAGAGTGAGACTCTGTCTCAAAAAAAAACAAGGAAAAAAAGAAAGAAAGAAATACAACTCAGGGTGGCCACCAGAAAACAAGTACATAGCCAGTGGAGGCCTTGAGGCTCTGGGTTATCTTGAATGTGTAAAGTGGCAAACGTTTTAGGGAACAAATGAGCAATGAGGGTTGAGAAGAAGGTTAGAATTAAGTAGAATAACCAGTATAGGGTTAAGGGGAAGGGGGAAAAAACAGCTTGGTATAAAACTTGAATTAGATACCAAAAAATTGGGTAGGAGGGCATGAAGAAAATAAAAGAAAGAAAGGATTAATTAGAGGAAGATTAGGATTGAATAGCTAGGATGAGAACTAGGCAAGTTTAAGAGGTGTTCTGATGAAGGTAGAGACGTGGGGCCTATGACCACTCTACCGCTGAGAGTATAATAACATTATACGCCATATAAAACAATGGGAGAAAAAGAAGAAAAGAACATCAATAATCCTACCATCCTAAATAAGCATTATTATTATTATTTTGGTACATCCTCTTTGTTATTGTTTTCTATGTGTTTGCATTTAATATCTTTATCGGATTTTAAAAATCAGAGCAATACATGCTAGTTGTAGAAATAAAAACTGCACCAATCTCCCAACCCAACCTCCCAGAGGTATATAAATGGAATCATACAATATGCAGTCTTGAAAGTTAATAGTTTGTTGTGACTAAAAATATTTTTCATGTCAGGTACGATGGCGCACACCTATGATTCCAGCCCTTTGGGAGGCCAACGTGGCAGATTTCTTGAGCTCAGGAGTTTGAGACCAGCCTGGGCAACATAGTGAAACCCTGTCTCTACAAAAAATACAAAAATTAGCCAGCTGTGGTGGTGTGCTCTGGTAGTCCCAGTTACTTGGGAGGCTGGAGTGGGAAGATCATTGGAGCCTGGGAGATGGAGGCTGCCGTGAGCTGAGATCACACCACTTCTAGCCTGAGGGACTGAGTGAGACCCTGTCTCAAGAAAAAAAAAAAAAAAAAAAAAAAATTGACCTGACTATAGTCATAGTATATAGTACATTGTACAATGTTTGTTACTTAACATTATACAAACGATTACTATGTCTTTCATCTCTTTGTATTAATAACAATTAATGTCATTTTAACTTAGGTTAAAATGTTCCATACAAACATTAAAGGAAAAAGACTTTCAAGACCATTTAAAAGAGGAAGATGATGGCTAAAAGCACACGAAAAGAGTGCCACATCAATAGAAAATCCAAATTAAAAAAAAAAATCAGATACCACTTCACACCTACTAAAAAAGGCACACAACAACAAGCACTGTTAAGGACATGAAGAACTGGGAACCCTCATACAGAGCTGGTGGAAATATAAAATGGTATAGCCACTTCAGAAAAGTGGTTTGGCAATTTCTTAAAAAGTTAAACAAAGTAACCATATGACCTAGCAATTCCACTCATAGGTTATCTGCCAAAGAGAAATGAGAGTAAATGTTCATATAAAGACTTTAACGTTAGGCCAGGTGTGGTGGCTCATGCCTGTAATCCCAGCACTTAGGGAAGCTGAGGCAGAGAGATTACCTGAGGTCAGGAGTTTGAGACCAGCTTGGCCAACATGGTGAAACCCCATCTCTACTAAAAATATAAAAATTAGCTGGACGTGGTGGCTCAAGCCTATAATCCCAGCTACTCGGGAGGCTGACGCAGGAGAATCATTTGAACCCAGGAGGCAGAGCTTGCAGTGAGCTGAGATGGCGCCACTGCACTCCAGCCTGGGCGACAGAGCAAGACTCCATTTAAAACAAAAACAAAAACAAAAACAAAACAGACTTTAACATTAATGTTCATAGCAATATTATTCCTAATAACTCCAAAGGAAAATGATCTAAATGTCCACCAACTGGTGAGTGAACACAATGGAATACTACTCAGCAATAAAAAGGAGTGAAATACTGATACATGTGCAACATGGATAAACCTCAGAAGCATTATGTAAGTGAAAGAAGACAGAGGCAAGAGTCTCCATATTACATGACTCTATTATATGAAATGTCCAGAAAAGGCAAACTTATAAAGACAGAAAGCATATCAGATGTTGCCTTGGGACTAGCTGGGGGTGGCAGTTGGGATTGACTACACACAGCTTTGAGGAAATTTTTTGAGTGATAGAAATGTTTTAAAACTGGATTCTGGTGGTGATGGCACAACTTCATACATTTACTTAAAAAGTGAATTGTGGGCCAGGCGTGGTAGCTCACACCTGTAATCCCAGCACTATGAGAGGCTGAGGTGGGTGGATCACCTGAGTTCAGGAGTTCAAGACCAGCCTGGCCAACATGGTGAAACCCCATCTCTACTAAAATACAAAAATGAGCCAGGCGTGGTGGTGGGCACCTGTAATCCCAGCTCCTTGGGAGGCTGAGGCAGGAGAATCACTTGAACCCAGGAGACAGAGGTTGCAGTGAGCCAAGATCATGCCACTGCACTCCAGCCTGGCAACACTGCAAGACTGTCACACACACAAAAAAAAAAAAAAAAAAAAAAAAAAAATTGTGGCCAGGCGTGGTGGCTCAAGCCTGTAATCCCAGCACTTTGGGGGCTCAAGGCAAGCAGATCACCTGAGGTCAGGAGTTCAACAGCCTGGCCAACATGGTGAAACCCCATCTCTACTAAAAATACAAAAATTAGCTGAGCACGGTGGCACAAGCCTATAATCCCAGCTACTCAGGAGGCTGAGGCAGGAGAATCACTTGAACACAAGGGGCAGAGGTTGCAGTGAGCCAAGATCCCACCATTGCACTCCACTCTAGCATGGGCGACAGAGCAAGACTCCATATATATATATATATTTGTACGTTTACAAAAAAAAAAGAAGAAGAAGATAAAGAGCCTGCTTTGAACTACTTCTGGAATAATATTTTAAGAACAGTGAAATTCGGAATCTAATACTGAAAAAGTATTGGTACAACAAAAGAATTTGTAAAGTCTCTTGGCTTTACAAAATATAACTACATTTGTTCTCATTACAGTATCATCCTGATTGAGCCTATGTCAAAGGACAAGTTGAAAACAGTCATATGTTTGAAAGGCACGAAATGAAATGAAATGAAATTGAATTACCACTGCCTATCTTCAAACAAAAAGAATGAAACAGAAGGTGGGCCTCAGTTTGGTTTTTATGTTACTACGCTGCTACCTAGTGGTCATTTATAAAATGGCAGGACTTGAGTTTTTGGTTTTTGTCTTGGATTTGTTTAGCCATGTCTGTACACCACAGCAAATACCTAAGCGCTAACCGATGTGTGGGTTAAATATCTGAATGTATTGCTGAATAATTTATGCTTTATAAAAATACTATAGTGGCAAGAACTGGATTGAAAGATTTGAAAAATGGCTTTCAGTCCCTGATCGGCTGGTGTCAGCTTTGTGACTTTGAGCCAGGTCAAAATTAATCCATGGGTACTACCCTGTTCCACAGTTTTAGGAGCAGCTCTGTAAGGTGAGTTGGCCTTGGGGCCAGCTCCTTAACTGCTCTAAACTTTAGTGTCTTCATCTTGAAAATGGGGATAAACAATCCCATCCCTAGGCTAGTTGTGACAATTAAATGTGACAATGCCTATACAAGTACTATCTCAGAACATATCTCAGGAAAAGTTAGAATATGACTTTCCCTCTCAGAATGTGCCTAATGGGGAACAATCCTTTATCTGTCAATTAAAATTAGTTACTCCTTCCCATCGTATCCCAAAGCAACAAGCAAAAACACCAGAAGTTCAGAAAAGTAAATATGATTCTTAAAATGATCCGCTGATTTGAAAAATAAATTTGAACAATTTAAAAAATAATCAATAAAGCATAGCAGCTGGAATTTTACAAATCACTTGAAACTTGGAAATGCTGATTATTTTAAAACAGTAAGGTAGTGACCAAGATGTCAAAAGGTGAATGTTCTAGCTCATCCTCTCATCACTGGTATCTTATGGAGGTCTGACATGTTTAATGTATGCCAGTCAGCACAATGCTGACCACAGAAAGTATAATTCTTTCATTTTCCCAAGAATTAAGCCCCACTTTTGTGGGGTTGGACTTGTTCCTGGGTGTGGTGGCTCACACCTGTGATCTCAGCACTTCGGGAGGGTGAGGCAGGAAGACTGAGCCTAGTAGTTCGAGACTAGCCTGGGAAACACAGCAAGACCTCCTCTCTACAAAAAAAAAAAAAAAAAAAAAAAAAAAAAAAAAAAAAAAGAAATCAAAGAACCAAAAAATTAGTTATGTGTGGTGGCACATACCTGTGGTCCCAGCTACTCCAGAGGCTGAGGTGGGACGATTGCTTGAGCTCCAGAGATGGAGGCTACAGTGAGCTATGATTACACCACTGTACTCCAGTCAGTGGCAGAGCAAGACACTATCTCAAAAAAGAAAAGAAAAATAAATAAAACCAAAATGAGTGTCTGTAATAGGCGGGAGCACAGTAGTTCAATCATGGCTCATAGAAGCTTCAACCTCCCTGGGCTCAGGTGATCCTCCCAACTCAGCCTCCCAAGTAGCTGGGACCACGGGCATGCTCCACCAAGCCTGGATAATTTTTGTATTACATGGAATTCCACCATGTTACCCAGGCTGGTCCCAAACTCCTGGATTCAAGTGATCCACCTGCCTCAGCCTCCCAAAGTGCTGAGATTACAGGTATGAGCCACCTTGCCTGGCCCACCCTAGATTTTATTCAATATTTCACAGGTCAGAGAACTAGTTTTCTTCTTTAACTGAAGGGTTTCTACTACCACTTTATTTCTTCACCCATTAGGATATTTCCTTAGGATGCCAACATATCTAGATGACTAATTTTAGTTATTACTTTCCATGCAGCAGATAGATGTTTTGGCATTACTTAGTTTTTAAAACAGCTTTATTAAGGTATAATTTAGATGTCACAGAATTCACCTATTTAAAGTGTAAAATTCGATGAGTATAGTAAATTTAATCAATTGTGCACCCATTGCCACAGTCCAGTTTTAGAATAATTCTAACATATATATATATACTTTACATGTGACCAGCTCCATACTGAAAAATTTATTGGATAATTAACCTGTGCATTTTAAACCATCTAAATCTAGGACCCAGCCTAGACATTATTTTGAATAAATCAAGCTTTAAGGAAAAACAAATTCTAAACTTTACTCAAAATAGAGATCCATAAAGCACATTCTCCCAAGGGTCTCTCCAGGGGTCTGTAGGCTAATTAAGAATACAAATTCGGCCGGGCACGGTGGCTCAAGCCTGTAATCCCAGCACTTTGGGAGGCCGAGACGAGTGGATCACGAGGTCAGGAAATCGAGACCATCCTGGCTAACATGGTGAAACCCTGTCTCTACTAAAAAATACAAAAAACTAGCCGGGCGACGAGGCGGGCGCCTGTAGTCCCAGCTACTTGGGAGGCTGAGCCAGGAGAATGGCGAAAACCCAGTAGGTGGGGCTTGCAGTGAGCTGAGATCAGTCACTGCACTCCAGCCTGGGAGACAGAGCGAGACTCCGTCTCAAAAAAAAAAAAAAAAAAAAAAAAAAAAAAAAAA
>NW_016804657.1:7525707-7549561 GCF_001698545.2 Rhinopithecus bieti
ANNTATACATATGTAACAAACCTGCACGTTATGCACATGTACCCTAGAACTTAAACTATAATAAAAAAAATACAAATTTAAAATATAAATTAAGAATAAAAAAATACACAAATACCAATACACATATGTATTTTGAAAAGTGTATATTGTATAATTCATTATAGTTTATTTCAATACGCATAAGTTTTTTTTTTTAAGAGACAAGGTCTCACTCTGTCATCAAAGCTAGAGTGCAGTGGCACAGTCACGGCTCACTGCAGCCTCGAACTTGTGGGCTCAAGCCATCCTCCCACCTCAGCTTTCTGAGTAGCCACGACCCCAGGTGTCCACCACTACACTCAACAGGCATAAAAATTAATTTTAAAAATGTTTCCAGTTATGACTATCTTTCATCCAATCTCAAACTTATTTTTTTCAATTTTTAAAATATGATGAGGTGGAATAAGTTGCCCAGAGACTTAACATTTTTATCTAGTATGTTTTAAATTTATGGAAGAAATATTACCCGTTTGTGATTTGGCCGTGCACACTTTTGCAGGGTTGGACTGGAGATACTGACTTGGGTACTTGCAGGGGAGGTGCTTCTTCCTTAACGCGATATTTAAGAGGCCCCGATTTTGCCTTGTTTTAAAAATTATTCAAGAAATAATTAATTACCATGCCCCTCTTTCTGCAAATCTTGTATTCATGGTGTACTACCTCCAATACAGCATCTATTAAAGACGTACAAATACATCAATTGCAAGAATAACAATCTCGGAATAATGAAAATGCCTCTACCTGTTTGTTGTTCCTGTCTTATCTCTAAGTTCATCTAAGTTTCAGAAGGCTAGTTATGTATAAATGAACTCCACTTTGGAAATTCCATTTTTCTCTAGTCCTAGAGAGTTGCTAATAACTCCATTCATTTTGATATTTAAATACTATTTTATATTTTTATTTAAGTGTTCAATATGCACTAGTTCAGTCTCCTCAAAATACTAAGTTCCTTGTGGTTAGAATAGTTATTTCAAACTTTGTGTGTGTAAATGAATAAATTTTACATTTCTCAAGCACCTAGTCCACAACGGGCATAAAAAAGCTATTTAACAAGTACTGTTTAATTAATAAATGATACCTCAGGTTTGTCTCCCTTCCTCCGGATCCCCATAAGATGTACATTTATCACATCGCCCAGATTTACTAGACATTACAGATTTTCTGTTCTACGGCCCCCATAAGAACAGTGCAGGTGCCACACCATATGTCTAGGACATATGGTCCTCAATAGCTGCAATATGAAACTATTTCTATTGCAATAAATCTGGTATTTATTCCTCTCTTTTTGTTTACTAATAGTTTTGATTACAACTTCAAATTTTAAAAATCGAGGATGAAGCTAAATAAAAGGGAACTGTCCCCTTTCTTCTATTTAACCTCATCTTCCACTTTCAAAACTACAAAAGCATATTAGTAAAAAAAAAGTTTGACAATACAAAATGATAAAGCAAAATTCGCCTTCATCAAAAGTCATCTATTTCCCCTTCCGTGGTTTCCACGTTGAGGCTGGTAACTCGGGGCTTCCACTCTGGGCGAGCCTAGAGAATATCCAGTACACACAGGAAGCAGCTGCGCGGGCCAAATGGCGCTGAGACCTGCGCACCTGTCCACGGACCAGCCCACTCGCCAACTCTTTGACCTTGGGTGAGTCTCTAAAATTTGATTCTCGGGATCTTCCATCTCACCAGGTTGAGTGAGGAGAGCCGTGTATGTGTAAGCACTTCGTGAAATCTAAAGCACGAGGCAAACTTAAAGCATTGAGGGGGGGAAGGGCGGGGTCCTAGAGAAGTCTTTGTGCCTGCCTATGAGAGCCTTTTCAGTTCCCCGCAGCAGCTTCCAAGGACTTCCCACCAAACCCCCGGCCGCTCCGGCTCCTGCACGCAAATCTCGCGGCTCCTCCTGTAGCTGCGGCTTCCCCCCGCCTTCCCGCCAGCGACTGACCTAGCAGCCCACTGCGCACGAGCGCCAGCCTGGCTCAGAGAAGCCCGCCAAGCCAGGGCCTTTCAGCGCCTGCTAACTGGCGCTAGCCCTAGGGCCGCCTCTCGGTCTTAAACGTAAACAAGAGCTGCCCTTCCCTCTTCCAAGACCTGCAAAACCGAGGTTCCTTTCCTCCAGAAGCCCCGCCGCCTTCTAAGTTTCTCCCCAGCCTCAGCCACGCCCCAGCTAGCAAATAACGGGTCCTCCACGCCCCCTCGCTTCGTATTTGATTTCGGCGCGCGCCATACCTGAGGGCGGCTGTGATTGGTTGGAGGTGAGCGAAGTTTCTATATGATTGGCTGATAGCGGGTAGGATGGGTGACGGCCAAGGCGGAGAATTATGGGCGGGATTAAGACTGCAAGAGCTGAGTGATGGTTGGTTCCTGAACAAAGAGGGCGGAGTAAAAGGCGGAAGCAGAATTTGGGGCGGGGCCTTGTGGAACTTGGGGGGCGCAGCGAGATGGAAGTAGTTAAGTGTCCGGAGCACGGTAAGGGGCCAGGGTCTCAGCGTCCCCGGGGGCCGGTTAATTTAGCGTGGCGTAATCGTTATTCACTTTCTTCTCTCTTCAGGGACTTTCTGCTTTCTTAAGACCGGCGTCCGCGATGGCCCGAATAAAGGAAAGAGCTTCTACGTGTGCCGGGCAGACACGTGCAGCTTCGTGCAGGCCACCGAGTAGGTCTCGACCTGGGCCCCACTCCCTGTGGCTGCCTCCCGAAAGGAGCTGCCGGCTCCCCGCTGTCGGGGGCCACAGGGACGAGGAGTGGTGGGGCCCTGGTCTGCGGTATCGGGACCCTTTAAGCAGTTGGTGATCCCAGCGCAGCGTGGCGTGTTCGGAAGACGCCCAGCTAATTCTGGCTGTGTGACCCGAGGCTGGTTACTCTCCCTCTCTGGGCCGATGGTCTCCCTACCTGTAAAATTGAAGATCGGTGTTTTCCAGCTCTGGGTTTCTATTCACCTGACAGGACTTAACCACTCCCTTCTCCTGCTCAGACAGTCCCTCCCCCTTTAAAGGAGTAAGGACACACAGCAGACATGGTGGAAAATAATTTGTCAGTGTTTTGCACTAGTTTTAGGCCCGACTGTTTTTTTAAATGTTTGAGCTTAAAACACTCTAGTGATTAGTTGTTAGCCTTTTTATTTTAAAATACGAGTCTCTGCATCTAAATGGTGAAATTGATAATTCAAAGAAATTAGCGCTGGAAGAAACAATGGAGGGCCTGGCGCGGTGTGTGACGCCTGTAATCCCAGCACTTTGGGAGTCCAAGGCGAGCGAATCGCTTGAGCCTAGGAGTTCGAAACCAGCCTGGGCAACATGGTGAAACTTCGTCTCTACAAAAAATTAAAAAAAAAAAAATTGGGCATGGTATCACACGCCTGTAGTCTCAGATACTCCTGAGGCTGAGGTGGGAGGAGAGAGTCAGAAATGTTAAGCATCTTCTCTAAAGTAAGGAAAGTTAATAGTTTGTCAGGTGTTAATGTTTTCATGATACCAAGTGTCTACATTTTCTACGTGAATTTTAAAACTACCGTCACATCATTAAACATTTGCTCTCCATTCAGCGGAACTTGTTAGAGAAAAGTTATTTTTCCACGTGTCAGATGTAAAGTACATAATGGATATCAGTATTAGAAAAGTGTCCTTTCAACATGTACACTAACTTCCCATGTTTCTGTTTCATGAGTTAGATGATTTACACTGAGCCTCTCAGATATAGTACCCAGGTCAAGTTTTGTGAGATAGAAGCATTTTTACGTTTGCAGGAACTCAGCATTAATGGTGGCATAAGATTTGGTTTTACATTAAGAGAAACACTCTTATTTAGGTCCCATCTACACAAATGCTTTGCTATACAAACTAGTACAGTGGTATTTGAAGACAATTATTTGATAAACTTGATTTATTTGGAATATATCTGATAACCAAAATATAGGCCAAAAAAAGTGCCATAGGTATAGGAGAGTACTTTAAACTTTCACTCAAACCTGTTTACTCTCAAATGTTATATATATTTAAATTTTTTCATAATAAGTTGGGAGTGATTCAAAAACTTACCCAAAGCAAGAAGCATATAGGACATATTATTAGAGGTAGGCGTGTGAATGGCACTAAGTGACAGCTCTCAGGTTATTATAGAGAAAGCATGAAGGAAGAGCCTGGGGAAAATTCATACGGGGCCTCAGCCAGCCCTAATTATGTCATTCATAGGGGATCTTAGTGTAGAGGTTACACAGTGCAGTGTAATTTTAAACTTTGAGTCATCAAGAAATAGTTATGCTTTATTTGAGAAAGTGGGTAAAGATGAAAGCTAGGGACCCGTTCCCCAAAGGAATGCCCACAGCTGTGATAATGTATGGGAATTACCCAGTTATACATAGATTCTTGATGTAAAAGCCCATAGTTTTGGTTTGACTTTAGGATGTTGATCTCTGTTCCTGACCTAAAAATGTTTTCAACTTTTTTCTTTTCTCTAGCATTCCTGTTTCTCATTGCTTATTGCATGAGGACTTTGTGGTAGAGCTTCAGGGTTTGCTTCTGCCACAGGACAAGAAAGAATACAGGTAAGGGTCCAAAAGGAACATCTAAGTATATTTGCTTTTTTTTTCTCCCTGAAAGAGTTGCAGCCAGATATGTACCAGGTATGTATTAGGATTGTTCTTTAAAAGTCATTTTAAAAAACAAACAAAATTTGTGTACGTATTAAGTGTCTTTTGGGCTGTCACTCCGTAACTGCCGAGCAACTAGTTAATCTGAGAAGTCTGATTTCTAGTAATTTTCACGTAAATGGCTCCACAATCATCCCTCCCCAACTGTCAAGTAGCTTATACTGTCAGCTGACCATTGGCCACTAACTTGCACTTAACTTGTCAACCTTCTAATTCTGATAATAGAACAAGGTAATAGGTAAAAATGGCTGACAGGTATTTAGTACTCAATAAATGTTAGTTTCCTTTCCTTTATATGGGAATTTGGGAAGGGCAGAGAAGTCTATAGAGATGGGAGATATTTGTCATGAGTATTTGAAGATAAAGTAGGAATTCCCTAAGTGTTACAGAGAGGACATATTTAATGGATTAATATATTGCATTAGAATACTGAGGCATGAATTATGGTGTTTTCAGGGAAAATTTGAACAGAGACTTTAGGAGATAAGGCTGGCCAGGAAGGTAGGGGTCAGGATGTGATAGTCTTTGTGTGATATTCTATGCACTTCAGAATTTATATATTCTAGATCCCCTCCACCCAATTGAAGGCATTTGAGTACCACCTACAATTTTTACATACCTGAGTACCATTCATACTTCTATTTTTCTTAATTTAGTTATGTGTATAGTAAGATACACAAATCTTAAGTTTTCAGCCAGTTGAGTTTTGAGAATGTATGTACCTGCTCATAAAACCAAGATCCGAGTCAAAATATTACCCCAATAAGTGCCATCAGTCCCCTTCAAGTTAATTTCACCCCTCCCATCTCTACCCCCATCAGCAGTCGCTGTTCTGATTTTTATCTCTGTAGATGTGTTTTGATTGTTCTTGAATGTGATATAAATGAAATCCTCCTACTGCATGTACTCTTCTGTGTCTGACTTCTTTTACTTAACAATGTGTGAAATTTATATAATATGTATCAGAAATTCATTTTTATTGTGGAGTTGAATTTCATTTATAAATGCACCACTTTGTTTCTTGTGCCTATTTGCCATCAGAAAATCTCAACGTATCTGTTTAAATCTTTTGTCCTTTTTTTTGCGTTGAAATTTTTATCAAGTAGTTTTAGATTCACATACAGTTGTAAGGAATAATACAGAGTTATCCCCTATAGACTTTATCCAGTTTCCCCCAATGGTGACATTTGCAAGGTTTAGAAATATATCACTAACAGGATATTAATATTGGTACAACCCACCAGTTTTATTGGTAAAGGTAGTTTTACTTGAACTAATTTATATGTGTATGTGTGTGTATATTTAAATCTATACAATTTTATCCTGTTGAGTCATGTGTCTACCACTACAGTCAAGGTACTGAAGAGTTCCATCACAGGACCTCTCTGTTGCCCTTTCTATAACCATACCCCCTTCCCTCCCTTCTACCCTCTTCACCCCGGCAATCAGGAATTTGTTCTTCATTTCTAAAATTCTGTCATTGCACAATTGTTACATAAATGGAATCATACAGTATAATTTTGGAGATCTTTGCCTGTTTTAAAAATTATGTTGTCTTTTTTTGAAACTGAGTTGGAAGCGTTCTTCATAAATTCTCTATACAGGTTAGGACAGGCATGGTGGCTCACGCCTGTCATCCCAGTACTTTGGGAGGCCGAAGTGGGCAGATCACTTGAGATTAGGAGCTCGAGACCAGCCTGGCCAGCCCACATGGTGAAACCCCATCTCTACTAAATAAAAAAAAGCAAAACAACAACAACAAAAAATTAGCCGGGCGTGGTGGCACACTCCTGAAGTCTCAGCTACTCGGGAGGCTGAGGCAGAAAAATCACTTGAATCTAGGAGGATTCAGTGAGCTGAGGGAGGTTGCAGTGAGCTGAGGTCCCACCACTGCACTCGAGCCTGGGTGACAGAGGGAGACTCCTTCTCAAAAAAAAAAAAAAAAAATTCTCTATACAAGTTATTTGTCAGTTATTTGTATTGTGACTATTTTCTCCCAGTCTGTGGTATGTGTTTCCTTAATTGCTTTTAAAAAAGCAAATGGTTTAATTTTTTATGAAGTCCAGTTTATCATTTTTGTATGGTTTGTGCTTTTTGTCTGATCTCCAAGAAATCTTTGCCTACCCCAATGTCACAAATATTGCCAAGAATTGTCTAGAAGCTTTATAGTTTTATTTTTGTTTGTTTGTTTGTGTTTTTGAGAGAGAGAGTTTCGCTCTGTCTCCCAGACTGGAGTGCCGTGGTACAATCTCAGCTCACTGCAACATCCGCCTCCTGGGTTCAAATAATTCTCATGCCTCTACCTCCTAAGTAGTCACCAATAGCTGGGACTACAGGTGGTGGGACTACAGGTGCTCACCAATAATTTTTTTGTATTTTAGTAGAGACGGAGTTTCACCGTTTCGCCCAGGCTGGTCTCGAACTCCTGAGCTCAGGCAATCCACCCATCTCGGCCTCCCAAGGTGCTAGGATTACAGGCGTGAGCCACTGCACCTGGCCGGTTTGTTTTTTTTTTAAGTAACTTTTTCACATAGGTCTATTATCTACACCTTAAATTACTTTTGTATAGTATATAAGGTAGTGTAGAGGTTCATTTATTTTTACATATGTTACCAATTGTTTTAGCATCATGTTTTGAAGAGTTTCCTTTTCCCATTGAAATGCTTGGCATCTTTGTAAAAAATCAATTGATCTAATATATGTAAGTCTATTTCTGGGGTTGCTAATCTGTTCCATTGATCCATTTGCCTAATCTGTACATAATTAATGAGATAAAATAGTGTGACTCTTCTGACTTTATTCTTTTGCAAGATTGTGTTGGCTATTCTAGGATCTTTGCATTTCCATATAAAATGTACAATCAGCTTTTAAAAATTTCCACAGAAAACCCTTTTGAAATTGCATTGAATCTATGTAGATCAATTTGGAGAGACTTGTTGTCAATACTGAGGCTTCCAATCCATGAATGTAGTGCATTCATTTATGACTTTAAAAATGTCGGCCGGGCGCGGTGGCTCATGCCTGTAATCCCAGCACTTTGGGAGGCTGAGGCAGGCAGATCACGAGGTCAGGAGATCGAGACCATCCTGGCTAACACGGTGAAACCCCATCTCTACTAAAATTACAAAACATTAGCCGGGCGTGGTGGCGGGCACCTGTAGTCCCAGCTACTTAGGAGTCTGAGGCAACAGAATGGCATGAACCCGGGAGGCGGAGCTTGCAGTGAGCCGAGATCACGCCACTGCACTCCAGCCTGGGCGACAGAGCAAGACTCCGTCTCAAAAAAAAAAAAAAAAAGTCTCTGAGCATTGTTTAATAGTTTTCATTACAGAGTTCCTATACATCTTTTGTTAAATTTATTTCTCAGTGTTTATGTTTTTTAATGCTGTTGTAAATGGAATTTTTTAAATTTCATTTTTGGATTGTATTCTGCTGGTACAGTGGGGCTGGTAAGCCTTTATTGCATGAAGTTATTATATTCTACTGATACTTAAAACCATTTATGTACTACTGGAGGACCTTTACCATACAGACACTGTGGTAGGTGTTAGGAAGCCACTAACAAATTGGATTTTTGATCCAATTTGCATTAAAAGAAGAACTGTGGAGGACAGATTAGAAAGTGAAAATAGGGCAAAGAGACCACTGAAATACTAGCTACCATTGAAAGCCCACTACATACTTTTTTTTTTTTTTTGTAGCGACAAGGTCTCACTCTATTACCCAGGCTGGTCTCAATCTCCTGGGCTCAAGCAATCCTCCTACGTCAGCCTCCCAAAGTGCTGGATTATGGGTGTGAGCCACTGCACCCAGCCTGTTCATTATCTTTTACCTTCATATAATTTGTTGTGATAGATGTCAATATCCCTGTTTACCAGACAGATGAAGAAACTACCATTGAGACAGGTCAGAAAGGGAATCTGAGGACCCATGGTTATAAAGTGGCATTGCTGGGATTTAAACCCAAGTCCAACTGATTCCAGACACACCAGCTTTCTCTTAAGTGGGAGGTGATGGGCCTGAATTGAGGTAGCAGCAGTGGAACTGGGTGCAATTAGAATGGAGAAAACTTGCTGAAAGAGCACTGATAAGATGTATATCCTGGCAGGGCATATAAGCGTGTTCCTTCCTCCATTTTTTCATATGGAATATTGCTCACGGTGACCCTAACTTCTGTGGGTTGGAGGACTCCGAGAGAGAACGTGTGTGATGGCCTCGGTCTGGTGTTTGGCACATTGTCAGTACTCAGTAGGGAAATGGTTGCTAAGGTGGGACTTCTGTGTATTGTGTTTACATTAAGCAGGACAAGGAAGAAAGGTCAGGTTGGTAGAGTATTGGGATGTGTGGCCAACATGTACAGCTTTGGACTAATCATGTCTGTTTTTTTTCTTTTTTTTTTTCTTTTTAAGAGTCTTGCTCTGTCACCCAGGCTGGAGTGCAGTGGCACAATCTCAGCTCACTGTGACCTCTGCCTCCCAGGTTCAGGTGATTCTCATGTCTCAGCCTCCCGAGTATCTGGGATTACTGGTGTGTGTCACGATGCCTAGCTAATTTTTGCATTTTTAGTAGAGACGGGGTTTTGCCATGTTGGCCAGGCTTGTCTCGAACTCCTAGTCTCAAGTGGTTCACCTGTCTCAGCCTCCCAGAGTATTGGGATTACAGGCATGAGCCACTGCACCTGGCCAAATTGTGTCTTATTTTCATGTGAAACCAGCTGGAAAAATGAATGTGCAGCTCTGAAGAAAGGCATGATTGAGGCCAGAATTTTGAGAACTTGCTGTTAACATTCTTTGTACTAGATGGATGGGACTGAGAGGGGATTATTATTTTAAAATAGAACAAAAAAGTATGTTACATGTATTTCTCTTAGCCCAAATCCAGAACACTATTACTAGAAGGTACTTACTGGAGCTTTAAAAAGGTTGTCTTAGGCCTAGGTGTGGTGGTTCACACCTGTAATCCCAGCACTTTGGGAGGCCAGGGTGGGTGGATCACTCGAGGGCAGGAGTTCAAGACCATCCCGGCCAACATGGTGAAACTCCGTCTCTACTAAAAATACAAAAAATAGCTGGGCGTGGTGGCGGGTGCCTGTAATCCCAGCTACTCGGGAGGCAGGAGAATCACTTTGAGCCGGGAAAGTGGAGGTTGCAGTGAGCCAAGATCACATCATTGCACTCCACCCTGGATGACAGAGCAAGACTCAGTCTCAAAAAAAAAAAAAAAAAAGGTTGTCTTAGGACAAATAAAAGTAAAAGGCAGTGTTCAACACACAACAAATTAAAAAAAACACTAACAACAGAAAACCAGGTACCCTGATAGGTGGTATGGACTGGACATTTAAACAGAAATAGATAAGCCTGTATATGGATGATGGCTTCCTTAGTGAACATTAAGGGTGTTCAGCCAGAACCCCTGGAGAGTGACCTAGGGGAGTACAGCCTTTCCCTCAGACAGTCTGGGTTTTCTTTTTAAGAACTTAAGTATTTTACATCCTCTAATTAATATTATTATGTTTGGCTTAATATAGCCAGGAGACAGGTGCAACAGAGTAATGGAAGGGAGGTGTAAACTGAGGTGAAGATGCCCATTTTTTCATCCCTTTCTGTGTAGCTGCATTTGTGTGCAGATCTCTAACTGAAACACCAGATGGCACCACTCACCAGCATTTGACTGGCCGTTTGGCGATGGCTTTCTGTGTACAGGCAGTAAAGGAATCTGATAATCTCAGTAGAACCAGGGGGAAGAAATCTTGCATTGACGTGAATGATGTGGCACACCCTGGTATACAAATGTTGGACATTGTCATTGAGCTGCTGAGTTCACATTTTCCTTTCTCTCTGTTTCTCACAGAGCTTTCACTCTCAAGGATACAGGTCAAAATAAATGGAAATATTTCTTTGCTTAGGTGTGGGTAAAACAAGTTTTAGTTCTTTAAATAATTGGTTGTGGTATCATTCTGAGCAAACTATCGCAAGGACAGAAAACCAAACACCGCATGTTCTCACTCATAGGTGGGAATTGAACAATGAGAACACTTGGACACAGGAAGGGGAGCATCACACACCGGTGCCTGTCGTGGGGTAGGAGGAGTTGGGGAGGGATAGCGTTAGGAGAAATACCTAATGTAAATGACGAGTTAATGGGTGCAGCACACCAACATGGCACATGTATACATATGTAACAAACCTGCACGTTGTGCATATGTACCCTAGAACTTAAAGTATAAAAATAAAAAAAAAAAAGAAAAATATTCACTTCAAAAAAAAATTAATTGGTTGTGGTGAGATGTTCAAAATGTTTTACTTTTAATAACCCTTGAAACTTCACATGTCTAGAAAACTCCTCGTGTTGTTGACTATTGGGTGAAATTGACCTGCGGATTATCTGGGCCTAGTATAGTGAGCAGGCTGATGATAGAGAGGCAACCAGGCGTGCACCAGACCCAGCCAGAACCTTGGGCCCCACCAGCTGTGAAGGACCCACTGAACAAAGCCATACTTATGAGGCGGTGTACAGTACCATGCACTGCACTGTGCAATGGGAGCAATCGCTGTGTATAAAGGATAGTAACCCTTTGTAATATGTGGAGCAATTACGTTTTCCCAGTTTGCTTTTTGTCTTATAATTTTGCTTATAATATTTTCATCATATGGAAGTGTAAACTTTTAAAAACTACTGAATTCTTTCTCACTTCAGTCAAAATTACTAACTTCTTTATTTCTCACCTTCAGAGTTTTATCCCATGCTTAGAAAAGCCTTCTTCACTTTAGGACTACAAGAATATTCATCTCTGTTTTTTTCCTAGAACATTTATAATTTCGTTTTTTACTTTTACATTTTTTTTTTCCATCTTGAATGTTCATGTAAAAGAATGAGGTAGAAATTCGACTTTATGTTTTTCCAGAGCTGGAGCATGTAAAGATGTGAACTCATAATCCCCAAGGAGCCTTTGACACAACTGGAGTAAGAGTTAGACGTACTGAGATTGGGGTGCACTCTGCACGTTAGAGTGCTAAATTGAAGACGTTCAGATGCCAGATGGTTCTCTGACTCTAAGACACACAGTTCAGGGCTAGGAAGGTTACATAGAAAGTGGACGAGTTGAGACCTGAAGTTGTCCTTGAATGACCTTGACAGTTTTGATGGAGGAAAGGACAAGGAAGTGTTGAGGCAGAACAGCTTCAGCAGAAGTGTGGATGTAGGAATAAGCAGGGTGATCAGCCAGAGTGAACTTGGCATTTCTGTTGTCTATCAAGACCTTGGTATATATCAGGCTTTGCTCTGATTGTATTTTGTCTTCATCATGACCGTATGAGGTATGGACTATATCATTTTGCCATTTTACAGAAAAGGAAACTGCCACAGAGGGCAGTCAGTTAAGGTGTCTGATGTTTCAGAACTAATTCTATGGTAGGGCTGGAATTCGAACCAAGGAGGTTAGTTCTGGAGGCTGAGAGAACCGCAGCCTTGCTAGAGTGAATGCACTTGGCAATGTGATGTTGAGTTGGACGGTTACCTTTAGGAAGATGGGAGGATTTGTGTTTTGGTGAAGAAGTCAGGATTGAAGAGGTCTGGCTTCCTCTGGCTGGTTGCTTCATCGTTATTGCCTATAACCTCTGTCCTAGAAAACAATTAATAAACATACTGCAGAAATTAATGCTTTTCTTTATAGTGGAATTGATATTTGCTTTCTCCACAAAAATATATTTCCACTGCATTCTTTGTTGATTCACAATATAATAAAACATAACAAACAAACTTTTTATCCTAAAATCAGAAAAGCCCATCCAGATTGATTTTAATTAAAATGTAAGGGAAAGCATTTTAGCACTGTGCCTAGCACATAGCAGATGTTCAGTGTGTTTCCTTCCTTCTTTCTCCAACTCTTGCCCTTCTCCTGAAAGTCTACATGGCATGAGTTTTAAAGTAGACACTACAGTCATGAGTCACTTAGCAATGGGGACATATTCTGAGAAATGCGTCATTAGGAGATTTCATTGTTGTGCGAACGTCACTGTGAACTTACGCAAACCTACTTGATATAGCCTAATACATACCTAGGCTACAGACCTGCACAGTATATTACTATACTGAATACTGCAGGCAGTTGTAACACAGTGCTAAGTATTTGTGTATCTAAACAAAGAAAATGTACAGTAAAAATACAGTATTATCTCATGGGACCACGGTTGTACATGCCATCCACTGTTGACCGAAACATCATCATGCAGCATGTGACTGTGTGGGGAAAAGAGAGGTCAGCCTGTTACTGTGTTTATATAGAAAGAAGTAAATTTAAGAGACTCCATTTGGCTCTGTATTTGAGATGCTGTTAATCTGTGACCCTACCCCCAACCTTGTCCTTGCAAGAGACATGTGCTGTGGTGATTTAAGGTTTAAAGGATTTTGGGCTGTAAGGAATGTGCTTTGTTAAACAAATGCCTACAGGCTGCTTGTGGTTAAAGGCCATCACCATTCTCTTAAATCTCAGTAAAAGAAAAACATCTGTCTCCTGCCCGTCCCTGGGAAATGGAACATCTCCGTATATCTGTATGTCTTACTGCTGATTTACTCCCTTATCTTTTGAGCAATAAATACTGAGGGAACTCAGAGACCGGTGCCGGTGTGGGTCCTCTGTAAGCTGCGCACCGGTCCCCTGGGCCCCGCTTTTCTTTCTGTATACTTTGTCTCTGTGTCTTATTTCTTCTCTCAAGTCTCTCGTTCCACCTAACGAGAAACACCCACAAGTGTGGAGGGGCAGGCCACCCCTTCATGACTGTACTTATGAAATATTCTTTCAGTAAAGATTTCAAGTACTTGATATGCTTTAAACAACAGCAGGGGTTTGTTCTTGATTTATTTCTGTAAGTAGTAGCACCCACTGATGGCAGCTGGTACTTTGAATTTTATGCATTCAAAGCATTTCAGAAATTGTATTACATATGTTTAATATAATATTCTATTGCAATGAGAAAAATTAAACCAGTAAGGTTTTAAAAATTGTGAACTTGGATGGGAAAATCGTGTTTGTACAAGAGGGAGGGGCTGGACCTATTTTCTTTTTAGCTTAACTTTTATGGACTACTTGTCTATTTGGGCTTGTTCATCTTTGTTTATGTGTCCTGGTGAAGTAGTGGCGTCAAGGGACTGGGACCTGCCCAGGACTCCTGAATTAGGATGCAGACTGTTGTGATTCATCTTGTACATCATGGGACTAATTTAAGAAGTTAGAAAAAGAACAATAAATTACACTGAAGGAAAGCAGAAGGAAGGAATTAATGTTGGTAAAAATTACATTTAATGAGTTAGAAAGCAGTATATAGATAATTAATAAAGAAAATCAGAGGCTCACCTGGTCAAGAAGGATAGCACAAATACATAATATGAGAAATAAGGAGCTGCACCACTGACGTATTGAAACGTATGTGAAATGACGTATGCGCAGTTTCACTCCTTGTGCCACTGGTTTTAATAGTAAAGGATAAGAAACAGGTGAACCGCCCACCAAGAGGGTTCTGGTTAAAGATAACGAAACATCCCATACAGTGGAAAACCGCAACTGGAAAAAAAATAATAAAAACAAGGGCCTTCTTTACATATATGTTACTATAGAAAAATTTTCAAGGTACTAGGTAAAAGTAGAAAGGCAAGGTATTTAGCAGTATGTATGTTATGCTACCCATCTGTGTAGAGGAGGAAGAAAGAATGTATATTGACTTGAATATGCATTTAAAAATCTCTTGGAAAGGTAAACAAAAAACTAATGAGCAGTTACACGTTGGGAGAGAAGTGAACCGGGCAGATAGAGTGTGAAGGGGCTCCTCACTGTGTTTTTAATACTTATTGATTGAATACATTACCTATTTCAACAAACAAAATATTTATTTTTAAAGTTCTTATTTAATCAATTAAATTTTTTGAGGAGTTATTTTAGGTAATGACATAAATCAGTTCTATTTTATGCAGCAATACTTAATTATGTACAACAGGCAAGTCATAGTTGGGAATAAAGAGATTATATATGGTTTTTCCCTCTAGTAGCTGAAAATATACCTGGACAGTCAGCTATATTTTATAGCTGGACAGTCAGCTTCTTTGGGTTGCTGTAAATGTAATTGTGTTTTTTGCCATTAAAAGTAATGGCAGAGAGGCAGTTCATGGATTAAACAGGGAAGGGAATGTGGGGAAACCTTGCCACGCAGGTATGACTTAAGCTGGGCCTTGAGGGACCAGTAGGACTTCCATAGCTGGAGCTGGGGAAGATGGTAGACAGATCGGGATGATGAGGATATCCTTTGGATGGAGAGTAGTACCCATGCAAAGTCTAGTAGACTGGAAGGTGCATGGCTTAGTTCGGCAGTGGAACAGCATAGACACCTCTGGATAGCTGGAGTATGGGCTGTGTTTGTGTGTGCAGGGACTTTCTTGCACTGGGATGTTAAGTCTGTATTCGCCTTCTTTTTTTGGTGGAAAGAGTGTAAATATATACAGAAGTAAGATAGGGTACTGTAGCATGAACTTCAACAATTGCCAGCTCATGGCTACTCTTGTTCTGTATGTATCCTATCCACTTCACCCCGTAACCCCTGCCCTATTTTGAAAGAAATCCCAGATAACATTATTTTTCATCTGTCAATATTCTAGACTTTTTTTTTTTTTGAGACGTAGTCTCGCTCTGTCCACCAGGCTGGAGTGCGGTGGCGCTATCTCGGCTCACTGCAAGCTCCGCCTCCCGGGTTCCCGCCATTCTCCTGCCTCAGCCTCCCGAGTAGCTGGGACTACAGGCGCCTGGCTAACTTTTTTTTTTTTGTATTTTTAGTAGAGACGGGGTTTCACCGTGGTCTCGATCTCCTGACCTTGTGATCCGCCCGCCTCGGCCTCCCAAAGTGCTGGGATTACAGGCGTGAGCCACCGCGCCCGGCCGACTTTTTTTTTTTTTTTGAAACCAGGCTGGAGTGCAGTGGCGCAATCTCAGCTCACTGCAACCTACCCCTCCTGGGTTCAAGCGATTCTTCTGCCTGGGCCTCCTGAGTAGCTGGGACTAAATGCACGTGCTACCATGCTGGGCTAATTTTTGTATTTTTAGTAGAGACGGGATTTTACCATGTTGGCCAGGATGGTCTTGATCTCTTGATCTCGTGATCTGCCCACCTCAGCCTCCCAGAGTGCTGGAATTACAGGCATGAGCCACCATGCCCGACCACGATATGAACTATTTTTAAAAACATATTTTTATGTTTTAGAGAAGGGAGTCTTGCTGTGTTGCCGAGGTTTGAGTGCAGTGGCTATTCACAGGCACAGTCTTAGCACATTGCAGCCTCTGGCCTCAAGTGATCCTCCTGTCTCAGGCTCCTGAGTAGAGGGGACTGACTACAGGTGTGTGTCACTGCATCCAGCTGGACTCTTTTAGCATACCAGTTGGTGTACATATTTTCAGTGAACTCATAAAATGTCATAAATAGTTTTAGTAGTTTTTATTTGTTTAAATCAGGATCCAAATAAGGTTCACAAATTGGAATTGATTAGTATGTCTTTTAAGTCTCTTTAGTTTTCCCTTCATCTTTTTTTCTCCCTTGTAACTTATTTGTTGAAGGGATCAGGTTGTTTGTCCTATAGCGTTTCCCACTGCCAAGATTTTGCAGATTATATTCTCCATGGTCTAGTTTTCCGCGTTCTTCTGTTGTTTCCATTTCCTATGAATTGGTCATTGGATCTAGAGGTTAGTTTTTTGTTTGTTTTGGCTTGGTTGTTTTGAGTTTTTTTGGGCAACATTGCTTTATAGCTAGTGTTGTGGCTCCCCTTCAGGGACACACAGTGTCTGGCTATCTCTCATTTCTCTGATTTTAGTAGCCAGTGCTGATCAGTGTTTCTATTTCAGTCATTCGTTACAGACTAAAAAGAATAAACCTGTGTGCGTTCTCTGGCGACCATGCCATATTTATTCTTTGACTTCTTAGCCCCTATAAATGTTCTGTGCAGTAAATAATTTTTAAATGTGTACATAAAAGTAATTGGTTTCAAGTGACCTCCCAAAGCCAGTATCAAATAGTTGCAAGATGTTTTCTTGGATTAAAAATAAGCTTATCTCTTGTTCTAATGGATTTTCATAACCTTGAGTATTTGTGTTTTATACTTCATTAGATTGTTCTTCCGATGCATTAGAAGTAAGGCAGAGGGGAAACGCTGGTGTGGAAGTATTCCATGGCAGGTAGGAATTATTCATCTGTTTTCAAACCTGTTGTGTTAAGACTTTTAATATGCAGCATCACCTGAAAGTACCTTGAAGTTCACATAAACGAGTTGGTCTTCCTCAGACTGTCTTGAAAGATAGTTTTCTTTAAGCAAGGTAGGCCCTGTTGGGACTTTAATTCAAAGGAACATTTGGTTGTAATCAAGATTAATTATTTGCATCCTATTTCACTTAGTAAATAAAAATATTTACTATTACAAATATTTATTTGAGGTATTAAATGCAGTCAGTATTCTTTTACTTAAGAAAAAAATAGATTTCCTTGACTAACTCTTGTATCTTTTTATAGAGGAATTTCTACTTGATGTTGGTATAAGCTCCTAGAATGTTCGAACTAGGAGGAGCGTCTCCTCTGAATAGGAGAAGCACTATAGATATTCAGTACGTAAGGAACTAGAACTAGGGAGGTGATAAGACTTGTTTTGGCAGAGGTATGGCTTGAACTTACGATTCTATATTACCACAGTAAAATCTTCCTAAAGCCAAAATCAAAGCAAGTGTTTTAAGACAATTAGGTTTGGGGAAAAGTTCATCTTTTTTTTTTTTTTTTTAATTGAGACGGAGTCTCGCTCTGTCGCCCAGGCTGGAGTGCAGTGGCGTGATCTTGGCTCACTGCAAGCTCCGCCTCCTGGGTTCATGCCATTCTCCTGCCTCAGCCTCCTCAGTAGCTGGGACTACAGGCGCCCACCACCACGCCCGGCTAATTTTCGTATTTTAGTAGCGATGGGGTTTCACCGTGGTCTCGATCTCCTGACCTTGTGATCCGCCCGCCTCGGCCTTCCAAAGTGCTGGGATTACAGGCGTGAGCCACCACGCCTGGCCGTAGTTCATCTTAAGAGAACAGTTTTTTCCTGAAAAGTATACACTGTGGCCATTGTGATTGTAAAAGCACTTTGGTTTGTCACTGCTTTTCCTTGAAGTCTAGAAAAGTGTGATCATGGACAGAGAAGGCATGAAGCATTGAAAGTACCGTGAAGAAATGAGTCTTTTGTGGGTTTGGCACGTCATCTTTTCTAGACATGGAAATGGTATCAAGAATGTTCAGGAAATATTGGACTGCTTTTACTGTGTTTCCATTTCTTCTGCAGAATAACCCTAAGTGAATTAACGCAGGAACAGAAAACCAAATATCATATGTTCTCACTTACAAACAGGAGCTAAACATTGAGCACCCATAAACATGGGAACAATAGATACTGTGAACTACTGGAGAGGGGAGGAGGGCATGGGTTAAACTATTGGGCACTATGCTCACTGCCTGAGTGCGATATACTCATATAACAAAGCTGCATGTGTGCCCCCTGTATATAAAATAAAAGATGAGATGAAAAGGAAAGGCATTCTAGATATGAAGTTTGCATTAATATTTTATATGAAGATTAATTATGTCGTCTTTAGGATCCTGATTCCAAAGAACATTCTGTCCCCAATAAGTCTCAGCATGCATCTGAGACATTTCATCATTCTTCCAACCGGCTGAGAAATCCATTCAAGGTACTTGACAAAAATCAAGAACCAGCTCTCTGGAAACAACTCATCAGAGGTGAAGGTAAGGAAAAGACGGCTGATGAGAAGCAAAGAGAAAAGGGAGATCAGCTTTTCGATCAAAAGAAGGAACAGAAGCCTGAATCGATGGAGAAAGATCTCTCATCTGGCCTGGTACCAAAGAAAAAACAATCTGTAGTTCAAGAGAAGAAGCAAGAGGAGAGAGCAGAGATTCAGTGTGAGGCAGAGGAGACTGGAGGCACACACAAAAGAGACTTTTCTGAAGTTAAGTCTCAACAGTGCCAAGGTAATGAGCTTACAAGACCATCTGCATCTTCTCAGGAGAAATCAAGCGGTAAGAGTCAAGATGTCCAAAGAGAATCAGAACCTCTGAGAGAAAAGGATGCCCACCTTTTGCCTCAAAATGTTGACAGTCACAGCTCAATAAGCAAGCCCCAGAAAGGGGGACCCCTCAACAAGGGGTACAAGAACTGGGAGGCTAAAGAAACAAAGGCAGAGGATGGTCCTAGCACACAGGCCACCCAGAAAAGCCTGCCTCGGGGGCATTTGCAAGAGCGGCCGGAGACCCACGGTGTGCCTGCTCCTGGAGGACCAGTGGCTCAGGCTGCACCAGCAGCACCAGGGCTTTCCCTGGGTGAGGGCCATGAAGCTGCCACAAGCAGTGACGAAGAGGAGGAAGATGATGTTGTTTTTGTTTCCTCTAAGCCTGGGAGCCCCCTACTCTTTGACTCGACTCTGGACTTACAGACGAAGGAGAACCTCCAATTCCCTGATCGAAGTGTGCAAAGAAAGGTATCTCCGGCCTCAGGTGTTTCCAAGAAGGTAGAGCCCTCGGACCCAGCAGCCCAGCGTGTCTACCTTACAATACAACTGAAACAAAAGAAGGTAACTGTTGACTCGTGTTTTGATTTTGAGGTCAGAGCATTGCTTGCTATGGGCAGATATGAGATCTCATTGCTACAGAAGGGTTAAATATGTTCATATGAAGGTTTTATAGGTGTGTGTTTAGTTTCTGCCTTTTCCCCTATTTATAGTTTCAAGATTGGTAAGCCAGCTGGGTTAAAATTTTAAAAAGGTTCTGGTTTTTACACACATTTAAAAGACCATAATTTCAGAGTTTGGGCGTTTCAGGCTATTTTAATCTGAAACTATTCATCTAACAGTGTGAGAGATCCATTTGATGGAATCTGTTTTGCAGAGCACACTGGCATCAGTGAACATCCAGGCTCTTCCAGACAAGGGTCAGAAGTTGATCAAACAAATCCAGGAGCTGGAGGAAGCGCTCAGTGGTCTTGCCCTTTCCCCAGAGCAAGGTAAAGTGGCTTATGCCTCAGAACTCCGGGTTTGCGTGGACTTTACAAGAGATATTTGGAAGCCCTTTTAATAAAGAATGTGTTGATTCATTCACTTTTCCATTTTATTATCTGCTTCTGAGCCTTCTTTCACATTACACCTATGGTTCATAAAAAGCCTTTCTCCTATTTCCTGTGGACTCTACTTTCTTCCCCATTGTTTAAGTAACTGTTAAAATGCTACATTCTCTAGGAATCCTTCATTGGAATGGTGATGATCCCTCTCTCTTGACCTCGCCTCCACACATACGATCCCTTCACTTAATTTGCTGAACTTTAATCTGCTCTTCTCTTGTTTTCTGAGCAGGAACTAATGAGAAGAGTAACAGTCAAGTGCCACAGCAGAGTCACTTCACCAAAACTACCACTGGCCCTCCCCATCTGGTGCCTCCCCAACCCCTTCCTGGTTGTGGTACCCAACCCGTGGGTTCTCTAGAACTAAAGTCTGCCTGCCAGGTGACTGCTGGAGGATCTAGTCAGTGTTATCAAGGTAAGACCCGAGGGCCTGGCCCTGCTGTGAATAGCCACCCCTGTGAGTTACATGCCGCTACAGTAGTCACTACTTATCCACACTTCCAGTTACCCTTGGTCACCTGTGGTCCAAAAAGAGGTGAGTACAGTACAGTAAGATATTTGGAGAGAGAAAGAGACAGAAACCGCATTCACATAACTTTTATTACAGTATATTGTTAGAATTTTTCTATTTTGTTATTATTGTTAAACTCTTCCTGTCCCTAATTTATTAAAGTTTAAAATAGGTATGAATGTGTGGGAAAATAAAAAAACAAAACAAAACATCATGTGTATATGGTTCAGTACCATCCACAGATTCAAGCATCCACTGGGGGTCTTACAACATATGCCCTGTGGATAAGGAGGGACTATTGTAGATGTCTTTGTGCCCACATGAGGGGAGAAGCCATTCTCAAGTCAAGTCATAAGTTGCCCATATAATAAAGATTGTACAGCTCAGTAGAGCTTTGCATAGTGTTACTTAGCTTTCTGTGAGGGCACAGACTGTGTCTACCTTGTTCACCACTGTATGCTGATTAGCCAACCCAGTGGCTTTCACCTAGGAGTCATCCAGTCAGCATTTGTGGATGAAAACTCTAGCTCGCATCATTATGAGGTAGGCAGACCTGCAGATGTGCTCTTATTCCTTCGTGTGTGTGTGTAAGTGTGTGTAAGACTGAGGAGAGTGTGTGTGTGTATGTAAGTGTGTGTAAGACCGAGGAGAGACATGAGTCAAGACTGAAGACTAATAGATCCACAGAGAGCAATAACAACCTGTTAGCTAAGTGTTCCCTTCCTGAACTTTCTAGGCAACTTTGAATTCAGAGGTAACTGCAGAATGAAGATTCCAAGTAGAGCCTGAAATGTGTAATAGGATCAGTTGACAGGAGACTGATCAGGAAATAGGAGCTTGGGTTGGCTGGCAGTGACTAGAAAAGCAAAAGCCAGTTGTCTCCCAATAGAGAACTCCGAGAGAAGTGGAAAGTTGAGGAGATAGTTAACAAGGAGGGTAAGAAATAGATACAGGGCCATTTCTAGCTAAGTTCACTCTAAAGGGATAAAGAAAACATACTTGTGACATCTTTTAGGTAACACCTATTTGTACGCACGCCATACAAACCAAGATCACGTTCACGCAGTGTGGAAAATCACAAGTGAAGCCATCGATCAGCTGCATCGCTCACTTGAGTCATGTCCTAGTGAGATGGCTGTTGCAGAAGATCCCGCTGGGCTGAAGGTGAGCCAGGGAAGACTCCCGGTGCAGTCCCCTACGACAGTGCTCCAGCAGCCCCATGAAACTGCTGGCAGAGAGACTTTCTGAGATACCTTTCCTACAGATAGATGCTTGAATGCCTTTTCTTGCAGAATCCTCTCCTTTTATGCTTAATAGCCAAATAATAACAACAAAACTCCTTTTTTAAAAAGTCATAAAGTTATGTATTTCTGTAGCAGTTAAAGATCCATTTGTTGAGTTGGTAGGTGCCACAAGAATGTGAAGGAATTGCTTCTTGGGGCCGGGCACGGTGGCTCAAGCCTGTAATCCCAGCACTTTGGGAGGCCGAGACGAGCGGATCACGAGGTCAGGAGATCGAGACCATCCTGGCTAACATGGTGAAACCCCGTCTCTACTAAAAAATACAAAAAACTAGCCAGGCGAGGTGGCGGGTGCCTGTAGTCCCAGCTACTCGGGAGGCTGAAGCAGGAGAGTGGCGTGAACCCGGGAGGTGGAGCTTGCAGTGAGCCGAGGTCCGGCCACTGCACTCCAGCCTGGGCGACAGAGCGAGACTCCATCCCAAAAAAAAAAAAAAAAAAAAAGAATTGCTGCTTGTAATGAACTACTTGGGGTGAAAATACATATATAATATATATAAAACAGCAAAGGCTTTAAGGCAGAAATAAGTTGTACCTTGTAATATACTATACAGTACAAAAGGGATTCAGAATAAAGGAAACATCACTCTAGGTCAGTGATTATTTGTTGTCTGCCTACTTTGTGCCTTAAAGGAGTTGAAAGCCTTTAGATAGCAGACAGGAAAGGGACAAAACACCACAATTAGAGGAGTGGTGACTAGTGGGAAGATAAAGAGATTGGTATTCAGAAGTGGTGATCAGGTGTCATCAGTACCTGAGCCAGCAGTAGCAGGTGATGTTACTGAGTAGGAGCCTGGCATTGCTGCAGGATTAGATCTGAATAGCTCAAGATCTAGTGTGGAATCGCTGTAGCATTTAAGCAGGGATGGCCGATGAGGATTAGTTTTTCTCACAAAGTACAAGATAAACTGGAGTACAGAAGGACTAGAAGGGGGACTCTGGTCAAAGGGCTATTGAAATTTATGACCAGTAGTGCAGACTGGGACATTGGCTGCAGAAAGGAGAGGCAAATTTAAGAGATAATGAGGAAATGATGAAATGCCAATGTAATGGCTGCTGAAAGTAGGGTCACAGGTCTGTTAAAAGCATAGAGCTGGGCGCAGGGGCTCACACCTGTAATCCCAGCACTTTGGGAGGCCGAGGCAGGCAGATCACTTGAGGCCAGGAGTTCAGGACTAGCCTGGCCAACATGGTGAAACCCCATCTCTACTAAAAATGCAAAAATTACCCGGGCATGCACCTGTAATTCCAGCTACTCGGGAGGCTGAGGCAGGAGAATTGCTTGAACCTGGGAGGCAGAGGCTGCAGTAAGCTGATATCATGCCACTGCACTCCAGCCTGGGCAACAAAGCGAGACTGTCTCAAAAAAAAAAAAAAAAAAAGCTGTAGAGATGGATTTTGACTGATTAAGCAGACAAATCAGGACTCTCACTTGGGGTGTAGGGGGACTCTTAATAGAAATGCCGAACATTAGATGCAACCCAAAACAAACAGGGGCAGACCAGGACAGTATGGTTGCATCTAATGTTCGGCATTTCTATTAAGAGAGGGTGCTGTTAAGGACTTCAGGGTGAAAACGGTCTACATGAGGACAATTAGAATACTGAGGGGATCACTTGCAGAAAATAAAAGAGTAGAGTATAGAGTTGGTGTAGCCAGGCTTGGCGTAGCCTCTCATTAGGAATTTATGCTTAGCATTTGGTTATTACTTTTGTCAGGTCCCTTTGTTACTACACCAGAAGCAGGCATTGGCTTGGTTACTGTGGCGGGAAAGTCAGAAGCCACAAGGAGGGATTCTGGGTAAGTGTGGTATTATAAGAGCCAGCCTTTATTGAATGCTTAGGCATTGTGCTAAACACATAGTGTTGTTTTATTTCATTCTCTCAAGAACTCTATGAGGCAGGTACTATTATTCCTCATTTTACAGATGATGAAAGTGAATTGTGGAAGTGTTAAGCAACTTGCTCAAGAGTACACAGTTGTAGGATCAAAGATTTTGGTTGCCAGCAGTAGAAGCTGACTGGCTGATTAAATAGAGGAGGAGTTTATTTTTTGGCGGCCCCCACAATCTCTGGGAGATGTGGAGTGCCAGGCTCAAGGCTAATTTCAAGGAGCCATGGTTACAGCCAACACACAAACAATAGTCTATTGCCTCCCTCTTTTTTTTTTTTTTTTTTTTTT
>NW_016804657.1:7549814-7554362 GCF_001698545.2 Rhinopithecus bieti
TTTTTGAGATGGAGTTTCGCTCTTGTCGCCCAGGCTGGAGTGCGGTGGTGCAATCTCGGCTCACTGCAACCTCCACCTCCCAAGTTCAAGTGATTCTCCTGCCTCAGCCTCCCGGGTAGCTGGGATTACAGGCATGTGCCACCACGCCTGGCTAATTTTTTGTATTTTTAGTAGAGATGGGAGTTTCACCTTGTTGGACAGGCTGGTCTCTAACTCCTGATCTCAGGTGCTCCACCCGCCTTGGCCTCCCAAAGTGCTGGGATTACAGGCGTGAGCCACTATGCCCGGCCTAACAGTAGTCTATAAAAAGCATCATAGCTCCTTTGCTTCACCAAGTGCTAGAGGCAACCATTGCCACCCCAAAGTCAGTTGTTTCTATAGCCACACTTTCCTGCAGAAAGGATTTCATAGGGAGTCTCTTTCTAAAGCTCCTTATACCTGAATTAAAGCTGTTTATGAGTACATCTGATATATAGAGCCAGGTCATATTGCTAGTGCCTTAGCTGCAACAGAAACCAGAAAGCAAGTTTTCCACTCTGCTTTGGGGACTTGTCAGGCTGAAATTTTCTAAGGTGTTCAATTTTCAGAAGCCATGATAGATGTCCACTATGGCTAGTAAGTGACTGTGTCAGTGGTCCTCAAGACCACCCCCAGGTTCAATGATTTGCTAGTAGGACACAGCATATGGTCATACTCACAGCTATGATTTATTACAGTGAAAGGATATAGATCAAAATCAACAGAAGGAAAAGTCGCAGGGGCAAAATCCAGGGGAAACCAGCTACAAGCTTCCAATATCCTCCCAGTGGAGTCCCATGGGATATGCTTAATTCTCCCAGCAGGGAGTTGTGACAACAGGTGTTCAATGTTCCCTAGGAAGCTCATTAGAGATTTAATGCCCAAGGTTTTTATTGGGGACTGGTTACATAGGTGGCTTCAGCCTGGTATATACCAAGTTTTCCTACTCCTAGAAGGAAAGCAGGTGTTCAACATAAACCATATTGTTTGTACAAAACAATTTAGGCAGAGTGATCAACTCTTACCTTACATCCGAGTTTCCAGAGGCAACCTTGTAAGCAGGCTTTTCAAAGGATAGCAGACAGGCCTAGGGGCCTGCTATGTTCATTTCTTTTTCTGGACAGTAGCGGAGCCAGAATTAAAACGAGCCCATGCTCTGACATTCTACTTCTGTTACGGCAGAATGATTATTTTGAGTGGGTCAGGATTGCAGTCTGTTAAAATGAGGATAACAGTACTCTGTAGAGTATGAATAATAAATTAGCTAAGCTCAGTGATTGTTACAACGACAGTACCCAAGAAATGTTCATTTATGTCCTTTTTTGATGAATAAGTTAAGGGAATGGAAGGCTATTGTAACTCCAGGAATGTTCTGGTACTGGTAAAGTAAGTAGTAGGATATATCTACTGGACATTTTTTACTTTTGGAGGTAACGGATCATCAAACTGTAATAGATACTGCACATTGTGCAGGTAACAACATAACATAGGGACTAGAATAAGATTCAAATGGTAAGTTTTAAATTTTACAAGACTCATAGTAAATGTCTTGGACCTAGATCTCAAAGAGCAAGTGCTAGGGTTCCACTAAATACGGAAGATAAAGGAGCCATTAAGGTAGGCACAGAGTAGTGACTGGAGTGGCACTGACAGCAGAGAGAACAAGGGGTAAATGTCTGCCAGTGGTTTCTCCTCTTGAAGTAGGGTTGATTCTTTGCCCTAAGCAATTAACTCTCTTAATTTTGCTTTTATTTTCTAGCGGATGATATGGGCTTAGGAAAAACCCTGACAATGATTGCACTCATCCTGACCCAGAAGAATCAAGAGAAAAAGAAAGAAAAGGAGAAAAGCACAGCTTTGACGTGGCTCTCCAAAGATGGTAGACCGAAGTGCCTTAATAGCCTGCCATTCCCTACGTCATTTGAGCCATCCAAGAGGGGAACGTTTTCAGCTAAAAAAGGATACTTTTGGCCATATTTAATGATTCTACTGGAAAATCAGTATTACTCACCTATCATATCATTTCTGATGCTGAGTATACTAATTATAAGTGATCATTTTTTCCCTTTTAATATAAACTAGGCAGAATTTTATGGAGAAAGGTTAGGCTCTAGAACACTTAATTTAAGCATAATAATAATTCTTAGTTTTTGAGACAGGGTCTCGCTCTCTTGCCCAGGCTGGAGTACAGTGGCATGAACACAGATTACTGTAGCCTCAACCTCCTGGGCTCAAGCGATCCTCCCACCTCAGCCTCCCGAGTAGCTGGGACCACAAGTGTGCACCACCACACCCAGCTAATTTGTTTATTTTTTTGTAGAGACAGGGCCTTCCCATGTTGCCCAGGCTGGTCTCAAACAACTGGGCTCAAGCAATCATCCTGCCTCAGCCTTCCAAAGTGCTGGGATTATAGGTGTGAGTCACCATGCCTGGCCAGTAATTATTATTTTTGTAAATATTGGGGAAATAACCACAGCGTAGATTCATAATTTTTTTAAAGGAAGATCTGTCACAAATTCACATTTTAGTCACCATAGTGGAAGCTATTTTCCATGTTTCTGAAATTCTAGAAGTTCTAGATTACAGACACTTCTATCTTAGCAAATGTTTTTAAAATGTAGTAACTTTAGCCAGGCACAGTGGTATGCACCTGTAGTCCCAGTTGAGGGAGGAGAGGCAGGAGAATCGCTTGAACCTGGGAGCTGGAGGCCAACCTGGGCAACATAGCAAGACACTGTCTCTTAAAAAAAAATTAAATAAAAAGTAATAACTTTATAAGTACTTTAAAGATTGAATATGTTATGTATAGATAACACTACATGTAAGTTGCCATGTATTTGAATACAGTTCTCAGTTGCTTAGCTAGGTTAAAAATCTATGGCATCTGCTCTCAGGGCCTCTAATGAGCACTGTTGCAGCTGGGTCCTGTATCCCTTTGTGTGTAGTAGCAGCATGTGTGAGTAGCACAGGCATACACACGCAGAGATGGGGGCCGTGGTATAAACAAGTCATCACTAATTGGTTCCAAACCAATGTTTGCTTATTTTTTGAAAAACGTTTCTGTACTTAATTTTAAGGTAGAAGTACAATAAGTTATGCTTTTCAGAAAATAAAACAATATTGCATACGCCTGTATAATGAATCAACTCAAGAGAAGTTAGGAAATGATCCAGCTTTCACCTCCGGCCACTCTGTGAAAGCACATTATTTTTTCATACTGAGGTCATGTGCCACCCACTTTCCTCCCCCTATTTAGCCTCTCTTTCTCACTGTACTTTTAGCGGAGAAAATAAGTCATTAAGTGTTTCAGTTTAAAAAACCATTTCTTCCATTTCCTATTTCACTATAGGCTCTGTATAGAAATAAGAGCAATGGTTAAACATATTAATTGAAGGAGTAAAGTCAGTCCAGAGGAAGAGGTAATGCCTTTAAGTTAAAGGCTGGTCAACCACGGTGACTCACGCCTGTAATCCCACTGAGGGAGGCTAAGGCAGGAGGATCACTTGAGCCTAGGAGTTCGAGACCAGCCTGGGTAACACAGCAAGACCATGTCTCCATATATTTAAAAAAAAAATAATAAAAGCCATTTGGTTTATGTAACTGGGCACTGATTTTTTTCCCTTCTCAAGACTCTTCTGACTTGACTTCCCATGGAACACTAATCATCTGTCCTGCCTCCCTGATCCATCATTGGAAAAATGAGGTGGAGAAACGGGTAAACAGCAACAAACTAAAAGTCTATCTCTACCATGGGCCAAACCGGGATTCACGTGCCAGAGTGTAAGTGCAGGAATACGCAGTTGTGGGGGCATTCAGCACCTCTGCTCAAGGGCCTGTGGGCCTTTACTCCCCTCCCGAGATTTCACTTAATCAGGAAGCATATTTATGAAGGCCAAAGACAGATCTTCAGTCTTGTCACCATACAGCCTTTGCCTTGTATCCTGAGGTCTATTGGTGATCTTTTGCTGTGTCCTTGTCATTGTCCTCAACGAAAGCTGCCCTGTGAGGAGGCCTGAGATGCCTGAGCTGCCAGTCAGGTGGCAGCAGCATTCCCCTAGTCAAAAGAGATGTTTCGCAAGGCCCTCATGGCTGCTGGAGTTCTGATTCCAGGTGCATATAGTGTGAATGGAACCGGCCCAGTTCTACAGAGCGTCTTGATAGAATGCTAATGATTAGTTGCTATAGGTTGATTATATTTTTATGACTTTTTTATTTTATTTTATTTTATTTATTTATTTATTTATTTTTATTTTTTGAGATGGAGTCTCTCTCTGTCGCCCGGGCTGGAGTGCAGTGGCCGGATCTCAGCTCACTGCACTCTCCGCCTCCCGGGTTTACGCCATTCTCCTGCCTCAGCCTCCCGAGTAGCTGGGACTATAGGCGCCCGCCACCTCGCCCGGCTAGTTTTTTTTTGTATTTTTTTAGTAGAGATGGGGTTTCACCGTGTTCGCGAGGATGGTCTCGATCTCCTGACCTCGTGATCCGCCCGTCTCGGCCTCCCAAAGTGCTGGGATTACAGGCTTGAGCCAC
>NW_016804657.1:7555661-7576151 GCF_001698545.2 Rhinopithecus bieti
TTTTTTTTGAGATGGAGTTTCACTCTCGCCCAGGCTGGAGTGCGGTGGTGCGATCTCAGCTCACTGCAAGCTTGCAAGCTCCGCCTCCTGGGTTCACGCCATTCTCCTGCCTCAGTCTCCAGAGTAGCTGGGACTAAAGACGCCCGCCACCACACCTGGCTGATTTTTTTGTATTTTTAGTAGAGACGGGGTTTCACTGTGTTAGCCAGGATGGTCTCGATCTCCTGACCTCGTGATCCACCCATCTCGGCCTCCCAAAGTGCTAGGATTACAGGCGTGAGCCATCGCGCCCGGCCTGCAGCATGTATTTTTATGTCCTAATGTCAAACTAGATCAGTGAATTTTCACAAATCCATTATAGAGTAGTGGGAAGAAAGCACCGTTGATATAAGGTGAACAGTGCTTTGAGGGTATCTTTCTCCCCTGGACTTTGGTGTCATCCATCTCAAATCATTATTAAACGTTAATTCCCAACTCTCTCCTACTTTCTCTTCTGGCCAGATCATATCAAGCATTATATTATCCCAGCCAGAGATTTTTCTTTCTGACTCACTGGATGGTAAGAGGGAGGCTGTGGTAGCTATAGAGAGCAGGTGGTAAATGATCAGAGGTAAAAGATAGGGAAACCAAGTGGGTAAAATTTACCTCCAAAATTGTGTGTGTGTGTGTGTGTGTGTGTGTTAAGGACACGAGTTAATGAGTTCTGCTGTTTGTCCTTCCATTTGTAGACATTTTTATTGAAAGATCAACTCTGTCCCTCTCATTGTCACTCTATAGTGGGACCATTTATTGATTTCTTTGTTATGTCTCTGCAGCCTCTCTACGTATGACATTGTGATCACTACCTATAGCCTCGTGGCCAAGGAGATTCCCACAAACAAGCAAGAGGCAGAGATCCCAGGTGCAAACCTCAGTGTGGAGGTGAGGCTGGGGGGGCGGCCAGGGAAGTGGAGTTGGAGCCACAGATGGTTTAATGGGAGTGTTTCACAGCCTCTGTGATAGCAAGAGGACCTCCCTGGAGGTCAGGAATGGTGTAAATGATCTGCATGTGGAAAGGAATTGTTTTTTCCTCTATCCCATCACCCTTATTCCAGACAACCACCTCAGTGATAAAGGTCAGCATATGCCACAGGATTCACCTGCCTTTTAGAACGAAAGATGACTACATTATATTTGTGGGGGTAATCACCTGAATATAGAAAAGCCTCACTTGTTGCTATTTTTATTTTAGAGTATTTGATATTTTTAATATTGATTGTGCAGACTAGCATTTTACCACTAGTATTTTGATTTTAAGCCATCATTCCCTGCCTCCCTTTACTTCCCAGAAAAAAAGGGTTGCAAATAATAGGGCTATAATGGGCCAGGGGCTAAGTGACAATTGTGAAGACCTGAGGGTCTTCTAGGGGGTCCAGGGCAGCCTCAGTTATGTGATGTAGAGGCTTTATCGTGGAATTATACTCTGGAAATACAGTGTCATCCTAAGAACTCATCTTTCCGTATGTTATCCTTTTAGCCCAACAGGATATGCACAGGTTTCTTTATTTGGAGAGATCTCTAGAGAGAACATTTCTCTGGCTTATAACCAACTCTGACTTACAGATGATGAAATTTTCAGATTCCTCACTGATTTTCCATTGCTTTTGGAATAACCCCTAAATTTCTTTTCATGATGTAGTTAGGCTTTATTTATTTATTTATTTGAGGCAGAGTCTCACTCTGTTGCCCAGGCTGGAGTGTAATGGTGTGATCGTGGCTCACTGCAACCTCCGCCTCCCGGGTTCAAGCGATTCTCCTGCTTCAGCTTCCCAAGTAGCTGGGATTACAGGTGCCCGCCACCACACTCAGCTAATTTTTTGCATTTTTAGTAGAGATGGGGTTTTGCCATGTTGGCCAGGCTGGTGTCTAATTCCTGACCTCAAGTGATCCACCCGCCTCGGCCTCCCAAAGTGCTGGGATTATAGGCATGAGCCACTGCGCCCGGCCGTATTAGTCTCTTTATGATCTTGCCCTACCTGTATGTGGCTCATCTCTCTGACATCCTGCCCCTCTCCGGGACACCTCGTGCTCAGTCATACCGATCCCGCCATGCTCTGTCACAGTGTTGTGTCTGTTCTCCCTCCGAATGAAATGCTTTGCCTCCACTGCTTCTCCCAGGTTAATTTTTTTAAACCTGCTTCAAGAATCTTTTCTGGATCACACCCTTCCCACCTTCCCCCAATTTGGTTGAATGCCTCTGCCAGCTCCTTGTGCTTACATAAGTTGTAGCACTTTGTTTCTTCAGCAGACGTTGAGTATCTTCTATGGGTCAGGTGCTGTCTCGTCAAGAGCAGCCAGATTCCCACTTCAGGTGTTGAGTTAGACAGTGGGACTTACTGTATCTACATCATATTGTAATTATCTTTACACTTGTTTTTCTCCCCTGCTAGATTTTGAGCTCTTGAGGGTAGGAACTGTTTTTTATACCTGGCTTAGCATCTCACATCTAAAAGTAGACTTTTGGAAAAATTTTTAGTAAATTTAGTAAATTTTTTTTTTTTTTTTTTTGAGACGGAGTCTCGCTCTGTCTCCTGGGCTGGAGTGCAGTGGCTGGAGCTCAGCTCACTCCGCCTCCAGAGTTCACGCCATTCTCCTGCCACTCAGCCTCCCGAGTAGCTGGGGATACCAGGCGGCCCGCCACCTCGGGCCCGGCTAGATTTTTGTATTTTTTTTAGTAGAGACGGGTTTCACCGTGGTTAGCCAGGATGTTCGATCTCCTTGACCTCATGATACACCCGTCTCGGGCCTCCAAAGTGCATGGGATTTACAGGCTTGAGCCACCGCGCCCAGCTTAGTAAATATTTTATTGAGTGAGCGAATTTGCAGGTTCAATGCCTGGTATAGTCCTGGTCTACAGCCATTGCTTAAGTGTGGATTTAAAGAATAAAAGAAAACTCAAATTTGAAAACATTTTACTCTTAGGCATCTTATGTTCAAAGACTGAGACTCTCAAATGACTTATTTATTTGAACCAGTTGAGAGGTTTTACTCTTGGGTTTCTTAATTCTTCTTTCAGTGTACCTGCTCTAAGCAAATTTAAAGGTAAAGGTGGGTCCTCCATACTTGGCTGCTAGTTCCCCTTGTTTCCTTGAGGACATGTACATTTTCCCATACTGTGGCTGGATTTCACTTGTGATTCTTCCAGGGCACCTCAACACCTTTGCTTCGAATAGCCTGGGCTCGAATCATATTGGATGAAGCTCACAATGTTAAGAATCCCCGAGTGCAGACATCCATAGCTGTGTGTAAGCTACAAGCCTGTGCCCGTTGGGCTGTCACTGGAACCCCCATTCAAAACAACTTATTGGATATGTATTCACTGCTGAAGTGAGTAACTTCTTGTGATTGTGTAAATATGACCCCTGTCTGTGTCCCTTCATCATTATTTCATGTCTCGTAATAAAGCCTTAGTATGTGCCAGATTATCTGGTTTAGGAAATGGCAAGCCTGTCAACCTTTAAAGGGTAAAAGAATAAATATTTATGAGAAAATAGCTGTTGATTGGTTGATATAGGACTTTGATTACATTCAGCCCTTATAAATACGCAAACATATAGGACAGCTTGAATTAACTTATTCTTGAGTCTAGTGAATGTTTTCAGCTACTTCTGCTTTAAAACATACAGTCTAGGGCCAGCACTACAATGTATTTGAAGCAAACAGAAAAGAATGCTGATTTTAAAATATTTCCTTTTGGCTGAGTGCAGCGGGTCATACCTGTAATCTCCACACTTCGGAAGGCTGATGTGGGAGGACGGCTTGAAGCCAGGAGTTCACGATTAGCCAGGGCAGTAAAATGAGACCCCACCTCTACAAAAAAAATAAAAAAATTAGCCAGGTACAGGGGTGTGCACCTATGGTCCCAGCTGCTCGAGAGGCTGAGGCAGGAGGATCGCTTGAGCCCAGGAGTTCAAGGCTGCAGTGAGCTAGGATTATGCCACTGCACTCCAGCCTGGGTGGCAGAGTGAGACCTCAGTCTCTAAAGAAAAAAATTAAAAATAAATAAAATACTTATTTTTATTCGAGTCAGCCATAATAGGATGTGAAATTTCTTTCTTAGCCCCTGTAGCTTGAGGAGCAAATTCTAGCTGTTGGTTATATGTCTTGTGACAACGTAGGTGTTGTTAATAGGAAAACTCACATTTTTATAATGTGGTTTTGTTATTGACTTACATCCTTTTGATGTGTCCAGCAGAGGTTTGCTATGAAATTCACTTTTTAAAGTGATTGGATGACAGATGTAACAGAAAATCTGATTTGTGTTTCATCTTATATCTTACTTTGAACCTTTATTCCATTCTCCCTGACTTCTCTTTCCCTATTCTGTGCCCTTCTTCCTCAACAAAAAAGGTTTCTCCGTTGCTCTCCATTTGACGAGTTCAATCTGTGGAGGAGTCAGGTTGACAATGGCTCAAAGAAAGGAGGAGAACGGTTGAGTATTTTAACCAAGAGCCTTTTGCTGAGGAGAACAAAAGACCAGCTGGACTCTACTGGCAGACCTTTGGTAATCAAGTTTGTACCTGTCCCTGGGGGAGGCCGGGGAAGGAGCATGACTGTGTCCTTGTCTTGAGTTGAATAGCCATCTGCTTTGCTTCAGGAGCCTCTGAGTCTCCCATCCTCCTGTGCGGAAGCCCCAGGGTTGCAGTTCCTTGTCTCGTGTCACAGCAATCCAGTCATACTGTATGTTGGAGCAGTCCTGTGTTTAAGAAAGGGTGGAAGCTGCATTCCAGGAGTTGACTAGATCTGCAGTGTCAGTATGGGGAATTTGTTCTGTAATAGGTAATTTGTATAGCTTCATGCTAGCTTTTTTTTCATTTGTTCTTCCAGGTGACACTGCCCCAGCGTAAATTTCAGTTGCACCATTTAAAGCTTTCTGAAGATGAAGAGACTGTTTACAATGTGTTTTTTGCAAGATCAAGGTATGTGTATTAAAGAAGCACCTTCTCACACACATTGTTTTATTCCTGTCTTTTCTTGGGAGTGAGTTGAAGATCAAATTTCCACAAACTTTATTTGTGGCATTATTGATTAGTTGGATGTCTGTATTCCTTTTTTTTTTTTACTCCATTTTTCTGCTTCTCCCCTCCCCAGCTTACCTCTGTCTCATACACACATGGAAGGCAACATTTTGAATCTACTCTTCATTGACTTCTTTGCATAGACATCATAGGGTGTGGTCACCATATACTCAATCTGTCTGGTCCTCATGGGGCTGCACTGAATGATGATGTCTCTTCGACATTTGACCTGTCATCCA
The DNA here is from genome assembly GCF_001698545.2 of Rhinopithecus bieti. Taxonomy (NCBI): domain Eukaryota; kingdom Metazoa; phylum Chordata; class Mammalia; order Primates; family Cercopithecidae; genus Rhinopithecus; species Rhinopithecus bieti. The sequence goes on from NW_016804657.1 coordinate 7,560,958, forward strand.
GCATCTCACTGGAACTTTAAAGAGACTACTTTAATCCTTTGTGTCATCTGTTCTTTGCACTGTCTCTTGAACTCTTATCCTTCCCTGAATTCCAGATTTACTGTCTCCTATTTGGTACCTCTCATTTACATTTCTAATGTAAATATATTTTTCCTTTTTTACACCTTATATATATATATATACTATATATATATATATCATTTTTTTTTTTTTTTTTTTTTTTTTTTTTTTTGACTGACATGATGTCTTGGGCTCTGTCATCGGCAGGCTGGAGTGGCAGTGGCCGGATCTCAAGCTTACTGCAAGCTGCCGCCTGCCCGGGTTCTACGCCGTTCTCCTGGCTCAGCCTCCCTAGTAGCTGGGACTACAGGCACCCGCCACCTCGCCCGGCTAGTTTTTTTTTTGTATTTTTTAGTAGAGACAGGGTTTCACTGTTTTAGCCAGGGTGGTCTCGATCTCCTGACCTTGTGATCCGCCAGTCTCGGCCTCCCAAAGTGCTGGGATTACAGGCTTGAGCTACTGCGCCCAGCTTACACCTTATATTTATTAGCTTATTTTTTTAAAAAGATTAGTTTTTTAAAGTAACTCTTTTGCATTACCTTTGGCCATTACTTCTTATGAGCTTGGCATCATTTAACAAGTCCACTTACATAATTTGTCAAGATCCCACTGCAGGCACAGTTAAGCAGGTCTTAGTGACCATTATACCTGCTTTTTTTTTTTTTTTTCTTTTTAATCTGAGGCAGGTCAGCTCTGCAGTCCTATCTAAAAAGGCATGAAAGTAGAGGCAACCAATCTGGAAGAAGCCCTAATAATCCATTCAATAGAGGTAAGCTGTAGAACTCTCATAAATACATATGACTGATGATAATGGGGATTTGGATTCAGTAAAACACAGATATGTGAGGTTATGAATTCTTGGTATCAGAGATTTGACCTCATCGAAGACCCTCAAACCAGAGTAAAATCTACTGATCTGCGAACATGAGATCTGGTGTTTATTTAACTTCTTTTTAATTGTTTCCTAAATCTGCTTTATTAAAAGGCAGGTAGATCTATAAGGAAAACCGATATTTCGTTTGGCCTAATTGGCATGGAAGTGAGTGATAACTATATTATTGAGTCTGAGATCAAACACGGTTAAAGTAGCCCCATGTAGTTCCCAGCTCTCTCTGTATTTCTCTTTTAAATCCTGTACCATCCTGTGGCTTGTCTTCCCTCTTGGAAGTGGCACTGGAGTTTGGGTCCGAGGAGCCTAGACACCCTGAGGCAGCAGACTCACCAAGATCCAGCACCGTCCACATACTGTCCCAGTTGCTGAGACTCCGCCAGTGTTGCTGTCATCTTTCTTTACTGAAGTCGGTAAGAAAAGCCCTCAGCCTGCTGTCATATAATGCTCCAGAGGGGCCATCGAGAAGTCAGTTTCACTCTCCTCCAACTGGAATCCAGTCTGCTTGATCAAAGGAAATGCTGTGTTGGTTTTTCTATTTTTGTTTTTTTGGTGGGTTGGAGAAAAGGGGCTTATTTATTTTGCTTTATTTCATATTAATCTTGACAATTCCTATGACATCAAGAATAGTGATCTTGATGTCATAGGAATAAAACAAAATAAAACATCTATTGTTTATTTTGTTTTAGATTAACTGTTTAAGAAAGGAAAATGACATTTTGTTTAAAAAGAAGCCTTTCGTGAATGCTCTGGTACTTCAGAATGTTATAAAGCTAATTTAGTTCTTGGAGTTTTCTGCTTTCAGGCAGTATTGGAGTTTTGGGTTCCAGTTATAAAAACTCAGATAGTTATACAAACTGAAAAGTTGCCTCTACATTGGATAGAGGCACATCCAAAATTAAGAGGAGTATTTTATTCATTTCAGGAGCTGTAATAATGTATTCTGATTATCAGTATCTCAACTAACTATATTCTAGCTTGGAAAAACAGAATGATTATGTCATCTGCCTGGCAAGTCTTTAAAAAGTTCCATCATTGGGTTTATCTTTAATCTGGTGAAAAAACTTGCAAGATCACACTTTAATCAAGGTGTCTTGAGGAGTTACTGATGACAAATTGCAAGACATTTTGTCTATGAAGCGTTAAACTATCAGAACATCATCAACAAGTAACAAGGTTTGCTGCCTTGACTTCCAACCTCTCCTGTCCTTATTTATTTGTTCAGGCCCTGGATCCAATGGAACTGAAGGGTGAAGGTCTCATCCTTTCCCTGGAAGAACAGCTCAGTGCTCTGACCTTGTCAGAACTCCATGACTCAGAGCCGTCTTCCACTGTTTCCCTTAACGGCACCTTCTTCAAGATGGAACTTTTTGAAGACACGCGAGAGAGCACCAAGGTACTTTTTGTCTCCTCTATAGTAGTAGAGAGACGTCGATTCCTCACACATTTTCCTGTGTGACAGCACCTCATTTGTCCAAGTGGGAACAGCCATTTGCCAGCAGAGCTAGAGCCATTAGATTCTAGCTGATCGGATTCTCCCTCCAGTCTTAAAGCTTCATTTATTTCACAGATAACACTAAAGCCTTACTACATAGGGGGCTTTCAGAGAGTAATTTGGGACAGCCCCAGCATTGCACTGAAGCAGGTTTTCTGTTGTGGGTCACTGGGGAGCTTGCCAGGTTTGTGCTAGGGACGGGGCCTATGCAAGTGAGCATTTGTTTAGAGAAAGCTTAAAAGGAAAACAAAGGCTTCACTCTAGAGACTGTGTCATACATGTGAGTGCCAATTGCCCTGACTTTGAAAGACTTCCATATGTGAGTAGTGTTTCCTACATAGCCTTCTATCTTCATTAGTCATTCTGCTCTGTTTTCATCAGAGCTTTTTAAGGCAGAAACATTCTGCTGGAGGAGGGCTGACATATGCCGTAACCTGAGTCCTGCCTATCTGCTGGCTTGAAATGTGCTTCATCATCCTGCCTGTCTTGAAAGTGGGGCTTGTTTCTCTGTCAGCATCTCAAGCTGCCATTCTTGGGCTCAACCTCTCTTCAAAGGCTTTTCTTGAAAAAGTGTATTAATAATAGAAAGGAGGTCACTTCCAGGGGAATGGCATTATTTTTTGAAAGAAATGCTGTATTTTAATTAATATTTTAAAACATTTACCTAGGTCTTTACCACTAATAACTGAGAGAAACATAAGAAGAGCATCCCATGTGGCCAGAACACACATGCTAGTGCCTTCAGAGTGAGCTACTGGGCTAAAACTTATATTCCTAATCATTTGTGTTCCTTGTTTAATTAAATGCAGGCAATATTTATCAACAAGTTTTCTTAACATATGTCCATTAATAGTTCAAACCACATAAGGTTGTTTCAAGTAGGGAAGGAGGCTTCTTACTGGAATTTGACCCTGGCTCATGGGCCATAAATCCAGCCCTCCTACTGCAGCTTTCTCAAAACACCATGGCCAGCTTTTTCATGTGGGAGTCACAGCGCCCTTCCACAGTCTCAAGTTGCCAAGACACCAGGCACATCAGTGTCTCTGTTCTATTGTTAACTAAATAACAGATGTACCTGCTTTTCTTTCTGCTGATTTGAATTGTACAGTTCTGTGACTCACTTCCTGCCTAGGCATGCACCAGAATGTTAAGATTGGAAAGCAGCCCCATGTGGTGACCACTGTAACGACATCCTAGAATGTGGGAGCTCAGAGCACCTCAGAATTTATCTGGCCTAAGTCCTTCTTTTCACTGATAAGGAATCTGAGTCCCAAAGAGGTTCAGCCATACGAGGACAGAGGAAGAACTTCTGTATATTTATCTCCTGATTGATTTCTAGTCCAGTTTTCTTCCTTCTTCAGCATTCTGGGGGTGAATTCTGGGGCCCTTAGAGGCTTTTGAAAGGTTTTTCACATGAGCAGCTGGGAAGAATTAATCCAGCTGCACTCCAAAGTTATGCCCCATGCGTTCTTACTGCCAGCTCCCCTGTGGACTCAAATGCACCCTAAGGGTTCTTGGGGAATATCCAGGGAGCCTGTTCGGAAGCTTTAACAATTGTTCCTCCGTCTGGAGAGGTCCTTTTCAACAACATTTGGTATAGGCCGTAAAGTGGGTAAAACTCTTTCACTTTCTTCTTCAGCCAGCATTAAGAGAGTACCTTCTCTGTTTTGGCCATGTGTGTACTCACAGCCCCTCACACATGGCCGAAACAGAGAAGGTACTTTCCTAATATTTGCCTCCTTGGAGTGTCTCAAGTCCTGGAAGCAAGAGATAATAAGCAACTAATATATAGTATGACAAGGACTGTGATAATAGAAACAAAAGGTGCTATGACAGTACATGGGCAGTAGGCATCTAACCCATACTTTGGGGGTTGGGAGGACCTCCACTGACACAAAAGGGTGTTCTAGGCAGAGGGAACAGAATGGATAAGATAGCCAAAGTGTAATTTATGGGAAGAATTTTGGTGTGATTGCCGTGTCGTTTGAGGAGGGCATAGTGAGAAACGAACCCAGAGAAGCAGAGGCTGGAGCAGCAAGGATCCGACAAGCTGCCTTGAGGAGCTTGGCCTTTATCCTCAGTGGGAAGCTACGGAAGGGCTTTAGCCAGAGGGGTGAAGTGACAAACTCACATTTTAGAAAGAGGTTTCTGGCTACAGAGAGGAGGGTGGAATAGAGACAGATGAGGCCAGAGCACAGACGCCATCTAGGAGACTGCTTCGCATGGCAGGTGAGAGGAGATGGAGAAAAGTGAATTGCTTAAACATACAATGTTGATGTAACCTTTTCCCAGATTTCATCTCTGTTGGCAGAATTGGAGGCAATTCAAAGAAATTCAGCGTCCCAAAAGAGGTAACTGCGTTTTCTCATTATCCAAGTATTGGTCATAATTATGTGAGAAAATTTGATATTGCTGAGAGTTATAAATCAAGGACTGTGAGTCATGCTCAGCAGAAAGCACTGAGGTTATGACACACATTCCCTGTGATTTCTAATTAAAATATTTGTGGTGCAAATTGAAAAGGACATCCCTACAGGATCAGGGTAAGCTAAGCATCTGAAGAAGAGTTTAAAAGTAGAAAAGCATATAAAGAAAAGCAAGGGAGTGAGCAGGCTCCAGCAGTGCTGATAATGTTCTTAAGCTGGGTACTTGGATACAAGGAGTTTCATTTTGTCATTTGCTATACCTGACATATGTGCTATACACCTGCATTTGTATATGTGAAATAATTCAATATAAAAATTTAGAACTCTAATTAAGACAGCGTGGGGGCAGGGAGGAGCCTTAGTAGCCTGTTGTTCTGGCTGGCACAGGAAGGGTTGTCAGTGTCCATTTTGTGCAGGACCACAGATTTCTGGATGAGCACTAGGCCCCAAATAAAAGAAGGCTGAGTCATCACTTTAGCTACCACTTTTTTCTGACTTCATTTAGCACTAAATAAATTGTAGAAATTATCTAGAAATAACTGGAAGCATTATAATCTTCAGACATAACCTAAATGCATGCCTTCTCTCTTAGGCAGCAGAGGCCCTTTCCTTGTCAACATTTGATAGCCAATCTTAAGAATGATGGGGGCATTAAAGCCCTGCAGATGAGTCTGTGTAATCTATGTTAGGGTATTTTTTATTTTATTCTTCTTTCCAGTGTCATTGTCTCTCAGTGGACCAACATGCTGAAAGTTGTAGCATTGCACCTGAAGAAGCATGGACTGACTTATGCCACCATCGATGGCTCTGTCAACCCCAAGCAGAGAATGGACTTGGTAGAGGCATTTAACCACTCCAGAGGCCCTCAGGTACAAGCTGGTCACGTTAGAGCTGCATAATTAACTGTTCTGAGTTATACAAGAGAATTCTTTTTGTTTGTTTCATTTTTGTTTTTGTTTTTTTGAGATGGAGTTTCACTCTTGTTGCCCAGGCTGGACTACAGTAGTGCTATCTCGGCTCACTGCAACCTCTACCTCCCGGGTTCAAGTGATTCTCCTGCCTCAGCCTCTCAAGTAGCTGGGATTACAGGTTCCTGCCACCACGCCTGGCTAATTTTTGTATCTTTAGTAGAGACGAGGTTTCACCATGTTGACTAGGCTGGTCTTGAACTCCTGACCTCAGGTGATCCACCTGGCTTGGCCTCCCAAAGTGCTGGGATTACAGGCATAAGCCACTGTGCCCAGCCATACAAAGAGAATTCTAATATGGCAACTTAAAAATATTTACAGCCTTGATTCCTCCAAGTGTTTAGAATTTATTAGACATGTATTGGGGTATTTTTAAAGAGCACAAATATTCTAAAAAGAATAAAATAGGCCGGGCGCAGTGGCTCAAGCCTGTAATCCCAGCACTTTGGGAGGCTGAGACGGGCGGATCACGAAGTCAGGAGATCAAGACCATCCTGGCTAACACGGTGAAACCCCGTCTCTACTAAAAAATACAAAAAAACTAGCCGGGCGAGGTGGCAGGCGCCTGTAGTCCCAGCTACTCGGGAGGCTGAGGCGGGAGAATGGCGTAAACCCGGGAGGCGGAGCTTGCAGTGAGCTGAGATCCGGCCACTGGACTCCAGCCTGTGCGACAAATTAAGACTCCGTCTCAAAAAAAAAAAAAGAATAAAATAGGAGGACTAAAAGGAGATTAAGAGCAGAGCTGGTTAGGATGAGGGGAATCATTGTAGAGGAGGCAAGCTTTGAAGGATAGGTGGGGTTTTGGGATGAGGAAATATGGAAGGAAATGAAAGAACACAGGCATCTAATTATAGATAATAAGGATTTGGAAAGCATTAGTAGAATGATAGGCAGGAGAATTATTGTAGCAATGGAGGGGTAGGGACTGATGAAATAAACATAATCTGGTTAATTGAAAGTTTATTGAGCTGACCATCCCCAGGGTTCTAAATTACAGTATTTATATATTTTGGCAGGCATTCAGTTAATTTTTTGAGGTTGACTCACACACAAAATGTGATGTGAGAAATTTTCTCAAAAGTGAGACATGGGAGATAGCATAATAATGTTTAAAAAAAATTATAACAGCAGAAGGAAATTTGATAGAAACACAGGGCTTATCTGTATTGATCGTGGACTTAAACCTGAGACCAAGATGTGTTACGAGACCAAGTCTGTTTAAAGTTAATGTTGTGTTTCCTTTTGAAGGTAATGCTAATCTCTCTCTTGGCCGGAGGTGTTGGTCTAAACCTGACTGGAGGAAACCATCTCTTTCTTTTGGACATGCACTGGTAATGATTCCGGATTTGTCCTGAGTTGTCACAGCACAGCAAGGAGGCCAGTGGGCTACAGGGGCAGCAGGAACTGACTTCCTATGTTGATTGCTGTGTTCGTATTGCGGAGATGCCTTGCTTTGTATCTGTCTAGAGATACAGATCTAAGCAGGGTGGAGGGCTAGTTGACTCCCCTGAATTCCTGAGCTAGCAAGCCTTCAAATGACTACTCAAAATAGTTCATTCATGTTATTGTTAATCTAACATCTGTTTCCATGGAAACTAGGAGCATAGCTTTTCCTCATGCTAATAGTTAACGTTGCTCATTTTTACCTCTTCTCCAGAATACTGTATTCCAGACACACTTGTTGGGGTCCAAGGAAATTTCAACCTTCGAAAAGAGGAAGAAGCATTACTCCAAAAAGAAAAGGAATAGGGATTTTCTAATTATGTTAGAAATATACTTAATACTTCCCCTTGGAGCTTTCGTGGCCACAAAATGAATGAGTTAGTGTGTTGCTAACAGAAAATCTCATCATTAGTACCAGTTTCTGGTTTTCCGGTTATGCCAATCAAGGATTGCTGCACCAGGCACTGTTGCTGGGCATTGTCATTGGTCTAGTTCTCCAGACAGCCCAGATTGGTACAAATAGGTCAACCTGTTATCTTCCGGGAGAATGGGTTTAGTTCTTACTTGGGACTCCTCTATACACATGAGTGAGGAAAGCATACTAGGAATCATGCTTTTTTTTTTTTTTTTTTTTTTCTGAGATAGAGAAATGTTATCCAAGATTTTAAAGAGGTAAGCTGAGAAACTAATTTGGAGTTACAATGGGAATCAATAAAGAAGGAAACAAATGAAGTCTCCTTCGTTGAATCACAGAATATTAAAGTTGAAAAAGGTAGCTATTCAAGATCATTAGCTGGCCCTTCAGTTTCCAAGTAGCAATCTGAAGCCTGGAGGGCTGAGGTTAAAGAACTTGCCCAAGGACATCTAGCTACCTAGAGACCAGACCTGAGTTTTGGTTTCATCTCTTACTTAGAGTTATCAACTGATGATAGCGATAAGAGCTATTATTAACACTCTGACCTTAGTTTCTCACTAGAAACTAGCCAAGAAGGTATCTGGCACCAGCTTGTCTTAGGCCAGTATAACCTAGGACAGGGGTCGACAGATTTTTTTTTCTTTGAGGCTTTTCAGGCCACATAGGTCTCTGTCACATGATGTGTGTGTTTTGTTTTGCTTTGCTTTCTTTTCTTAAATCCGTTTAAAATGTAACAATCATTTTTAGCTACAAAAACAAGCTATGGACTAGATTTGGCCCATGGTCCATAGTTTGCCACTTCTGATCTAGTATGTTGGTTCCTTTGAGCTTTACCTGTCTTCTAACAGGAATCCGTCACTTGAGGATCAAGCTTGTGACCGAATTTACCGAGTAGGGCAGCAGAAAGATGTTGTCATACACAGGTAAGTAATGGTCCCCAGGACCCAGGACCCTTCTCAACTTGTACTTTGTGAAAGTCTTTCTTTGTTAGGTAGTGTCTTAATAGAATTTAAAGTATTTGGTGATTACTTTACTAATGGCATACCCTCAGGCAAACCACAGTCAGGAAAAAAACGAGCAATTTGGGGTAAGCTTGAAGTTGGTCACTGCAAAAGAAGAGCAAGTCTGTGTATATGGTGAGGGCAGTCCATGAAAGGACGCTCCTCTCTTTCATTTTTCTTTTTAACTTTTATTTTGACATAATTTCAGACACATGGAAAAGGTACAAGAATAGTACCAAAAAGTTCCCATATATTATGTGTGCATGTGGGTAGAAACATTTTTCTGGACCACTTGAGAACAAGTTGTAGACCTGATGGCTCCTTTGTCCCTAAGTACTTAAGTGTACATTTCTTAAAATTAAGGGAATTCTCTTACATAACCCCAATAAAATGATCAAAATCAGGTTATTAAAGTTAACAAAACACTATTATCTGATCTACAGATCTTTTTAATCTCACTTGTCCCCGTGATGTCCTTCACAGCAAAAAAGAATCCCAGATTCTGGTAGCATGCAGTTGTCATAAGTTTGTCTCCTTTGATCTGGAACGGTACCCCAGTCTTTGTGTTTTATGACATTGACATTTTGATGAGCATGAGCCAGTTATTTTGCAAAATGTCCTTTATTTTGGACCCCTTGTCTTTAAAACAACAAAACCTGCCTTAATGCTGCCAATCCCCTCTCACAATGGCCCTGTTTTTTGCCTTCCTTTTCATGACCAGGTTTCCTGAAGAATTAGGAATCACTGCCTATTTTTACTTGATTACTTCCCGTTCATTCCTCAACCTTTGCAAACTGGTTTTTACTCCTGTTGCTGCACTGAAATTGCTCTTGTTAAGGGGCACCAATGACTTCCAGACTTTGCCAAATATAGTGATTATGACAGTCTTCCTATGTTCTCTTCTCTGCTCATTCTGTACATTCCTTCCTTTACAAATTCCATGCACTCCAGTAAGTCCAAAATCTGTATCTTTAGTTCCAAAGTCTCCTAAACTTCAGATCCGACTATTGCAGTCCCTGCTAAATATCTGAATCCAAGTGTCCACATACTCATCTATTATTCCTTCTTTTATTCATTGTTCATTTGAGCATTCAGCCCATAAAACATACCTTTTGAGCACCCACTATGTAGCAAGTATAACAACATGTTTCAGGTATTCAAATGTTACAAATCGAAATTGATTTTCTCTTCCTATTACCTCAAATCTGCTATTCTTCTGTAGTAATTGTCTTTGTGAATAGTATCACTCTTTATCTAATTATATCTAGCCAGAAACTAGACTCCCACCTTTCTCGCTTTTCCATGTACCAAGTCCTTTAGTTGTATTTTCTAAATGTTTCTGATAACCATTTCTTCCTTCCCATGCCCACTGCCAGGTCCCCCCTTCCCACTCCACTGAATTCTGTCCTCTGCATCACCACCAAAGGGCTCTTCCTAACTAATCAGTCTGATTGTGTCATCCACTTCTCATATTCTTCGGTAGCTCTCACCTCCTATAGGATCAAATCAAAATATCTTAGCATGACATACACCGCCACCCGTGATCTGGCCCTGCCAGCCTCTTGAGCCTTTGCCATTGTGGACAACATGGTGAATGTGAACTTCCTCCAATACACCATGCTCTGAAACTCAGCCATGGTTTTGCACATGTTCCCATTCCCTGGGGTGCCCTCCTCACTGCTCTCTCTGGCAAACCCTTGCCCATCATACAAGTCTTATATTAAGAGTTAACTCTTTAATGGAGCCTTGCCTTACTACTCTGGATACATTTCCTTTTCTTCCTTTTGCACACGGCACATACTTCCATTATAGCACTTACCAGGTCATATTATTATTGTTGTTTATTTTCATGTTTGTCTCGCTTGTGTCCTGCTTCAGAGAAAGACTGTATTCATCTCTCCATCCCCACACCTAGCATAGTGTAGTGAGTGCTTAATCAATACTTTTGAATGAGTGAATGAATGAATGACAACAGGGCCATTTACTTGGCTTGAAAACCCTGTTTTTAGTGTGAATTCACTAAAAAATAGATACTCTACTTAAACTAGCAGAAATTTGATAGCCTTTGAGGCCTTATGGACTTACCAAGGTAGAACTTTTCAGGTGAAAGCTGGATCTCTATACTTTTTTGGATTGGGATATCTTTTGCTTATTCTGAGTTTTTTCAATTACCTTAGCTTCAGAAAGTATTAGAATGTCAATGTGAGTCACATCCTTTCAAAGGGACATATATCTAGTCAAGGTTGTTTGGATCCCTCAAACAGGGTTCTTAACTGGACCTAAGAAGACTTAAAGGAAGAAATCTCATTAAAACTGAAGCATAATAAAAGTTTGAATGTATTATTAGATGTGCTGCTTTGGGTTTTGATAGTTTGCTTATTTTTTTTGTTTTGTTTTGTTTTTTAGATTTGTTTGTGAGGGAACAGTAGAAGAAAAGATCTTACAGCTCCAAGAAAAAAAGAAAGATTTGGCCAAACAAGTTCTATCAGGGTCTGGAGAATCTGTCACCAAGCTCACCTTGGCTGACCTCAGAGTCCTTTTTGGCATCTAACCTCCCGTGGATAAGGGCTCAGAATAGCACCATTGCTGGTTTGTATTAGGATCTGGGAATAACAACCTAATCATGAGCCTTGAACTCTGTTCTTTGCATTTCAATTTCACCATCAAGCCTTTCACCTTCCTCAAAGTGAGGCATAATCTTATCCCCAGAATTGAGGAGGGGTTATGTTAGCCAATTAGTTAACCAATTATGTTAATACGTCAATTTATTTAATGAGTGGTATGGAAACCATTTGTTTTTTTAGATAAAAGAAAATATTTTAGAGTTGGATGATTTTGGAAAACAACTCTGGCAGAATTGTACATAAGCTTCAATAAAGTTCAAAAAGCGGGCCAGGTGTGGTGGCTCATGCCTGCAATCCCAACACTTTGGGAGGCTGAGGCAGGAGGATGGCTTGAAGCCAGTAGTTCAAGACCAGCCTGGGCAACACAGTAAGACCCCATCTCTATGAAGAATAAATAAATGAGCTAGGTGTGGTAGAGCACACCTGTAGTCCTAGCTACTTGGGAGGCTGAGGCAGGAGGATTTCTTGAGCCCGGGAGGTTGAGGCTGCAGTGAGCTGTGATTGTACCACTGTATCCCAGCCTGGGTAATATAGTGAGACCCTGTCTCAAAAAAAAGAAAAAAAGCTCAAAAAGTTCTGTGTTGCCTATCTCTTCTTAGCTGATGATGGGAGAACCACTGTTACTACCTTCTGTAACACAGGCTCCATCCTATCTCTTCATCTCTTCTTGCCAATGATGTTGCTCCTGTAACCATCTTTTTGTGGGTGGAGCAGAGTCGATCCCTGCAGCCACCCTGCAACCAGCCATCTCGGCAGTTCTCTCAGTGCAGGCAGTTCTTCCTCTCAGACTGAAGGTCAAGGAGATGCTTTGTACATGAACAGATGTTGAGTATCTGTATCATTGTATTGTTTAGTGTCAGTGTATCATTTTTAGTGTTTGCATCACTGTATCATTTAGTGTTGTATATCACTTAGTCATTTAATATTGGTTATCACCATATCGTTTAGTATTTGTATCATTTGGTTCATTGTATCATTTAGTATTTCTGTTATATCATTTCTATTATATGTAGTATTTGTATAATATTTGTGTCATTTTTAACAGTATTTGTATTTTTACAAATTTACAGTATTTGTAGCATTTAGTATCATTGTTTCATTTAGTATTTGGTACAATCTAATAAATTGTATGTGTTCATCAAACCCATTTCCTTTTCCTCCCGGGCACCCAGAGAGACTGTATTTCCATCTTGGCCGCAGTTTGACGGGGTCCGCATCAATGGACTGTGGAGAGAAGTGATGTAAGTCACTTCTAGGCTGCCCTCTACCACTTTTCAAAAGATCATTCATGCTGTTTCTTCTCTCCTCAGCCTATGGGATGCAAAGGAACTGATGGAAGATTACAAGGCCCTAGGGAAGGTGAAGCCACTAGCTCAGCAGTTCTTAGCCTAGTTTTTGGCCATCAGCCCTTCTATTAGACTAGTAAAGCCTCAGTCCCGGGATGGCTTCCCCATGTGCACTTCCCCCCTCGCACCAGCTCACCTACACTGGACTATGACATGATCAAGGAATCTTTTTTTTTAAGCTACTGAGATTTTTGTGTTGTTTATATAGCAGTTTGTATCCTAATACAAACACTTGAGATTTTATACTTCAGGAAACTATTCAGATTTCCTTCTTCTCATTAGCAATTATTCCAAAAACACTTACTCTGCTAATTTCTACTAGAAAGAATCACAGTTCTTCTTACATAGAAACATTTCTCTCCCTTGAGTTGGGAAACAAGAGCCTATGTTAACCCAGTCACAGTGTGGACTGAGGCATTCGGAGCCTGTTCAAGCAGAGGTTTTATATAAGGACAAGATCTAAAGGCTTACAAAGGTAAAGACAATGGCCTGGTTGGAAGAATTCTAGTCTAGAAATGAGACTTGACTCTAGTGCTAGGTTCATCTTAGCTGGGTGTGTTAACATTGAAAAAAATTGGCCGAATGCAGTGGCTCATGCCTGTCATTCCAGCACTTTGGGAGGCCGAGGCAGGCGGATCATGAGGTCAAGATATCAAGACCATCCTAGCCAACATGGTGAAACCCTGTCTCTACTAAAAATACAAAAATTAGCCGGGCGTGGTGGCACATGCCTGTAGTTCTAGCTACTGGGAAGGATGAGGCAGGAGAATCGCTTGAACCTGGGAGGCGGAGGTTGCAGTGAGCTGAGATCGCGCCACTGTGTTCCAGCCTGGCGACAGAGTGAGACTCCATCTCAAAATCAATCAATCAGTCAATCAATCAATCAATCAATCAATCCTCACTTTCTCTACATTGTGATTTCCTCATTTGTAAGGCGGGCAGTTTTCAGAACTTAGCAGCAACAAGGTTTCTGATAAGAAGCAAAGGAAGTAATATTGCCTTTTTGAAGTTTTGCTGTAAGATCGACACACCAAGGTAAAGATTCAGTCACTTGAGAAGCAGTGGCTTCCAGGCCAGTAAGAATGTACAAACCTGGCTCTGCCATTTGCTGATTGAAATTAGGCAAGTTGCAGATTCCTTGGACATCTCAATCCTTTCATCTGTAAAATGTGTGGATTATCATGTATCTCATGCTCCACTGGGAATATCATAGCAAATATATATACTGTAACATGTTGGAACAGATAGATCAGTAATGTCAACTAGAAGGTGTTGAATGAACATTGTCAGTCTCCAGTCAAGCACTGTTTAGGGGAGAGGAATTCTTTTAGGTTCAAGCATTCTGGCTGTTAGTTTGGAGAGGGATGCAGGGATTGTAATCTATAATCTTCAGATATTGAGGCCATTGACAAGTAGTCTACTGCAAGGTGGATGCCTCCTGGTATTTTAAAACAGCTTCTCTAATTTCCCTTGTTATTGTACACAAGCAAAACAACCTAGTTATGTCTTGGGTAGGTGTTCTCATGAGAACATAGCCGTAAGATGCTATTGATTTGATGTGGATGCAGAAAAAAATGGAACTACTGCCTTAATGGGATGGAATATACCAAACATGCATTCTTAAATCCTAGGGCTGGGATGGAAATGTCTCATGAGTTAACAGAAGTGGCATTCTGGTATTAATATATCCTATCTCAGGCTCATATTCATTTTAGTGTAAATCAGTTTCTTAAAGTCTAGGTATGACAGGGTGGGTCATTGTACCTTCTAGCGATGGACAGCATTCCACAACGTAGCGGTCTAACTGAAGTGCCGCACTGAGTCCTGCCTGTGTCAACCAGCCTTCCTTCATGTCATACTACTGCTGCTGGATTTGCTTTTTACATCTGCCTGTTGCACCTGATTTGGTCATGGATGATATAAGGTAATAAATGCTTTGAAAACCGTGAAGGGCCACACAAGTGCTAGTGTTATTGCTGTGGGACAAGGTCTGGGAATATGAGAACTAGCAGCAGCACGGGTGCAGCTGAGAGCCAGATGGTGAACGTCTGTCACCAAAGTGCAACATTCCTGAGCACCAGATTTATAAGGTATTTCTTACTAGACAGAACTGACTTCATGGAAGGTTTGTAGTTTGACTTTGCCTTAGCCATGTTGATCAAATAGGAGTATTGTGCATGCCACAGCTGGGCAGAGTCCTGGGCCCTTCAACAACCTCATCAGTGACTCCCATTGCAGGCCCACTGCAGTGTCTCACAGCTGTAATCCCAGCATTTGGGAGGCCAAGGCAGACAGATCACTTGAGGCCAGGAGTTTGAGACCAGCCTGGCCAACATGGCAAAACCATCTCTACTAAAAATACAAAAGTTAGCCAGGCGTGATGTTGGGCATCTGTAATCGCAGCTACTTGGGAGGCTGAGGCAGGAGAATCACTTGCACCCAGGAGGTGGAGGTTGCAGTGAGCTGAGATCACACCACTGCACTCCAGCCTGGGCCACAGAGGGAGGCTCTGTCTCAAAAAAAAAAA
>NW_016804657.1:7576414-7637992 GCF_001698545.2 Rhinopithecus bieti
AAAAAAAAAAAAAAAAAAAAAAAAAAAAAAAAAAATTATCTTTATGGGAGGTGACTTATTTCTCTAGCAATCCTGTGAGTGATTTAGCATGGCAATTCATGAACACTGAGTTGTTTCTTTGCTCTGATTGTCTTTTGCTCAATGAAATGGCTTTTAGGAGGGCTCAAAGGTGGAGCCAGATTCTCCTGCACTAATAGGATAAGCATGGAGACACCAGTGCTCAGTGTGGCCTCTGGTTGTCTGAAATTTCGCTATCGACTATAATACCTTGAAAGAATTAGGTTTCCAAAGTGGGAAATTGTACTGCTGTTTGTTATATAACATTTAGCCTTAGGAAAAGGGCAGGAAAAATTTAAAAGCACATCTGTAGGCACAAAGAGAATTATAATAGAAATTCAGAATTCCTAGGCATATGACCTAGACTAAAATGTTTTCATAACTAAAAATGAAACCAAGGTCATTTATAGTACAAAGTACCACAGAAGTCAGTAGTTAGGGGATGGAGATAGATATGGAAAAGCAAAAAAAAAAAAAAAAAAAAAAGCAAAACCCAGCCTAACCCCCAGGGAGGGAAGAGGGGAGACAGATAGGCAGCTACACAATGTTTTTACTATCTTGAGTTCTTTTTTCCCAGATTCCATAGCTAAATCCAAATGTATTAATAGGTAGAGGCTACATAAGAAAGGAAGGATGAGACTATTTTCTTGCTTATTCATACAGTAATTCAGAAATGTACATTGAACACTTTCTATATGCCAGGCACTGCTGGGCACTGGAAATACAAAAGCAAGCAAAACTGAAAAACTATCCTGTCCTCCTGAGGCTTAGCATCTAAGGGAGACAGGCATTAATCAAATAACCCCGTGTGGCTGTGAAGCAGCCATGATGCTGAGTGAGTGCTACAAGAGAGGACTGTGCAGCTACGAGGGCTTATAACAGGATTGGAGCTAGTCAGGGAAGATCTGAGGAAGTGATGAAAGAATGGAAATCAATACGTAGCAGCTAACAAGGCAGAGTGAGATACTTCTTCCTATACTGTATCCTCCTAATGAGCATCCACTTCACAGAACCACCTCTTCATTGAGCCAAACCTACCACACAGGGATACATTCTCTAGAGGAAAGTTGAGCAACTATTGCATTTTGGACATTAGAATATGGGTGGGCTGACAGGTATGTGTATGTTTATTATCCAAGACAGCCAAGGTGTTTAGCCTGTTGCAACATCCCAGGGGACAGAGGCTCTTATTTGTGACTCTTTTTTCTTACCTGTAACACCAGAGGCATAAGTTACATCATAATGCTGCATCTTGTTGATGCTTCAATCCTCACAATTCAAAGGTGATTTCTGAAGCACTTTGTTACACTGGGGACAGCTACTCAATCCTCCCACTCTTTTTTTGCCTCACTTTGGAGTCTTGGGCTCTCTTGATCACTGACTCTGCCAGGTCTTTCAGCAGGCAAGACAGCTCAGTTAAATTGGGTTTGGACTCCACTGTAGTGCATGCATGAGACAGTGCCCCGATCCCCAACACCCACACACAAACTAAGTATTTGTAACAGAATCGTTACCATTAATATTGCTTAAAGGCTAACACATTAGCCAGAACCTAGACGTCTTACGGAAATTTTCTATTGCAATGTTACTTCATCTACATAAAGTTGTCCAGTCACTGAAACCTCCAACTGAAATAAATGGTAAGCTTTTTCTCAATTCTGAAATCGGATTCATTAAAAGGCACACGGGGAAAGATGATATAATACAACAGGCTTCTTCATGGCAAGCAGTTCCCTAGATGAGGTAATTGGAAAATTCAAGGCTGGTCTCTCAGGTGCATATAATTTATCCAACAGGCTTGAGATAAGGCTGCTTCTTTTCCAAGTGGTATTTGTTTAAACGACAAATACTGAGGTTTGGGAGAAGGGAAGTCTGGCTTATAAAACAGATAGTAAGGAGATCCAAACTAAAAATTCTACCAATTAGATCTTTATTCACTGATCATAATATGAAGTCTCTACCATCTGCCAGGAACTGTCCTACATGGGGACAGAATGGTAGTTTAAAAATATCAAATCCCTGCCCTCATAGAGCTTACAATCTAGCATGAGAGGACAGACAACAAACAGAACATACATATGTTGGCCTGTAATCCCAGCACTTCGAGAGGCTTGAGATGGCCAGGAGTTTCTGAGATGAGCCTGGGCAACATGGCAAAACCCCGTCTTTACAAAAAATGCAAAAAATTCACCGGGCATGGTGGGGTGTGCCTATGGTTCCACCTACTTCGGTGGCTGAGGTGGGAGAATCACTTGAACCTCGGGAGGCAGAGGCTACAGTGAGCCAAGACCGTGCCACTGCACTCCAGCCTCGGCAACAGAGAGAGAGAGAGAGAGAGATCCTGTCTCCAAAAAAAAAAGAAAAAAAATACAAACCACAAAACATATACATACATGTGAGATGGCGATGAAACTGGGCAACTCTGAGGTGGGAAGTTGCTATTTTGTACAGAGTAGTTAATAGGGTGATATTTGACACTGGAGTGGGAACTTGAGAGGAACATGAATCATGAAGGTATCTGTGAAAAAAGCATTTCAGATGGAGGGGCAGTGATTCAGGCCCTGAGACAGTGCGTGGAGAGTTTGAGGAGCACCAGGCAGGCCAGTTTGGCTGGAACAGGGTGATGGAGGCGGATGGGTGGGCAGTAAGAGCAGGGATCCAGATCATGTGGGGTCTTACATGCTGATGTAAAGGCTCACTTTTCTGAGATGCGAGGCCAATGGACAGTGGTGAGCAGAAGAGTGACATGAGCTGACATGTTTCAAAAGATTTCTCTGATATTGGGTGGTCAAAAAAGATAAAGGTTGGGAATTGACCACTGGATTCTGTAACCTGGAGTTTACCAGTAACCTTGACAACAGCTATTTCAGTGGAGTCTTGAGGATGACAGGCTGACTGGATTAGATCGTACAGAGAATGGGAGGGAAACTAGAGATACCAAACAACAATTCTTTTGAGGTCCTTTTAAAGAGGAGCAGAAAAGGGGGGAAGTTGCTAAAAGGGGTTGTGAAATTCTTGAAAACTCAGCCCTAACACCCAATGCGACTCTATTTGGAGAAAGAACCTTTAAGGAGGTGATTAAGGTTAAATGACCTCATGTGGGTGGGGTCCTAATCCAATAGGTCTGGTGTCCTTATATGAAGAGACACCAGGAGCACATGCACACAGGAGAAAGGCCATGTGAAAACAGAAGGCTGCCATTTGCAAGCCAAGGACAGAGTCCTCACCAAAAAACAACCCTGCCAGCACCTAGATTTTGGATTTCCAGACTCCAGAACTGTGAGAAAACTAATTTCTGTTGTTTAATCCACCCAGTCCGTGGTATTGTTATGGCAGCCCTAGCCAACTAATACAAAAGGGAAACTTGTATTTGAAGAGGGAATATTGTACCATATTTATTTTCTGAAGTAAGCAATCTGGTAGGGGGGGAAATTACTGAAGCAATGTTCTCGGGCAGTAGCTACAGAATGGGATTTAGTACACGGGATAGAAGTTGGCTCTTGATAGGAATTTGGATAGATGTGTATATGTGGTAGGGAGGCTAGGGAAATTCTCCTCTGAATCCTTTTATATTCTTGGTGAAATAGGAAGCAAGGTCGTAAGTACGGAGTGGAGGTGGGGTAGAAATTGGAGTTTGAGGGGAAGAAAGTATGAATTGTCTAGAAGCATGGGAGAATAAATGGACTGGGGAGATGTTTCAGGTTATTGGGCAATGCTAAGAGCCCACTGAAATTAGTGGTCATAAATTTAAAGTGAGGCTAGTCATCCCACTTTTTTAGGATCATTCAGTTGGGTTAGATGGAAAGCTGGATCTAACCTGGGTTGGAGTTTTGCCAGGCAAGAATGATAGAGGGAGACTATGCAATAGAGTGATTATAGTGATGGTCTGTAGAATCTAAGCTGGGAAGGATGAAGGGAAGGACCTGAGGTGGGTGAGAGGAACAACAGGAAGGTGGCAGAATCACTGCATTGTGGGTTCCAAAGAGGTAGATGAATTAGTAGTCAGGTTATTACAGTGGGTGACCTGGAAAGGTGGGAGGTTGTGGTTGCAGGATGCCTGAAACTGAGACTATGCAGAGGGTGCGGTTAGAATCAAGATCTAGGATATGTAAGGCTAAGTAGGGAAAAAATAACATTGGGGAAATTGTCATAGAACTAAGAAGTCTGTGTAGACAATAAGTTATCCCAAGATTGATAAGGAGTTGTACCAGAGTCATAGCAAGCTCAATGCTATAATCTTCAAGGAATGAAGGGGAACAATTTGGGGCTCAGTATATGGCTGAAACATGGAGGAATAGCAAGCTGTATAGCTGAAAAGCATGAGCTCCAAGGCTGGCCAGTTTTAGAAAAAAAAAGTAGGGCTAATGCCCTAGAACAGGGTTTCTCAGCAGTGGAACCACTGACATTTTGGATTGGATACTTCTTTGTTTCAGGAAGCTGTCCTGAGCATTGTAAAATGACTAGCAGCATCTCTGACCTTTACCCACAAGATGCTAGCAGCGCCTTGCCCCAGTAGTGGCAACTAAAAATGTCTCTGAGACTTTGCCAGATGTCCTCTTAGGGGCAGAGTCCCTCCTGGTTAAGAACCACTCATCTCGGCCAGGCACAGTGGCTCACGCCTGTAATCACAGAACTTTGGCAGACCAAGGTGGGCAGATCATGAAGTCAGGAGTTCGAGACCATCCTGGCCAATCTGGTGAAACCCCGTCTCTACTAAAAATACAAAAAGTAGCCGGGCGTAGTGGCATGTGCCTATAATCTCAGCTTACTCTTGGGAAGCTGAGGCAGGAGAATCGCTTGAACCTGAGAGGCGGAGGTTGCAGTGAGCTGAGATCACGCCACTGCACTCCAGCCTACGCAACAGAGCAAGGCTCTGTCTCGGAAAAAAAAAAAAAAAAAAGAACCACTCATCTCAAAGCAGCAGTAATAAGCTAAAAGGACATATACTTCTGGGCTGAGTGACAGAAGGAGTGAGGAAGAGCAAATAGCTAATAATTTGAGAGGGTGACGGGCAGGAATGTGTTTTGGGAAGATCAGATTTGGGTTACAGAAAGAGGCTGAAGGGAATGTTTCCAGAAAAGGGTGAGAACACAGAGAACATCTTAGTATTTATGGCTACAATGTAGCCCATGTCTGTCAGCCTCAAGGAGGAAAGATATTCCGCAATGATCTGACAGTCATCATCTAATTATTTCACTTCCTTTGCCTGACCCAATTCACCAAATGAGTCATCCACTTCTTAAGGGATCTTATAATGCAGATTTCAATAATTATATTTAATACATGCTGAGTGTATTGCTATATAAGAAATCAAGACTCTCAGAAGAACACACGAAATATATACAGTGAAGACCTTGGCAGGGTTGAGGCACTAGTGCTGTGTACATCCTCTCCCCAGAATTCTCAAGCAGCTAAGAAGGCACACTATGAGTGAAGGCACAGTAAGAGTCAAAGCTCCCAATTAACTTTCTAGATATATAAACAACAGTGAAGACTACTCTAAAGACTACTCTACCAAAAACAGACCTGTGAGAAGTATGAAGGTGTCTAGATTTTCTGGCATGAGTAGAACTGTAATAAACGTATGAGGTTCTATTTCAACACCACTCCCCTTTATTAACTTTCTATTTGTATGCCCTTGACCGAAGAGTAATCTTCAGGCTTTGGGGCAGAAGGCTGACATGGCATAGAGAGGGAAGGGTGGGACAACACCAAAACAAGATCACATTATCATGATCACGAAACATGTACCAGTAAATCCACTGAAAGTATGCTAACAAAAAGTGGACAGGATGAAAGGAGGTTTCTAATCTCTAGGGAAAATATCTAAATAATGTGTAGCTCAGAGAAAAATAAAAAAGGTCATAATAGGCCAGGTGTCGTGGCTCACGCCTGTAATCCCAGCACTTTGGGAGGCCGAGGCGTGTGGATCACGAGGTCGTCAGGAGTTCGAGACCAGCCTGGCCAACATGGTGAAACCCCATCTCTACTAAAAACACAAAAATTAGCTGGGTGTGGTGGCAGGGACCTGTAATCCCAGATACTCGGGAGGCCGAGGCAGGAGAATCATTTGAACCAGGAGGCAGAAGTTGCAGTGAGCCAAGATCATGCCACTGCACTCCAGCCTGGGTGACAGAGTGAGACTCTGTCTAAAAAAAAAAGGGTTATATCAGAAAGGAACTAACTAAACTACATAGACCCTTCAGTTCCAATGGAATAGATACGTCCATACTGTACAAAATGAAAAGGAGTCTCCTGTGGCAGAAAAAGAACGTTTGCCAACCTACCTTTAAGAGAAATGTAGAGGTGGTCTTTTGTGCTCAACCATCCACAAGTACAATCAGTGAGTAACAAAAGAGCACCTGAACTCCAGTGCAAGATAAGGCACTTTGTTTTTAATTCTATCAGTCTCTTTAGAATGAACGAAGGTCTGGGTCCTCTGGAAATCTCAGTGGTGCTGACTGCAGCTTTAAAATGCTGAGCACAAACCCATCAGAGAGCCACAGTCCTAAGTAGACTCCTCGGTGCGCTCTGCCCACCTGTCCACGTACATTGAGACTTCTCATTAAACTTCCCACAGCATGACCAGTGGGGACGACCTGGGTGGCCTTTGTGTCCATGGCCACAGCCTAGGTACCCACCTACATGGGCCAAAAAGGAAAGGACAAAAATCAACCATTAGAGTGGAGTCCAGCAGTTACCATTATCATGGAAATTAGACCGACCTCCTGGCAACATGCAGATTCATGGGAGTGAAAATATCTAAGAAAGTCTTGGCAAGAGGAACAAGCTGTCTGACTGCTGTGTAGTCAGGAGGACCCCGAAAATTGATCACAGCAAATCAACTCCTAGAGTTCTAAGAATGCTGTAGTGATTAAATTTACCACCTGAAGGAGGCGAACCAGTTTGCACATTAACTGTAAAATAAATTGGTTTGGATTTTAACTGTAAAATCATTGAAATAAAAAAGGATAGGTTGGTGGACATAGAAAAAAAACAGAGGTAGATCCTCAAGTGTTTACACAGAAGGATGCAAAAGCCCATTTTACGGCCCATTATTAGAGTAAGGACACAATAATTTTTTTTTTTAAGTAATTAGATCCTTTACCTAAACTCCCTATCCTTTCCGTCCCCTTGAAAGACCCACACCTTGTTCAACTGGTTTAATCATCCACTCCCCCAGCCATGCCTCATTTGGAATTTATTTAAGGTACTAAAAGGAATAAGATGGGTCCACAGTTTTCACACTGCTCAGGCTGCTGGAAAGGGACAGACAAACTGAGAATCTGACATAGAAGCACAGGGCTCATAGGAGCTGTACCAAAACTAACAGAACGCAGAGCTTTTAAGCCTGCTATTTCAATTCAGAACAAGGAAGCTTTAAGTGAAACTTTTAGAACAGTGGTGTCTCTATAATCACAGATTGTGCTTCCTAGAACCAGAGCCTAAGTCCAAATGTCTAGGGGCTGTGTGGTGGGGAAGGGCCCGTTGCTTGATTCCCACTGCTGGCAGAAAGGCCCAGGTAGTGCTTTCTCCTTACCTGGCATGGTGCCTCCACAGGCGCAGCGAGCGGTTTTCTGGCCTCCACTGGAGCAGAAGGTGCAGCAGTGAAACACACCTGGGTGTGGGCGGTGCTTTCTCCTCACGGTCACAGTGAATGGCGAGCCCTTCAGTGTTCAGACCAAAAGCAAAGAACAGCATCTTATGAGTTAACAGGATGTGCTGAGCATCGCTATGTGCTAAACAGAGTCTGAGGCACAGGACCTGCCCTTGGAGGGACAAGGACACCAGGAGACAAACACATTAGAGGGCAAGAACCCTGCTCAGCTGAGAGGGGGCAGATACAGATGCAGTGGAAGCATTACATGGTCTGTGCAGCCCTCCTACCATGCTTTTCACCGCAGATGCTGAGTACTAGACACAGGTACTGATTTATTCCGTGTAGCCGAACCTGCTGGGCACTGACAGGA
Source organism: Rhinopithecus bieti (assembly GCF_001698545.2). Lineage (NCBI taxonomy): Eukaryota > Metazoa > Chordata > Mammalia > Primates > Cercopithecidae > Rhinopithecus > Rhinopithecus bieti. The sequence goes on from NW_016804657.1 coordinate 7,584,442, forward strand.
GTCACACAGAGTCAGCTGCATTTTCAGTGACATCTGTATTAGCTGGGGATTGTTCTGGCAAGATGGCAGCAAAAGCAGAATCCCATGCCACAAGAAGCTTAAGCTTTTCTTAATGGACTCTGCCTCACTCTATCCTTGTATGAAGTGTAAGTATTGAGGTCATTCAATACATTAGTAATCTCAGACTGACTTTTCTCTGGGATTCTCAATCTCAATTCTTAAGGAACCTCAGGTGTAATAAGTAGAATGTCGCAACCACAAAGATAGGACATCCTGTGGTCCCTTCTCCAATTTCTCGGCCATGTACCTCTTCTCACATACCAAGCTAGCCTCTTTCCTTCCATCCTGGACATGACTTATCTGTTTACTCACCCACTTATTCTGTGACAGTGAAGACATATGGAAGGGAGAAAGGTTAAAATGTGTACAGCTAATAATCCTCAAATTAGTAACTCTCCCATCTGCCCCCTTTCCTTTAAGGATAACTTTCATTCTCTAATTTATATCCCATATTAAACAAAAAATACTTATTTTTTTTTTTAAAGATGGGATCTCACTCTGTCACCAGGCTGGAGTGCACTGGCACAACCACAGCTCACTGCAGCTTCGAGCTCCTGGGCTCAGGCAATCCTCCCAAGTAGCGGGACTACAGGTGCTTGGGACCAATTTAAATATTTAATAAGTTGCAATGTGCCTATCCTTATGTGAGAGCCACACTGTTAGAGAAAACGCAAAGCAGAGAGCCTAGCACCTTAGAAGTCTTTCAGATGTTAAATTTCCCATCTTAAAGAGTTTACAATCCAGTTAAAAAACAACTTGGCATTCAAAGAAATGGGTTCAAATTCCCATTTTGCTATATTTGCTGTGTATTTTAATGCAAGTTTGGTCTCTTGGTCTAATTGGACACTGATCCCTGTGCCTGAGTGGTTTTGAGGAAAATTGAAATAACGTATGTAAAAACACCTAACCTGTTCCTGATATACCATAATTAAGTAAATAAATGGCTTTTAATATGAGTGTTCCTAAGTGCACAAATCGTAAGCCTAACATATCATGATGCTGTATGGTATTTTACTGTCCCTGTCAGTGTTGATTTCTGTGGAAAGAAACCTCTGAGTACTCCAGGGTCAGCAGAAAGATTCTGCTGGATCTGTTAGTATCACCCCATTTTTAAAAACTCATAATCTCTAAAGCGGAAAGTGCTCTACTTGTTTGTGTTATACTTGTTTGTTTGTAGAAACCATGGTAACATAACTTGTTTGGTGTATTTGTTTGTTTATAGTAACCATAGTAACAGAAAAACCTATATGTAAAACAGAGTAGAAAATTACGTAAGCAGATGGTTAGGCAGACAGATGACTAGTCAGTTGTGAGGAGGGGGTGTAACTCTCTCAACTGTATTCATGGCCAGATACAGTCTGGACAACACTGGAAAATTCTGAGCTAGATTATATTTTTTGAATATGCATGGTTGTCTGCTGGCAGATCACCTCCTGTGATCAAGACATCTTCTCCATATTAAGAATCCTAAGATACTGACTGGGAGAATGATAAACTATACCCATAACTGCCAGGAAGTGACACAGGGATAGAGGGTTCTTATGGTCAACAGCATCCTCCAGGAAGAATAAGAGTAGCAAAATCTGGGCTGTTTCTAAAGTGAAGAAGAAGACATGGGGATTCTATTCAATCTCTCTGTATAGCTGATCCTATGCGAAACATCTCCAGATCCTAAGACAGCAGAAGCCAGGGAGCTCAAGGAAGCACATGCACCAGTCTTACCTGCACATGCTGTTCTTTGACGCAGACCCACACAGTATAGACACCAGGCTCCTTGGGGGTGTAGGAAATGTAGTATGTCCCATCCTTGTTATCCTGCACCATCGGTCTGACTGGGCTGAATGGAGATAAGAGTCAAAACACCACTCACTCCCACAAGCCGGCTTTAGTTGCTACTATTTCAGAATGTAAACTCTACACCATTCCATTCAGTATTAATGTTAAATATCCCCAAACAGGATGCTTCTTCCATTTGCTTCAGAAGTTAATTTTACAACAGAAGGTAAACAGCATAAATTCCAATTTAGTCTGATATTCAAGACAAATTCCTCGAATATATTATTGCGTCCTTTTCTTTTTTTTTTTTTGAGACGGAGTCTCGCTCTGTTGCCCAGGCTGGAGTGCAGTGGCCGGATCTCAGCTCACTGCAAGCTCCGCCTCCTGGGTTTATGCCATTCTCCTGCCTCAGCCTCCCGAGTAGCTGGGACTACAGGCACCCGCCACCTCGCCCGGCTAGTTTTTTGTATTTTTTAGTAGAGACGGGGTTTCACCGTGTTAGCCAGGATGGTCTCCATCTCCTGACCTTGTGATCCTCCCGTCTCGGCCTCCCAAAGTGCTGGGATTACAGGCTTGAGCCACCGCGCCCAGCCATTGAGTCCTTTTCAACAGGCTTCTGTTGAACCCTCTTGCTCTGTTGTCCCTCCTCCATTTCTGCAATTCCAGAGAAATATAAACATGTTCCAGGCATAATTTAGTACCAAAGGGAGACTGATTTTTGAAAAGGGTACCACTCAGTCTAACACAGAAGATTTTTCAACTTATTCTAAAGCTTGAGATGAAAAGAATCTGAGGGGCAGACCATAGCTTTGAGAGAGAATTGAATACAAAATCCACACAAGAAAACACATTTGGTCATATAACGTTTCATAGCATTATGGGGAGGTAAGATGTAATTACCTAGTTGCACTCCAATATATATATATATATTTTGACGTGGGGTCTTGCTCTATTACCCAGGTTGGAGTGCAGTGGCGCAATCACAGCTCACTGCAACCTCAACCTCCTGGGCTCAAGGGATCCTCCCATCTCAGCCTCCTGAATAGCTAGGATTATAGGCATACGCCTATAATTTTTTTTTTTTTTTTTTTTTTTTGTAGAGACAGGGTCTCCCTATGTTGCCCAGGCTGGTTTTAAACTCTTGGGCTTAAGTGATCCTCCTGCCTCCACTTCCCAAAGTGCTGGATTACAGGCGTGAGCCACCGGTACCCAGCTCCAATATCTTAAAGGACCTCATGTTTCCAGTTTTCTCACTGCCTATTATCCATGACACCTACTTGTGTCATACAAACCTGTCTTTCTTATCCTTAGGGAGAACGGCAACTTGAATGTTGTCTCCTCCCCTGCCCATGATTTCTCCTGCGGCATCCTTACAAAGCAAGGTGAAAGAGGCTGTCTGTTTCTCCCGGGCTCTGTGGAGGTCTGAAAAAGATAAACACTCGGTCCTCACCTCAAATGTAAACTGCAGTGACTACATCTCCATCTTGCTTTTTCTCTTCAGAACAAAGGGTTGTACTTTCCTGCTTACTGTAACCACCCTGGCTCCCTTTCTTTTCTCTTCCCCTTCTGCCTCCTAGAGTACACCTCTTGGGAGTCCTTCCTGGTTAGCCTGGTTCTCTCAGCTATCAGCTGCTTTGGATCACACAGGATCCTGGACCTTACCTTCAGTCCTAGGAGGCTTTAAAAATACTCAGGACTGACCTAGGTATTTAGAGAAGAAAACCTCTAGACCTTGTGAGAGAGGCTAGTAACCCCAAAACCACCCTCCCTAAGCTCCTGATCCTACTGGGCTAGGCAGGGAGTACAGGTGACCAGCCTCACGACCCTCCATGTTGTGACATCCTCTGCAACTTGGTAGCTCATGCCAAGGTATTGGGGGGCTATCCAGTAGCTACAGCCCCTACTCCAGCATTCAGATGAAACAGGGTTTCTTAACCTGGGGTTCATGAACTACTATGAGGTCTATGGAAAGGCTTATGAAGAGTCTAAAAATCTGGAATTGTATGCACAAGTTACTGGGTGTTTCTGTAGGAGAGAACATTCTCAAAGAGATCTATGGCTTCCAAACAGTTAAGAATGCCTGTATTAGAGTCTGATGACCCTTAAGATGCAATCTTCCTACCAGGACTGACCTGTGAAATATGTTTTAATAACATGCTTCCATTAGAAAGGGAACGCTCGTTAAAATAAACCATTTTTCCCCCAATTAAATGAAACACCTACCATATCCTTTTAAATGCCAGTAAGGTGGATGTGAACCAAAAAGGGCCTAAAGGAAAGGAAACCGTAATCTCATCTTCCTTACTCCTCTGAAACCCCCTTCAGAACTTGCTCTAGGAATCCAGGGTCTGCCATGCTCCTCTCTGAGCAGGCAGAATTTCACCTGGCCCTAGTCACTGCTGTTGCCTCCAATGGGCACTGTCTCTGTTCTGCCATCTGATAGAAACACAACATAATCTATGCGCTTCTCAGCTGTTACTACTTCTCTGAACAGGAAAAGGGTCAAGCCTCACTCCTGTATTAACTGTACCCTAATCAGAACAAACCAGAAAGGGCAAAGGTGAGAGTCACTGTCTTTCAGATCAGTTTATCTCCCCACCTTTGGTAACCTGGTCAGTAGGGCGTGCTTCCTAGCAAAACAAGCCACCAATCTTTACACACCATCTCCCTGTAGACTACCTTCTCAATGTCAATGGGAAATGCCTTCCTACCTTCTCCTTGTAGGACACATTTGGCTGGATCAACCTCTTTGGTATTAATGGTACCATAAATTTCATAGCCATGGCACTGGCCTGCTTTCTCCTGAGGACAGAAGCGTATCTTATCATTTACTCCAGGACGGGCACTATATTGAACTTTGTTCAGCTTCTTGAGCCGTTCTACTACCACCCCCTTGGTGATGAGGATCTCCAAGTCTGAGCCGCTGGTCAGCAAGTGCTCAGTGAACTCCACTCCAGTCCGCATGTCTGCCAGTAACTGTTCCAGCTGGGCCTTCTGCAGCTGCAGGGAATTTTCTTTCTGGATTCGTATGTCTTCCAGCTGCTTCAGCAGCTTGTCCCGATGTTCCTCAATGGCCTTAATGTAGCCCTCCGAGAATGTCTGGACATCAGCTGCCACTGCCTCCACTCGCTTCTGGAGGGCACTATTCATTACGTTGATCTGAGCCAGGGCTTCCTCCAGGGCCTCCACGTGGGGCTGAGTACCTTTGAGGAGCTCCCGCACAGAGTCCCCATGCTTGTGGATGACGTTGCTGGTGAAGTCACAGGGGTGTTCCCGATGCTCCCCCACCACGCAATCCCGGCACACGGGCCGGTCACAGAACTCACAGAACAGCCTCAGTTCCTCTGCAGGATGAACAGGACACAGGATGGGCTTCCCAATCCGGCTGTAGCTTTTCAAGTCTTTTAGGTCCACCATGGTGTGGTAAGTCGTTTTCTTCTGCCGCCTAGGGGCAAAGAGAGTCAATAACAGGAAATAAGGGAATAATTCTAGTTGGGAATAGTTGGGCAGAGATATTTCAGGAGCATAGACTCTGAAGTTAAACAAACTTGATTTCAATTCCTTGCTCTAATCTCTAATTGCATGATCCTTTCTGATTCCAGTTTCTTATCTGTACAGTGGAGACAATCCCTACCTGCAAGAGCTGCTGTGTAGAATAACATGTGAACAGACTAGGGCTCTGGCTTGCTACATGTCTATGTAGAAGGTTGCAAGACTATGACTGCATGCTAGGACTTTCCCCAAAGAGTTTAGACAAGAGCCACAGTCGGCTTCCTAAGGTAAGCTAGCAGCGAGGGCATGGCAGAAAACCAGCACCAAGAAACAGAAACCATGCCAGATAACACAGTAATAAAGTCCAAGCAATTAAAAAGCAGATAGCTGATCCTGACACCAAGTCTCATCTAGCTTGCATCTAAGATTTTGGTGAAGCATTTCTGTTGACCAGTACCTATATTACCCAAATCAGCAGGCTAGAATTTTTTTCAAGAGACATCGTCAACATTATTAGAAAGCGTGAAACCGGCCGGGCACGGTGGCTCACGCCTGTAATCCCAGCACTTTGGAAGGCTGAGGTGGGCAGATCAACTGAGGTCAGGAGTTTGAGACCAGCCTGGTCAACATGGTGAAACCCCGTCTCTACTAAAAATGCAAAAAATTAGCCAGGTGTGGTGGCGTGTGCCTATAATCCCAGCTACTGGGGAGGCTAAGGCAGGAGAATCGCTTGAACCTAGGGGATGGAGGTTGCAGTGAGCGGAGATCGTGTCATTGCACTCCAGCCCGGGCGACTAGAGTGAGACTCCATCTCAAAAAAAAAAAAAGTGTGAAACCGATGGTTGGTAGAATCAAAGCTCTCTAATTTCTTTCCTGTAGTAGCCCTCTACAGATGTAGGGAAATCCCTAGGAAAACATGGTGACTGTTCACAGTTCCTCCATTAGCATTATATCAATTTGAAGCTTATATGCCTATTCTGGCACCAGAAGAGTGGCTGCAGAGAAAATAGGGTCAGCTGGTTTGGCTGGCAGCAACACAGTTGCAGGGACTATCACATAATTACAAGTTAAAAATAGAGTGAAGTCTGCAAACTTGTTCTGTTAGTGTAGCCAGAAAACAAATGGAAGTTAGAACCCAAAATCTATTTTAGGCTAATCCTAAAACTGTGGTCATTTTATATTCTGGTGTCCTAGGATGGGGTAAGGTAGAGTAAGAAGGGAAAAAATGATCCATCTGACAAACTATTCACCAAATGCCATAAAAGACATAGTCTGCACCCCAATTAACACCCCAATAATACCAGCCCACCTCACCAAGCTCCAGAGTAACTCTAAGGTACAAAGCAAAAGCTGAGGTCCAGCCAATCATCACCTGTTCTCGGAGTGTAGCATGGGTTAATGGAATGTAGTCAGAATGATCTGGATTTAATACTCAGTTGTTACACACTCACCAACTGTAGGACCTTGGCAAATCACATACTGCTGAGCTTGTTTCCCCCAATTAATAAATGGGGGTGAAAACAAGGCCTGCTTTTCTGCAAGAGTTGCAAGATCAAAGGAGATAGAGAGCAGGATCTATGCTATTATATTCATTCTCCTGTTTCTCCAGCACCCAGTACAATTATTCACTACATGAATGATTGATGATTGAAGGAAACTGTAGCTGCACTTTGTAAATTGAAAGGGATTATGAAAACCTCCATTGCTATTGCTAAAGGTACTATATTAGGCTGACCGGGTTAACTGTTGTACTAGAGTATTTGCTACTGCATTTTTATATTGCTCTTTGACCTTCCACGGTATTTGAGAAGGCTTTCCTTTTCATCTGCTCACCAAGGGATTTCTGTCTTGACACCTTTGTAATCTGCTCTTAAGCTACACCGGGTGGAATGTCCCATCTTTACCTATGAGCCTGGCAGCAGAAGTGGCAGAGGTTGGCTTTGCAGGTCTGACACCTCTTCTCTACTTCCCTGTCGTTGCACAGGTCACACACCAGGCCCTGGCCTTCCCCACGCAGGCTCTCCAGCATCACATCATTCACCGCCAGGTGGTCTATGGTTAAAGCCTTCACTCCACCCATGGGCAGGTCCACCTGAGCATCACATACCGGACAGAGGAGGCCGATCTGCGACTGCAGACTTCGTGGCTTGAGTTCCTGGAATATTGACCCCTCAGAGCTTGTGTCAGAGTCTCCCCCTCGGATGTCCACTACTGAGAAGGGCTCCAGCTGCTCCAGACACGTGGTGCAAACTGTATGCAAACAAGGCAAGAGCCTGGGGGCTTTGAAAAGCCCGAAGCACAAGGGGCAGTGAGTCTTGCCTGAGTTTCCAAGTGCAGTCCCACTAGGGAGTTTGCTTACAATGCCCAGCAGCGGCTTTCTGTTTTCTGACATACTCCCCACGTTTGTGACCAATATCAGAAAGGGCCCTGGGCAGTTCTACGATGTAGTAGTAGATGATTAAGCCCACCCAAAGAGAAAGTTTCCAGAACTTGAACAGAGACCATGGGGACTCCCTCGCTGACAAATAAAAGGGCAGACGGGAAGACCGGGCTTCCTCAAAATAACCACCCACAGACCTACTCAGGAGGGCCCCCTCCTTTCCACTGCATCCCATACCAGACACGCCCACGCCCTCCTCTGCCCCGCAAGTCCTCCCGGGATGCGCTTCCAAGTCTAGCTGTACAGCTAGTCCTGCTGCCAACAAAGTCACCCCAGCATCTCTCGCTCCCTCCACGGCCACCCCCCTCCCGCCGCCCGCCCCACTGCACCCCACACGCGACAAGCGCCGACCCCGCCTGCGCACGATGAGGTAGGGGCCCTCCTGCTCCTTCCCTCTGCGAAGCGCGCGCGCCAGGCGAGGGACTTGCAAGCCCCCGCCGGCTTCTCGGTGGCCGCCGCCTCCCCCTCGCCTCGGCCCAGGACGCCCGCGGGCTCTCGCCCCTCCTCACACCAATCCCAACCCGATCTACTCCGGCGAGTCCAATCACCGTCCGAGAGGGGCGGCCCTCGCCGCTCCGGGCCCCGCCGCCCTCCAGAGTGACGCCACTAAGCATCCAATAAGTTTTGGTAATTCCACATCTTCGCCAGTCCACTCAGGCGGGGGGCGGGACCTGACAAGGTCGTGGGCGGGGCGGCCGAAGGGCTGGGAGTGCGGCGGGAGGAAAAGGCAAAGGCTGGGAGCCAGCGGCATAGTGTAGTCAGCGTCACCGTTTCACAGGAACTGTCCCCCTATCTCTGTGGTGACCAGAGAGGCCTCAGGGCCTCTTTAAAAGCCACGCTGATTTGCTCCCGGGACGGCCCTCTTTCTGCCCTTGGACTGGTCCCACGAACGCAGACTAGGCTCTCCCATTGGTGGATGGCACTGTCAGTTGGCCCCGTGCTGGGAGTGGGAGATGTTTTTCTGGCTCCTGAGGCCTCGGCCGCTCGGGGGCGCCAGACGTTTCTCCTCCACGCCAGTGTAAGGCTGCGAGGCTCCTGTCCTCTGGCGCTTGTTGTAACTCAGGCCCCTCACGCCTAGCGTGCTGGGTACAAGCACTTCCGCGGCTCCCTGGCTTTGGGTATTTTCCTGGGGTGAGGGCATCTCAGGCTCGCGTTCCGGGAACCGGTTTGGGAGTCCGTGGAGCCGAGGTCTGGAATGGAGGGCTTACTTCGACCGGCCTGGGCAGCGCCATCCTCCTTGTTGGGCTCGGGAAGGCTTTGTTTTCCCGTCCGGGGAGAATGCAGATGACCTAAGGAGTTGAATGTCACCCAGGATTCCACATTTCTGTGTAACAGAAACGAGCTGAGCGAGTTGGACCCCCTGTTTTCATCAGTCAATCACGGAGGGCCCCTGCCTGGTCACAATGGGACAATGGACGGTGGCAGTGAGGGACAAAACTAATTTGGAAGATGAACACGTCCGACCCCTTTAACTTTATAATTACACGGCCGCCTTCTCTGGCCTTACCGGGCGTGTCCTGATTCTCCAAAATTCCAAAAATGGAAACAGCTGCTCCCTTCCCCTCCACCTGTTCTTATCTCCAGTCTCGTCAGCCTGTCTACTGGGCCCTCACTGCTTTCTTTGTTCATGACCTTCCCTACTTAATTTGGACTCAGCGGGCGGCTGTTTCACTGATGCCTTCATTATCCGTTTCATGCTATAGGCATAGTGTCTGGAGCCTAAGCTTTTAAAAATATGGAATCTGAAAAAGAAAAGTTAACCCCAAAATATGAAAAGAAAAAAAGCTGTAAAATATAAAACTGAAATGTTTAGCCATTTCCAAAATAAAACACGCCAATGAGTCAAATGCCACCTTTATATAAAATGTGCAAGTAAGTTCCAAATGTTAAGCATATCCCCAAAGATGTTTAAATAGTCCTTACCTAGATTTTTTTCAGCCTCTTGTGCTTCTTGCATCTGCTCTGAAAATCTGCATTCGCGTCTCCAGTAGGCTGGAGGAAGTCACAAAAACTGTGTGGACTTGGGGTTGCTATATATTCTTGCTTTGAACTTCACCTTTACCCTCCCTGCTGCTTGACTGTGCTTTACTTCATCTCTTGTTCATGCTGTATCACATTTCTTGTGGCGGTAGTTTCAAGCTTCTCTTGTTTGAGAAGTGCTTTATAATTTAAACGTGCACTATCTCATTTAGCCGTATCTCATTTAACCTTTAACAATATTGTAAGGAAATGGCCTTAAAGAGGTCTTGCCAGCTCTTGGATGGCCAGCCCAAGTTAACATATCTGGAACTTGAACACAACCTTATGATGCCATATCTAAGATTATATCAGGGTTACCTCACCTTTCCTTTTGTTTGTTTGTTTGTTTGTTTTTGAGATTGAGTTTCGCTCTTGTTGCCTAGGCTGGAATGCAATGGCAGGCTCTTGGCACACTGCAACCTCCACCTCCAGGGTTCAAGCGATTCTCCTCCCTCAGCCTCCCGGGTAGCTGGAATTACAGGTGTGCACCACCACACCTGGCTAATTTTTTGAATTTTTAGTAGAGACTGGATTTCACCGTGTTGGGCAGGCTCCTCTTGAACTCCTGACCTCAGGTGATCCACCCGCCTCAGCCTCCCAAAGTGCTGGGATTACAGGCATGAGCCGCCGCGCCTGGCCACCTCCACCTTTCCTTTCTCAGTTTCTTAAGCATCAAATCCCTCACACATGCTGCAGCTAATTCCCTTCCATTGATGAGAAAAGCAAGGCTGTCTGAAGAACTGCCTCACCTTTCTACTTAAAAAATCCATGATTCCTCACACCTCCTCTCGTACCTCTCCTGACTGCCATTCTTTAGTGCCAAGATTAGTTCCTCAAGATCTTTGCTTTTTATCCCAACCTCTCCTGCTTCCTCAAAACCTTATTCTTCCTATGTTTTATTCAGTCCATTTTTCTGCCAAGAGTTCTGATGAAGTCCTGAAAGGGGAAGCAAATCATCTTTTGGTCTAGCTCCTCTTCAACGTATTAATGGTGGTGGTTCTCACCGCTATATTTCTCAAAAGAGTGGTCTCACTGTCTGCTTTTGTCATCTTTTTATAACCATCACCACCCGTTTATTCTTCCCCTCTTTCCGACAGAGACTTTCTTGTAGATTGTGAGTGACCATATTGCTGGCCTTTTCTCAATAGGCAATCTCTTTAGTATTTACTATTTTTTGTGCTTCCTCATCCTTAAAACTTGTCTCCTCCTTGACTTCTGAAATACTCTACTCTCCTAGTCTTCTGTCTCTCGGGCTGCTTCTCACACCTTCCATCCTCACTAGTTCCCCTTCCTCCACTTTATCTCCTACCTTTGCGTCTACATTTCCTCTTATGCGAATGATTCCCAGACCAGTGCTCCCAGTACTGATGTCTCCCCTGAGCTCTTGTCATAGATTTCTAAATCTGCACTCAAATGTGTTCCTATCACCAAGTCCCACATAGCATAAACTTCACTGAACTTCTTTGCTCACTGAACTGCACTCTCTGAATTTTCCTGTTCGATTCTCTCCAGAGTATCATCATTCTCCTTTCCCTCCTGCATGAAACCTTATAGTGCTGCTGGCCTCCTTGCTCTTGTTCCATATCCAGGCAGACACCAATTTCTTTCCATCCCCACTGCCAACACCTCACTGCATACACTTTTTAAGATGCTATAGCTCTTTATCACCCTCACTTTAAGTATCACAGTAGTGTCTGAATTATCCCTGCCCTTTATTTTTTAATTGATCTATACAGTTCTTCCAAATTGATTGTAAAAACATATACAAACATGATACAAGTCAGTCTTCATTCTAAAACCTTCAGTAGCTCCCCATTTTTGTAGGATAATACCTGGATTCCTCAATGGATTCCTAAAACTGCTTTTTAGTTATTCCCTAAACATTGCCAAGCACATTTCTTGGTCTTTGCTAAGTTGTCGGCAACATTCTCCTTCTTTTATTATTTAAACCTACCCTTCCTGCTATGAAAGGCCTACTTCACACTACACCCTTGAAGCTTTCTCTTATTTCAAGGCCCCAGATTCGAGTTTAATAGCTGTTTTGCCTATATTATTCACTTTGCAGTTTGTGCTACCTTGTGGTATTGTTTTTATTTATTATGTGTATATATACACATGTGTATATGAATACACATGTGTATAATGAAAAGAATTCATTAGGCAAATATATACACATGTGTATATATTTACATATGTGTATATATTTACACACTATATATATCACATACATACATGTATACTCTCTCTGTTAAGATGGAAAATCTTGGCAACCTAGACAGTAGTCATTTAATAAAGACCTGTTATTGATGAAGGAGAGAATGGTCATCTCAATTAATGGGAGGACAAACAGGACCACCTTCAACCAAGAGTTTCGTGGATAGTGCAGACCATAAGTGATACAGGGTGACATCACAGGATGAGAGAAGATTTGTTAAGGATGCTCCTTTCTCAGAATTAATTCGGTGTCTTCTTCCATGCTCACACATTGCTTCATCTGTCTGGGGGCCCCAGGCAGCAAATAGTTAAAGGAAAGTGCAAAAGTCATGGGATTAGAGGAACCGGACTGATGAAAGTGACCAGGGTTCATGAAAGTGTCTAAAGATGGCCGGGCGTGGTGGCTCATACCTGTAATCCCAGCACTTTGGGAGGCTGAGGTGGGCGGATCATGAGGTCAGGAGATCGAGACCATCCTGGCTAACATGGTGAAACCCCGTCTCTACTAAAAATACAAAAAATTAGCTGTGCGTGGTGGCGGGGGCCTGTAGTCCCAGCTACTCGGGAGGCTGAGGTAGGAGAAGGGCGTGAACCCGGGAGGCGGAGCTTGCAGTGAGCCGAGATCGTGCCACTGCACTCCAGCCTGGGCGACAGAGCAAGACTCTATCTCAAAAAAAAAAAAAAAGGAAAAAAGTGTCTAAAGAGTTTCAGCCCACCCCTGTTGCCCAAGACAGGGATGATACTGAAGGCAAGAAAGACAGGAAGGGAGAATGACCCATCAGGAAATCAGGCAAGCCTGGTTTGGGCACTTTGCTTGATCAATACCACTAGACATTGAGTGGATATATGGAAAGGGACCAGAGAGCTCTGTCAGACTTATCTTTCACCATTCCATCGGTCTCTGTTGCCATCCTTCCTTCTTTCCTTCAAAGGAAGGAGACTCCTTTCTCCTAAGACCTGTGCTCTGAAGTTCAGCCCTGCCTGCCTCCTCTCTCTCTTCTGTCTTTATCTTCTTTCTGGTGGATCTTTTTTTCCTCTCATGTCCATGCTTCAGTCTCTCCTTCTACCCTATGCCCCTCTCTAGCTCCCAATCTCTACTTCTTTATAGCCAAGCTGCTTGAAAACAATAGTCTACATTTGCTTCTCTTCTTCTTCTTGCATTTTACTCCTAAACACAGCTCTGTCTGGCATTTGCTCTCACCATTCCTCTGAACTTGCCTTTGCCAAAGTTACCAATAACTTCATATTTGCTAAACCCATTGGATACTTTTCAGTTTTTAACTAACTGAATTCACTATAGCTTTTGACAGTGACAGTTTTTTGTTTCTGTTTGTTTGTTTGTTTGTTTGAGACAGGGTCTCACTCTGTTGCCCAGGCTGCAGTGCAGTGGTGTGATCACAGTTCACTGCAGCCTCAATCTCCAGGACTCAAGCGATCCTCCCACCTTAGCTTCCCAAGCTGGGATTATAGGTGTGTGCCACTATGCCCAGCTAATATTTTTATTTTTGTAGAGATGAGGTCTCACCATGTTGCCCAGGCTAGTCTTGAACTCCTGGGCTCAAGTGATCCTCCAGCCTTGGCCTTCCGAAGTGCTCAGATTGTAGGTATTAGCCACTGCGCCTGGTCTGACACTGACAACTTTCTTCTTGAAACTTTCTTCTTCCTCAGTTGCCATATGCTATTCTTGATTTTTCTTCTACCTCCTGCCGCTCTGACCACTTCTCTTGTTTTCTACAGGACACTGCTTCTTCCACTTGGCTCTGAAATGTTGCTAGTTCCCAAGGGAAGTGCAAAAGTCATGGGATTAGAGGAACAGGACTGATGAAAGTGACCAGGGTTCATGAAAGTGTCTAAAGATGGCCGGGTGTGGTGGCTCATGCCTGTAATCCCAGCACTTTGGGAGACTGAGGTGGGCGGATCATGAGCCCTCCCTCTGTTTTTTTTTTTTTTTTTTTTTTTTCTGAGATGGAATTTTGCTCTTGTTGCCCAGGCTGGAGTGCAATGGCACAATTTCAGCTCACTGCAACCTCTGCCTCCCAGGTTCTAGTGATTCTCCTGCCTCAGCTTCCCAAGTAGCTGGGATTACAGGCATGTGCCACCATGCCTAGTTAATTTTGTAATTTTAGTAGAGATGGGGTTTCACTATGTTGGTCAGCGTGGTCTTGAACTCCTGACCTCTGGTGATCCACCTGCCTTAGCCTCCCAAAGTGCTGGGATTACAGGCATGAGCCACCATGATGGCTTCTTCTTCCTCNATCCTTACCTGCAAAGACCCTGTTTCCTAATAAGGTCACCTTCACAGATTCCAAGGGTTACAACTTGGATGTCTGTCTTTTTTCTTTTTCCTTTTTCTTTTTTTTTTCTGAGATGGAATTTTGCTCTTGTTGCCCAGGCTGGAGTGCAATGGCACAATTTCAGCTCACTGCAACCTCTGCCTCCCAGGTTCTAGTGATTCTCCTGCCTCAGCTTCCCAAGTAGCTGGGATTACAGGCATGTGCCACCATGCCTAGTTAATTTTGTAATTTTAGTAGAGATGGGGTTTCACTATGTTGGTCAGCGTGGTCTTGAACTCCTGACCTCTGGTGATCCACCTGCCTTAGCCTCCCAAAGTGCTGGGATTACAGGCATGAGCCACCATGATGGCTTCTTCTTCCTCTTCCTCCTCCTCCTCCTCTTCCTCCTCCTCTTCTTTTTCTTTTTCTTCTTCTTTTTTAACTTTTCATCCTCCCTTAATTGATGTGGGATTTGGAGGTGATTTATAAAGCATGAACCCACTTGTTACATGGGGGCTCTTTTTACTCTATTATTACCTCCATCATATCTCCGAATTCACTCCCTGTTTTCAATTCATTCTCTATAATCCTGTTAGTGATCTTTCTGCAACTCCAGTTTGATCATACTCTTTGGTACCTCTTCCATGCCTTTGTTTACTCATTTAATGTCCTTTGAGTACCTGGAATATGATTTTCCCAAATGTCTTCACAGCTTACTCCCTACTAAAATAATAAGTTCCTTGACAGCAAGGACTTTTGACTATGTGCCAGGCACCAGAGATGTTTTGTTAAAACCAGCAAAAATTCGTGCTCTCATGGAACTTACCTTCTAGTAGAGGAAAGCAGCCAATAAACAATAAATATGTCGGGCACGGTGACTCATGCCTGTAATCCCAGCACTTTGGGAGACTGAGGTGGGCGAATCACTTGAGATCACTGGCCAACGTGGCGAAAGCCCATCTCTACTAAAAATACAAAAATTAGCTGGGCGTGGTGGTGCACGTTTGTAATCCCACCTACTCGGGATGCTGAAGCAGGAGAATCACTTGAGCCCAGGAGACGGAGGCTGCAGTGAGCGGAGATCATACCGCTGTACTCCAGCTTGGGTGACAGAGCGAGACTCTGTCTCAGAAACAAAACAAAACAAAAAAAACAATAAATATAATAACTGCAGAACTATATAGTATGTTAGAATGTGAGAATGCCATGGAGAAAAATTAGGCAGAGTGAGGAGCGTCCAGTGCAGGATGAGGGTGTTACAATATAATTGGAGTGGTCAGGGTAAGTATCATTGAGAAGGTGATATTTGAGCAAATACTTGAAGGTGAAGGAGGGACCCATGGGGAAAAGATAGTTCAGATGAGGGAAGAGTTGGTGCGTGCTGAGAGAGGAACATGCCTACTCATGTTTGAGCAACAGTGAGGAGGCCACTGTGACAAAATCAGAATGAACTAGGGGGAGAGGAGCAGGAGGTGCCTTCAGGATAAAACTCCATATGTCTTAAAGTGATATATATAATCTCATATGTATATATGGTTTCCCATGACCCTGCCTCTGTCAGCCCAGTCAACCTCATTTCTTGCACTGCCCCATCCAAACCCAAGTATGCACACCGGGTTTCAGCCTTCTTTTATGGTTATACAAGCTACTACTTATTCTGCTTCGGACACCCTGCCCATTCTTCTTTGCCTAATGAATTCCAACCCATTCTTCAAAGCTCAGTTTAGACATCAACTTCTTTAGGAATCCTCCATTCATCAAGTCTTCATTAGGTGTCCCTCTGGGTGCTACCCATGGTACTCCGTGATGACCTCTATCAAGTCTTTAACATTCTGCATTTCAATTTTCTGCTTGCTTGGCTGATTCAGCCCTCTGTTCTCACTGTTCCCCTCCTTTTCCACACTGGGAACTCTTAAGGACAAGACCTTGTCCTGTTTCTGCATCCTTAATACTGGGCCAGTGTCTGAAACTTAATATGATTTAATAAATGTTTGATAGGGAATAAATGGCCAAGATTCATGTTTCATTTCTAAGAAACTGATCATTAGGACAGATGACTGGAGAAATTTATTGTTCATTTCAGACAGATCATTTTTGTCTTCCGATTTTCTTTTTTAAAAGGGCCTGATTCCTAAAACACAGAATCTGTAGTGCCATCTAGTGGAAACAGCTCAATAAAAATGCTATACTATGAATAAAACTCAGTTTCCTTCTGTTCTATTTTATTTAGTTTGAACCAAGATGGACAGAGAAGGGAGAACTAGGTTGCACAGACTCTAGTGCACACTGCATGCTGGGCATTTTTATTTTTATCTAAAAGTTCACTGTACCTGAGAGGACTCTAGTTGTGAGATCTAACAGGTATAAATAGTCCCTTATCACTGACATTTTGTGAAAACGGGCAACTCTTCAACTTTGAGAAGGTAAGAAGGAAACAGCTAGAATAATGTGAGCTTTGGAACTCTCCTTGTGTAACTGCTTGTAGGTCAAACTAGAAGTACACAAGATATCAGTTCCATTATTAACAGCTATCCTTTTAGAAAAAAATTCTTTACTGTTATAGCTAAGACAGACTCCTTAGCTCTTCTCAATTGACTCCTAGTTGTCTGATCAATTGTTTGTCATGACCCCAAACTATAGTTGATGTAGTCAGGACAGGAAGCTGCACCCAATCTTAGTTGGTCTAGTATAAATATAAGTGGTTCTTAGACTATTTACACTTTATTCATCTATTTCTCTGAACTCCCTTTTTTATGTTTATTACATAATAGAGCTCAATATTAATGTTGTTTGAAATACATGTTTTAAAAATTACCTGCTACATTCTGTTAATGTATTTTATTTTTTAAATGTGGATAAATATGTTGTGATTATATTATTTTTACATAAATTTATCTTCCATATAAAATATTCATAAGTCAAATGAGTAACAATAGTAAGAAAATGGCACATTTTAGAGACTGAATTTCGTGCTGCATTTGGCAATAATGCTTGTGATTAAAATTAGTACAGTGCTCATGCTGCTGTGTTAGAGAATTGATCACAAAAGGCTCTTGATAATATTGCATTATAATTTAACACTTTTTTCCTTTTAGGATTCTTTCATTACTTGTACTTATTAAACATGTCAACTGTAAAGATTGATTTTGAATGGAAAGTTTTGGTTTAGAAGGGGCCTTTTGTTTGGAATAAGTTTGCCCCAGTTATCTTGCTCTCTGTCAGAATGCTAAGTCAATGAGGGCAATCTGTTGAGTTTTCTGTATATCCTCAGTGTCTAGTTGCAAGTCTGGCTCATAGTTGGAGCTCAATAAATATTTATTAAATGAATATATGAGAAAATTGAGGTGCAGCAAGGTAAAGACACTGATTGAAGGTCACATATAACATTACTGGCAGAATTAGGGCAATAATCCATGTCTTCTGACACCCACTCCATTGAGTGGTTCAATATAACACCTTGTCTTGAATCAGTACTGCTTTTAGATTCAGATGCCTGTGGCACTTGCCCTGGACCCTTTGCTTTCAAAGAACCCACCCTGGCCCTTCTCCAGCCACACCTCTTCCCATGGGCCAAGGAATCCCAAGAGTACATCTCCCCCCTCACCACCCCACCCTCACCTCCTTCAGACTAGGTTCCAGCCACCTACAAGCCCGAAATTCTCTGACAAATAGCCAGAAACCCACTCCCAGGCCCATGCAGTTGTGGACTGCAAGGGTAAGTATACACACACTTAGGCCTCAGGTATGGTCAAAGGACAGCTTTTGGGAGTGGTGGAACTTGATCAAGCCTGTTGGAGTGTCCACACACGTATGCAAGGGCCTCTGGTAGGATGGAGAAAGATGAGAACAGGCCGTGGGCTGGGTGCCCCTGTTTGTCCTCTCGCTAATGGCCACTCAAATATTAGGGGTAGGCCTGCCTCCTATATTAAATCTAGTTTCTCCACATATTTAATATCATTTAAACCAGCACTAAGTGAATGCCAGTATTATGCCAGGCACTGTGCTGGATATTTTCAAATGCATTACCTTTAAATGAGGTATTTATTCTTCCATAAGAATGCTCAGAAGTAACTTACCCGACTTACCTAAGGGCAAGCAACTGGTAAGTTAAATGCATAACCCGTATCCTCAGGAAGCAAGTGCAGCACCAAAATACGGGCGTGTAGGTGTGTGTGTGTGTGTGTATACATACATATATATACACACATACTTTTTCTTGAGTAAATAATGTATCTGATAAAAACATGCAAACAATTTACAACAATATAAGTCAATAGTAAATCTCCCATGCTAGGCCTCGAGTCAGAGACAGCCAGTTAATAGTTTTTTTTATTAAAAATATCCACATATTTTAAAATGTATCATCAATAATTTTTAAACTTTTTTATTCAGGAAACTTCAGATATATGATATATATAAGCCTAGGGAAAAGTATAATTAACCTCTAAGTACCCCTCACTCAACTTCACCAGTTACAGCATTATGTCACTCTTGTTTAATATACTTCCCCAACTTTTATTATGTTTTCTCTGCTGGGGGTTTTTAAAGGAAATACCAGATATCATGTCATATTATTAAATTATATTAAAATATTAGATGCTTAATTTATAAAGGTTTTGATGTAAAGATGGAAAATATTTTGAATTTTCCATAAAGACCTCTTAATTTAAAAAATGCCACATAAGATTATATATACCATATAACATTTTACCAATGTTATTTAAATTTATTTATTTATTTATTTAGAGATGGAGTCTCCGTCTGTTGCCCAGGCTGGAGTGCAGTGGCACAGTCTTGGCTCACTGCAACCTCTGCCGAGTTCAAGCAATTCTCCTGTCTCAGCCCCCTGAGTAGCTGGGACTACAGGCACACACCACCATACCTGGCTAATTTTTGCATTTTTAGTAGAGACAGGGTTTTGCCATGTTGATCAGGCTGGTCTCGAATTCCTGACCTCAAGTGATCCACCTGCCTCAGCCTCCCAAAGTGCTGAGATTACAGGCATGAGCCACCATGCCCAGCCCTGATTTTTAAATATTCAGTATTTCCCCCTTTGTTCCAAAGGACTCAGGTAAGAGTCAGGCAATACATAATAATTTTGTGACTATAAATTCAACGTGTGCATTCCACCTCATGCCATGCAGTTTTCTTTGCAGGATTCTGTGAGACTGAGTCTCTTTTTATTTTATAGTCCATACACTTTTTATCATCCTTTCTCTTCTTTTGGAAGAGCTGTTGAAAATGGTAAGCAAATAAATGCCTTTTTTTCTCACTTCTCTGAGGGATAAAACCTGAAAATGATGAATATATAAGGGCAAACCATGATTTAACGTACTGCCTTTTCTAATTCAGATGACAACTAACTTTTCTGAGCTAAAGTGTGCCCACATCCTGATAATAATATTTAGAGGATGAGTAGGTTATAATATATCATGGCATACAGAGAAGTCTGTACATTAGTTCCAGGAATGTTGCTAGGAAATATAAATAAATAATGTTCCTAGATGCAAGGAAATATAAATAATTCCACCAACTGGGGCAAAGCCTAGGTATTTATTTCTATATTGACAGCAACTATTTTTTCTTAAGTACCTATTTTCTAGATAGCATTTAAATCTGCACTGCATTTTAATACATTTTTCACTTTTTTGCACAGTGTTCAGGACCTGAAAGCTCCTTCTCCTATTATTAATGAGGAGTGTATGATATCTTCAGGAAATTCTGATGTAATAAAGCCCTTCTATTATTCAGTGTTCCGTGTCCCTCTTTTAGACAGAATCCCATCAAGAAAATCTTTGGAATAGTACTGTCTGGAGCACTGGACTGGGGAGAGCCAGGTGAATCTCTGTGTTTGAGGAGCTGAGAGGCAGCAATCTGGGTGGAAAGAAGGTTCAGAGATTTGTTTGGAAGCTGCCTTTGCAGGGTAAAGCGCTGTTTCATATATGCGTCTAGTGTGGCCTGGAGCAATGCTGATAGAGATTGGGAGATAGGAAGAGTCGAGGTGGGTAAAGTCCCTCCAAGCCACCTTTGATACTGCCATTACTCTAGACCTGGGTTGTCCGACATGAGCACTTGAAATGTAGTTGGTCCAAATTAAGATGATGCTGTAAGTGGAAAATGCACACTGGTTTTGGAAGATTCATTATGGAAAAAAAGAATATAAAATATCTTGTTAATAATGTTTTATATTAATTGCATGTTGAAATAATAATTTTTTTATTTTACAGTTTTAAGGTATATACTTTTTTACAGCAGTTTTAGGTTCACAGCAAAATCATGCAGTTTTTTGTTAGAAAATTTACAATTTATCTTACTTTACATTTATATAAGTGATGACTATATTAATATTCTTTCTAAAACTAATTGTAATAGGAGTTCATTCTATTATAATCTGATTTATTCCTTCTTTATGTTAGATCTGTTTATCTCATACATTCTAAACGGGAGCAATATTGCTCCTAAATGGACAGAACTTGGTTCTTGGATTGTTAAAAAATCCTACTCTTTTAAAAAATTTTTTGTTTTAGATGGGGGGTTACTCTGTCACTCAGGCTAGAATGCAGTGGCACAATCATAGCTCATTGCAACCCTGAACTCCTGGGCTCAAGCAATTCTCCTGCTTCAGCCTCTAGCCTGGGCGACAGAGTTAGACTCCGTCTCAAAAAAAAAAAAGAAAAGAAAAGAAAAAAGAAAGTAAGACGTTCTTTTTGTTTGTTTGTTTTCTAGAGTCCAGACATTTCCCTCATATCAAGCGTCCATCATTTAAAATCTACCACTCCTTACCATATTCTGCACCTTTCCTATCGTATAAAAGTGTGTAGGTATAACCCAGGCTGCAACTTCAGCCTTCAACAGCAGGAACCATTGTCTAATGAAAGCTGTACTCCAGATGGAAAATTTCTCACGTGAAATGGATGGGATTGGTAAATCCATTGTTTTCTAAATTAGCAAATATTTGGGTATGTAATAATATACATTTATTTAAGACAAAGGCTATGATCACAGCTTTTCAAAATATGTGTGCAAACGGATGAGGACTAAAGCATACACATTCTGATCATTATTAAGGAGATGGATTTAGGAGTAATTATTTTCTCTATAAATTAAAAATCATCAATAATTTTTAGCATATGTACATACCCAAATTTTGCACATTAATTAAAGAAAGCTGAGAATCACCTATTTTCAGTCCTAAAGGAGTCTTGGTTTATTTAACCCACTAGTTGAGTAGCCATTTTCCCTCTGTCTTCCTGGCTCCAATCAAGTCTTCCCACCTTCTCTCAAGAACATGCATAGGACTTTGCCAGAATTATTGGATCAAACCACCGCACCATGACACATTGACCTGGGAAAGAATTGTTTGTCTATTTCTCAACTTCATCACTCTTCTGTTTTGAACCTGCAGGCATGATGAATGCTTGCTGTCCCCTTCCTGATTACTTGTATTTATATTAAAGGGGTGATTCTCGGGCCAGGGGTGGTGGCTCACGC
This sequence comes from Rhinopithecus bieti, assembly GCF_001698545.2. Lineage (NCBI taxonomy): Eukaryota > Metazoa > Chordata > Mammalia > Primates > Cercopithecidae > Rhinopithecus > Rhinopithecus bieti. The sequence continues at coordinate 7,606,207 of NW_016804657.1, forward strand.
CTGTAATCCCAGCACTTTGGGAGGCTGAGGTGGGCAGATCACCTGAGGTTGGGAGTTTGAGACCAGCCTGGCCAACATGGTGAAACCCCCATCTCTACTAAAAATACAAAAAATTAGCCAGGCGTGGCAGTGGACGCCTGTAATCCCAGCTACTCGGGACACCGAGGCAGGAGAATCACTTGAACCCGGGAGGCGGAGGTTGCGGTGCGCTGAGATCACGCCATTATGCTCCAGCCTAGGCAACAAGAGCGAAAGTCCGTTTCAAAGAAAAAAAAGGGGGTGGGAGTGGGGGTGGTTCTTGGATAACAAATTGAAAGTCTGAGGGCAGGAAGACTAGTCTTGAGCCTATGGCAATTGTTCACTTGAGCGCTAATGCAAATCTGGGCAGAGTCCTGCAGGCCTCTTCTTCCCATATGTGGCAGGGAGCTGGCACCCTGCACATGTGGCCACACCCAAGTGCTCACCCTTTGTGCTGCAGTTTCAGTTGATCAATAGTTCAATGACATTTGTATGTAGGGAGGATTGCCTGACCGTCCTAATGGCTGTTAGGGAGGTCTGATTATTCCTTTTCTTTATCTGAGCAGATATACATCTGAAAGGCCCTGGAAGTCCTTGGAAGAACAACCTAATAACAGCTCCTGAGATTCGGGGGTTCCCATTTCCAACAGGGCTATTTCTTCAACTGGAGGCTTGCATAGCATCATGGTTGCCTACTTTTCCTGCAAATATAATATAGACCATTACTGTGGGGAAGGGTCACTCTCTACTGGAACACTTGAACCTGATGAGTCTAGTATAGCTATGTCCAGCCTAAGTGCTATAAGGGCCCAGAGGATTACCCTGCTCCTTGAAATTTGATTGTTTCCCCAGAAAAGCCCTCTTTTATGTTTATACTACGTAGCTCTAGAAGTAAATGTGTCTGTATCCCTTTTGCCTGACTGGCTAGCACACAGGTGTTTTCAGTCTTCAAGGACTACAAAAAGTTAAGAGTGAAGGAAAGAAAACACACACACACACACACACACACACACAGACACACACAGACACACACAGACACACACACCGGTTTCTATCCTGAGAGCCCCAGGACAGAAAAGATTGTAATCTACCTCTAGCCTAAAAACATCCCTAGCGGCCAGGCGCGGTGGCTCAAGCCTGTAATCCCAGCACTTTGGGAGGCCGAGATGGGCGGATCACGAGGTCAGGAAATCGAGACCATCCTGGCTAACACGGTGAAACCCCGTCTCTACTAAAAAAAATACAAAAACTAGCCGGGCGAGGTGGCGGCGCCTGTAGTCCCAGCTCCTTGGGAGGCTGAGGCAGGAGAATGGCGTAAACCCGGAAGGCGGAGCTTGCAGTGAGCTGAGATCCGGCCACTGCACTCCAGTCCGGGCGACAGAGCAAGACTCTGCCTCAAAAAAACAAAAAAACAAAACAAAAAAAACATCCCTAGCACTCAGCAATTTAGTTTAGTTATATAGAGACAAACTGCCCCTTTATCACTCAATTCTCCTCCTTTGAAGATTGGACCCACACTGGTTTATTTTTTATCTTTTCGTGATCTGTGGTCTTTTGTAACATTTAAAATAGTAACCTGTGGTATGGGGAGGCCATTAGCCAATTCTGTTCCCTTAACAGCATCTACCTGCTGAGCCATTGTGCTCTAGTTTTTAAGTGTCCTCTGACCTGGTTTGCTATCAGTAGCTATTTGGACAAGACTTTCTGTTGTGCCCCAGCTGTTCAAGCATTAAACATCTATTCTTGGTTAAGTGGAGGGAAAAAAGCAAAGTTCATATCTTTCCTTTTGTGGTTCCTTGATATTCATTTGCTCTGACCACCACATGTACTTAATAATAGCTAATTTTTATTAGTTCCTTCATATATGCCCATGTTATGGACAGAATTGTGCCCCGCCCCCATATTTATATGTTAAATTCCTGACCTCCAGGATACCTCAGAACGTGACTCTATTTGAAGAATCGGCCTTTAAAAAGACAATTAGGGGCCGGGCGCGGTGGCTCAAGCCTGTAATCCCAGCACTTTGGGAGGCCGAGACGGGCGGATCACGAGGTCAGGAGATTGAGACCATCCTGGCTAACAGTGAAACCCCGTCTCTACTAAAAAATACAGAAAACGAGCCGGGCAAGGTGGCGGGCGCCTGTAGTCCCAGCTACTCAGGAGGCTGAGGCAGGAGAATGGCGTGAACCCGGGAGGCGGAGCTTGCAGTGAGCTGAGATCGGGCCACTGCACTCCAGCCCGGGCGACAGAGCGAGACTCCGTCTCAAAAAAAAAAAAAAAAAAAAAAAAAAAAAAAGGCAATTAGGGTCAAATGAGGTCATTTGGGTGGGCCCAAATCCAGTATGATGGGTGTCCTCATAAGAAGAGGGAGAACTCCACGTGCCCTCCCCTCCCATCCTCCTTCCGCCATCTCTCCATGCTGCCATAATGGAATGCATGAATGCCCTGGCTGATGCTCTCAAGAACATAAACACTGGAAAAGGAGGCAAACACCAGATTCTTACTAGGCCATGCTCCAAAGTCATCATTGGGTTTCTAACTGTGATGATGAAGCATGGTTACATTGGCAAATTTGAAATCACTGATGATCACAGAGCTGGGAAAATGGTTGTGAATCTCACAGGCAGGTTAAACAAGTGTGGAGTGATAAGGCCCAGATTTAATGTGTAACTCAAAGATCTAGAAAGATGGCAGACAAATCTGCTCCCATCCCACCAGTTTGGTGTCATTGTACTGACAATCTAAGCTGGCATCAAGGACCACAAAGAAGTAAGACAAAAACACACAGGAGGGAAAATCCTGGGATTCTTTTTCTAAGAATGTGATATATACTTACAAATAAAATGCCTCAGTGGAAAAAAATAACAAGAAAAGGGAGCGACATCAGGAGTGCACACACACAGAGAAAACGCTGTGAGTACACAGCAAGAAGGCAGCTGTCTACAGGACAAAGAGAGAGGCCTCAGCAGAAGCCAAATCTGCTGACATCTGATCCTAGACTTCCAGGCTCCAGAACTATGAGAAATAAATGTCTATTGTTTAAGCCACACAATTTGCGGTATTTTGTTATGGTAGCCCTGGCAGACTAACACAGGCAGGCAATGTAATAACTGCTTTTTATGAATTATCTCATTTAATTGTAGGTACTATTTAGACAGGCACTCCCAATATAAATTTTGCCCACAGCAGGAACTCTGTTGAGAGTATGCTTAGGGTTGACCCTGAAAGTAGGTAAGCAGAATGCTCTGGCTCATAAATGGATGAGGTGGGGAGAGAAGTTTAATGGACACAAGAATTCCCTGACACTTGTGTATCTTTATCGAGATTGTATCTACCTGTTTGCTCCTTGTTCATTAAAGGAGAATGGTAATACCCTAATTTACACCAGAAATACTTCTTACAAGGGTTTATTTATTAAACTGATAGGTCCTTTCTGATTATTCACTAACAATTTCCAATTTTTTCCTCTATTTTGTTCTTTCTTACCCATCTCCATGGAATGGCTGGGTGAATGTATGTGTACATAACATTTTCCTTTCTGTATATGCTGGCTAAAACTGTAGGTCTCAAAGGTTATCAAAAGTTCAGAAACAGACACAAGTATATGTAAGAAAAATATACATAATAAAATATTTTAAAATGTCAGTGGGGGTAAGGATAAATTAATTAACAAATAGTATTATAAAATCACTTGAAAAAATAATAGTTAATTCATCTCATCAAATATACAAAAAATTAATTTCAGATTGGATTAAATATTTAAATGTTAACAATAAAACATGGACGCATTAAAATGTAAAGATTAATTTTTTGTATAATCGAGGGCTGCAGAAGGCATAAGTACTAAAGGAAGTACTTAAATATAAAGAAAGAAACCAAAATAGAAAATATTGGTAGATTTGACTATATAAAAGCAGTGTGGTGGGTCATGGCAAAGAGGTAGAACCATATGTAATCTATTCTCAACATTAGCGCACTCAGGAGGATTTAATAATTAAATCTGTTCTTTCCAGGTATACTTAAGGCCAACAAGAAGGAACACATAATCTGGTCTCAGGAAACATTTTGCATCATCTGGTAAAGACTTCTGCCTCCTCAGATTACAGACTACATGTGAAGCCTTGAAGAGAGCTCCAAGGAGCTGCATAGGCACAAGGCAGTGTCCTCACAGTGAGCTAGGAAGAGGCTTGCACTGTCACTGCCAGCCGTTTTGTGCATCAGGGAAGGCCTGAGCGTAATACTTGAGCAGCCATTGCTGTCTCCTCCAGGGAGAGGAATCATCCTCCTCACAGACGGCTGCAGATCTTATGAAGCTGAACCTCCCAATAAATCCTCATATTTTGATACAAATAAGAATATGATTGTCAATATTCATGCAATGTTTTAAACCTTATGTAGCAATTTTGCACATTCTTGTACTCTTTCAGAAATAGTGTGGGTTGTGATGATAGATTTGGGTTTGAATTCTGGTTAACCATTTGGCTATGTGATCCTGGGTGACTTACTTAACCTCTCAGAACTTATTTTCTCCTCTATAAAATGGTGATGGTGATGGTGCTAGGGTCAAAATGATACCACCTTATGGGATAAGGATTGGATGACAGAAATACCTAGTTTGACCCGTAGGAGGCACTCCATTTCTTTCTCTTCTATAAAAGTGGTTAGTTGCATCAGTAGACCTCAGATTTCCACAATAGTTACATGTTTATATAGTGATGTGTTCTCTTCAAACATATCTCATGTTACAAGGTCATTTCTTTAAAAAGATAGGGTCTCACTCTATCACCTAGGCTGGAGTGCAGTAATGTGATCCTAGCTCACTGCAGCCTTGAACTCCTGGGTTTAAAATATCTTACCACCTTAGCCTCCTGAGTAGCTGGGACTACAGGTGCATGCCACTACACTTGGTTAATTAAAAAAAAATTTTTTTGCAAGGACAGGATCTTGCTATGTTGCCCAGTCTGGTCTTGAACTCCTGGCCTCAAGTGATCGTCCTGGCTTGGCATCCCAATGCACTGGGATTACAGGCATAAGCCACCACACTTGGCCTCACAGTGATTCAACTCAGCAATGTGGCATGGAGGTGTTAATATCTGTATTGCTAAAAAGCACCCTTGAGCCTCCTGACTGAGAATTGTCAGTCTATAGTATATGATACCCCAAGTATCTCTCATGAGTTTGATATTTTTGTGATACCTTATTCTTCACTCTTAGTAGCTTTATTTCAATAAAGTAAGGCTTTGCTTATATGGGAAGGCAGTGCATTAAGCTAATGAAAATTGTAGTTGATAAACTACCTTCTCATATATAGCTGGATGCCAGGGAGTATTTTTGTTGGGGCTGGTGTTGGAGGGAGTTTTGATGGAAGTAATAGTAGAAAGACGGAGAGTACACAAGACCTAGAGGAGGGCTGATTGAACCATAAGGAAAAACAGATAAAAGGGAAGGTGAGAGGAATTGAAGACAATTATCATTTTTCTAATAGAGCCTCATTTAGCAGGCTGAGACTTGGCTGTTTCGGGAGTACCGGCTGTCTCTCACTAGAAACTGCCATCTTTATGCTATCACCCTGTCTCCCATCCAGTCTCACCTACCCGAGGTATAAGACCTGGACTCACCACTTGAGTTATACATGGCTACCTGATCCATCTCATCAAAGGCATATTAAGTACTATAAGATTCTCGGATTTAATCTGTCAAAACCTAAATAGTTCTCCCTATAATGATACATGAATGGTTACAAATAAAGTTTGGTAACTGCAAATATAGAAAACTAGAGAGAAAGGAAGTGGTCCCAGTCTACCATGAGCAGCTCATAGCCTAGATGAACTGAACATAACTTTTGGTTTGTTCTAAGGAAAGGATATAAGACCAAAATGTCCATAAAGTTCTTAAAGTATCTTTTAGAGTTTGGGGTAAGAGATCTTTCAATTGAAACTACTAAGAATACTTCTTAGGCCAGGCAATTAGATTTGAACTGAAGAGATAAGATAAAGCTGAAGGTCAAAGTTATGACTTTGAGAAGAGTCAGGCAATGTCATCATCAAGGGAGCCAATCTTCCAGTAGACGAGGCTTCTGGAGTGATAACTACAGATCCGCTGTTTCCAGGCTGCAAATTAATTGCATTGGCCCAGCAGACACCATCAGTAAACAACCCTTCCAGGGAATATCTACTTGATCCTCTTTCACAGAGCAAACTTCCAAGGGCTGCCTGGGTCCCATCCTTATTTTGTTATCTTCAGGGAGTTCAAGTGCACAGCAATGAAAAAAAATTGTGTGATTTTGTGCTAAAATGCATGTGTAGACTAAAGAAAAGAGTAACATCACGGTGCGTTGGACCATGAAGTGATAGATAGCTTCATGAGGAAAGAAGAATTTTGGAGGGAACTTGATGATGGGTAAAATTTAAAGAAAGATGGGAGACAGCAAATGTATCCATACTTCTGGAATGTTTTAGCTTTTGGCACTTAGGTTTGAGTATCCCCAGATGTCTGTGGTGTACCTCAAAATCTGGTCTTTGCAGTTGGGCTGCTGTGATAACATCTGTTGTCTAAGGTATCTACTGTGTGCTCATGGACAAGGCATCTGTTTCTGTGACTCTGTTTATTTTCACTGATGACTCCCATATTGAAACTCCTGGGAATGATTCCATGAAAGATGAAATAAGCCAAGGTTCGAAGGAGCAAACAGTTCAAACACATAGTAATATAGTCGGAATTAGAGCAGCCTGATGGATGTGTGGAGACTTCACCAGCTGGAAGCAGACTGGGAATTACAAGTTTCATCAACAGAACCAAAGCACATGACCTATGCCACAGGGCAGAATCCTTATTATGTAATAATGACCCCTGCACACTTCTCTCCCTCAATTAACAATGCACAGATTGAGGTCATTGTGTATTTACAACCTGGAGATATCTGATAGCCCATACTTCATCTTGAAGTTTGGCTTGTCTGTTCCCTCAAATGTGTCAACACTTCTGAAACGTTTTTGCCTTTGGCACCTCGGTTTGAACATCTCCAGATGTCTATGGTGTACCTCAAAATCTGGTCATTGCAGTCGGGCTGATATGACACATCTGTTGTCTAATGTATCTACTGTGTACTCATGGACAAAGCCAAATAATCTGGGCCAGGATTGTTTATGCTTTCACAGTTTGCTTTCTCAGTTTGGTTCGGCATTGATCTCTTCTTGCAGAAAGCCTATATTGGGACCAAACTGGGAATGCAACAGGGCAAAGTTGGTCTAAAAATCCTCTGGCAATTTGCCATTTGGCAATTAAATTTTCTGTAGATTACATCTCTTTACCAATTGCCAGTGTGACTTTTAGAACGTTATTAACTCTGAGCATAGCCAGTTATATTTCTTTTACCTTGAGCCTCTGGGTCTTTATCTGAAAAATTAAAGGACTAGAAAAGATGACTTTGAGTTTTTTACAGCTCTAATATTTGAGAATTTAATAATTGCTCAGTAGTGAAAGTCAGATTTCTTGACACTAGAGCAATTAGTTTGTCCACCTATATGTATTCCTCCTACATTTATCTGCCTGAAGCCCATTGCCACTAGTATTTCCCAAGATGGAAATGTGCCAGGCTGGTATAAGCCCAGTGGATTTTCACCAGGAAACTAGACCCAGCCCCCCAGCCCATACTCACAGTCTTATCATTCCTCCCATTCATTTACCCATTCACTCAACAAACATTTATTGAAGGCCTGTTAAGTGCTAGGTACTAATCTTTAGAACCTACTCTATGGCTTTTCAGTCCATCTTCCCTTCACTCACTTTTTTTGACAAACCAGGCAGACAACGGTGTAGGAAATGTATATTTCATCATTCTCTTGAACGATCAGAACTCTAAAATCAGTTTTCCATAACAACATGTAATACAGTCACCGTGGCTCCAAGGTCCGGGAAGGCAGTGGTTAACACACGAAAAGTGTGGGAAGGGGGCTGGAAACGTATTCTTTTCCATCAAAGCTTCATTCCTCAGGGCCTCAGTTCAAACAGTCATTGTCCTTGCTTTCAAAAGTCTCTGTGTGCTTCATGAAAAGTATGTTTGTTGCCTTAATTTGAATCGTGGCCAGGCAGGGTCTGGAGATCTAAATTCAGAGTAAGAAAACCTGAGCTAGAACTCAGGCAGCTCTCTTATAGAACTTGGCTTGCAGGGTAGAATGAAGGGAAAGAAACTTAGAAGCTCAACAAGCTGAAGATAATCCCATCAGGCATTTCCCACAGGCTTTGTCAACTCCGTTCACTGAGAGATGTTATCCTGGTGCCTGATAGAGTTCTGGCTCTCTGTGCTGAGGCAGCAGCCAAACAGACAGAGTGCTTATTTGCCAATGACTAATGTGAGGAAGCAGACAGATTTGTTGGCTCCCCTCCTTCTAGGCCCTTTTCTACTCGAAACCAGGGTTTCTTAGCCCTGACACAGTTGACCCTTCGGATTGAGTAATTGTAATGGGGAGACATCCTGTACATGGTAGGAGGTTGAGCAGCATCCCTGGCCTCTATCAGCTAGATGCTAGTAGCACTGTATCCTCCTCCACTCCCTCATTGTGGTAACAAAAATTGTCTTCAGACATTCCCCTAGGGATGGGGGACAAAATCACCCCAGCTGAGTCCCACTGCTCTAGATGCTATTGAAAACTGAGGTCATAGCTATCCCTGCAGGATGGAAAGGAAAAGCCTCAGAGCTTGTGATGACATAATGCCATCTATTCAGGGTGAAAGGTCCTTCCCTGGACCATTCACGGATGAACATCATCTGAGAAATAAATCCACATTTGTTTAAAAAGAAGGTGCTCAGTTCATTTATAAAATCGGTGTTGCCGACTGCTTTGTTTATGCTAAAATTATGATCATTTTTCTTATCTTTGGCATTTGTCAGTTGGGAAGAGAAGCCGAGACATCTTTGGAAGCATCATAAAAAGTAAATCGTTTGACTCAGTACTAAAATGCAGCCGCCCCTGAGTTGCGAAGTGGCAGTCAATTAGCAGCGTCTTAGAGTACCTACTACAGCTTAATTTGTGGAATATAAGATGTGGCTATATTGGGATGGACTTTCCAGGAGTTTCCTCAGAGCAGCATTACAGCACATATAACTAAAAATTCAGAGACAAAGGACATTCACTATCCTATCCTCTCACTCCCCAGGTGATAGGTAGGGGGAGGTCCCTGAGATCTGGGGATGCACTTGTTCCCCATGCATTTTACTTATCACTCTTAACACACTTGCCTCGTTCAGATGAATTATTTTCCCAACTTCTAATATGCCTCTGAAGATAGATTTATCTTGTTCATGTTGGAGCCTTCTGCTTTTGGCTTCTTTTTGTTTCTTGTTCTTGTTTGTTCACTCCAGACTTCCAGATATGAATTCATTTCCTCCCAGAAATATAAAACTAGGTCATATCTGGTGGTGAAATAGTTCTGTAGATCCCTGGGATTGTGGAAACAACAGTAATAAGATACCATTATAGCCATTTACAAAACAATTATTGAGAACTGAGAGCTTCCCTGCCACTGCGTGGTGTATCTCTTGTTTAGAAAGGGGCTTATTTTTCAGTATTTTGATGTTGTTCTATTGAGGCCACATGGTCCCATGGGTTGCTGGGGAAAAAGAGATAGCTGGAATCTCTCCTTAGCGGGGTATCATCCCAGTGGCAGTCTCAAGGAAGAGAAGAGACAGGTCCTCATAGTAAATGAGAACTGAGAGGAGTCTGGGCAGTCTCCTGAATAGAGGTGGAAAGGTGGTTTCTGCTGCAATTCCTAACCAGAGAGTGTGTGTGGCCTAAAATGCCATGACCCATTATATTGTGTGTCTCAAATAATGTTCTATTCATTTACTTTTATTAATTTTTTTTGAGATAGGGTCTCACTCTGTTGCCCTGGCTGTAGTGTAGTGGTGCAAACAAGGCTCACTGTAGCCTCAACCTCCTGGGCTCATGAAATCCTTCCACCTCAGCCTCCTGAGTAGCTGGGACCACAGGTGTACCTCCATGCCTGGCTAATTTTTAAATTTTTTTGTAGAGATGGGGTCTCACCATATTGCCTAGGTTGATCTTAAACTCCTGGGCTCAAGCAGTCCTCCCATCTTGGCCTCTCAAAGTGCTGGGGTTATAGGTGTGAGCCACTGTGCCCAGCCTTATTCAGAATTTTACTTTAAAAAATCTACTTGACTTATGGTTATTCCTCTATGGTGCCAGGGAGGAACAGGTGGACTGCAGCTAACTGGGTAATTGTATATAAGCCTACATGTGCTGCATGTGAACATCATCCATTAGATGTATGTCATGGCTTTTTTTTTTAAGCTGTCAATTGTTACTCTAAGGGAATACAAGGTAAAGATGAGTCAGCTATGTTATACAGGACATTTTATTTAGTTGCAGGTTATTAAACACTCATTTGCAGTGTTGTGGGGAATCGACAAAAGAAAAAAGTGCTTTTCCCTGTACTAGTGAGATTCCCAAGGGACAGTTTCCTTAGGGAAATCTCTGCTGACAACTGCGGAGGATTGGAAATGATGAAAACTGGCAGGTTTCCTTACAAATAATCTCCTTTGTTCGCTGCACTATAGTGAAATCCTGAAGAACAAGAGAAGGAATGAAAAGCAGCAGATCAACAGATCTTTACCTGCGCCTGAGGACTTAGCAATGTAGGCAAGGAATACATGTGACCTGGAGAGTGTAAGATATAAATCATACATGCATGCCGAGAGGATGTAAAATACAAAGACCCTCAGGAAGGTGGGATATAAGCTAGGAAGTACTTTCCTAAAATGGATAAAGGAAGTAGTGGGTATAAATTGCCATAGAGTAGAGAAGATTTCCAGGAAAAGACAGTGAGGGAGGGAGCAAGACCGGAATGTAACGGTAGGTAGCAGGTAGTGGTAGGCAGCAGTAGTGGTAGGTAGTAATGGTGGGTAGGTATGTGTCTGTGACTTTAACTTTGATATAGTAATACCCAGAGAGTCACTTTAGGCTCTGGAGCAAAGGAAGGCTATGATGAAATCATGTTTCAGAATACTTCGATTCTGGCACTGTGTTTCCTATCAGCTAAAATAGGGAGAGGAAGGAGCAGGCACAGTGTTTCAAAACCAGTCTGGGTGTGAGATGATGAAGGCTGGATTAGGGTCAATCTGAGAGGCAACATGGGAAAATGTGATAGGTAGGGGTTAAGAAATTGACATGAGGGACAGAGGGGAGACAAAAATAGCTCTGAGGCTCTAAACCTGGAGGCTTGGTGGGGATGCCACTGAGTAATATGGGAGTATCAATTGGAATTTCATGATCTCAGCTTTCTACACATTTCATATGCAGAAGAATATTCAAAAGGAAATATCCTAACAACAATTGGAGCCAGAGGATGGAAGTGAGAAGGAAATCTCAGCAGGAGGGCTAGTTGGTGAGTCATCTGCCAACTGTCCACGCGGGCCGGCTGGAGGGGCAGGGAGGGGGTTTTATGTGAATGATGATATGCATGTCATCATGCTTTATAAATAACAGTGAAATTCAGGGTAATTAGTCAGGGCTAAATATCTCTTTCTCTTCCATAAGTTATTTTGCCTTCATTGATGACTGAGTAACTTATAAGGTATTTGAATTTACACAAATACTTGAATTGTATGTTATTTTTCCTATGGGTCTGTCAATGAAGTTTATGCTGTTTGCTTACCTAACAAATGATTACCTTTCCCAGTACTAGTGGAAATAATGTCACAGCCCTGGTGTCATTAAATGTTTCTCTCTGTGGCTGATGCTGAAGGCTATCTGACTCTCATTAGGAGCACAAGCACCCACAGAACCAGTCTCCCACACTATTTGTGATTAATCTCACCTGTTGTAACAATGACTTTGCATGCTTTTTTTGTGGCCGAGGCACATTATTTTAGCATCAGGTAAGGGGCGAGAGGCAGAAGTGCCCAGCTGATGGCAAGGAAAGAAGAGACACACAGAGAAGCCTTTGAGTTTAGCAGCTGTAGGTGACTCCGCCTTTTGATCTCAGATTCTGTGAAGTGAGAGAAAAAGTTAAGGGTCATGCAGGAGAAGCTGGATGTCTTCTTCACATGACTGGTTAGCAAAGAAAAGTACCTGAAAAACAGAACAAGTTGTTCCTAATACAGGCAGTTTTTTACCCTTTGCCCACCTTTCCATAACTGGCTTAAAAGTAGAGCTTTCTCTTTCTTCAAAGAAAATTCCATTCAGTGGTCCACTCAGCCGAATGAAAAACTATACCAATAGAGAGACTGTTGTTAGTTACCAAATAAAGAATAGGCTAAACAAATAGCCATGGCCAGTTCTTGGCTTGAGATGCATTTTCCCTCCAGGTAGTGATCTTTACAGGATCCATGCCATTACATTAGCTTTCATCATACCATTATAAAGTGTCTGGGAAGTATTATTCCCATTCTGAAGTAGAGAAAGGTAGATGTAAAGAAATGAAATAATACTTCTTTTGCTCGATTTCCTCCCTAGACAATCCTACCTCTTTTTTTTTTTTTTTTTTTTTTGAGCCGGAGTCTCGCTCTGTCGCCCATTCTGGAGTTTAGTGGCTGGATCTCAGCTCACTGCAAACTCCACCTCCCGGGTTTACACCATTCTCCTGCTTCAGCCTCCCGAGCAGCTGGGACTACAGGCCCCCACCACCGCACCCGGCTAGTTTTTTGTATTTTTTAGTAGAGACGGGGTTTCACCGGGTTAGCCAGGATGGTCTCGATCTTCTGACCTCGTGATCCACCCGTCTCGGTCTCCCAAAGTGCTGGGATTACAGGCTTGAGCCACCGCGCCCGGCCCCAATCCTATCTCTTTTATTTCATTTCAGCTCTGTCACTTACTAGCTGTGTGACTTTAGGCAAGTTACTCAATATGTGTGCTCCAGTTTCTTCATCTATAAATAGGGCTAAAGTACTAATAACCTACTTCATAGGGTTCTTATGAGGATTAATGAGTTAATGCATGCCAAGCACTTAGAACAGTGTCTGGCCCATAATAAGCACTCCATAAGTATTGGCTGTAAAAATGACAATAGAACCAACATCACTCAAGCCTAATAAGCATCACTTTCATGCTGGTCATTTCCAAGTCTACCTCCTTAGTTTGAACTCTGTCCTGCGTTCCACATCTAGATTTCCAGTTGCTGCTAGATATGTCGTTTAAAAACATAATTATTCAGTAAATATTTCTGAGTACCTACTATTGGGGTTCAAAGGAGTCCAATAAATAACAGCCTCTTCCCCAGCTTAGCTCTGAACCAATTAAAGAGAAGGACAAAAAAGTAAGGCAACTGGAAGATCAAAATATCACCTTTAGTGCTGAAAATCTGTTAATAGAGAATGAGGCTTTGTAGGCAGGCAAGTGGGCTACAGCCTAGACTCCCCACTGTCAGACAGAACCAGACGGGCACAAGTCTACTGCAAGAGCAGATTCTACCCCTGAACAACTGACGGCCTGGAGGAGCACAGCAGAATGGACATGGGCTTCCGAAGAGTTAGCAAAAACAAAGAGAAAAAGAAGGAGCTGAGTTACTTATGTCCAGCTGCTCCTAATATACTCATCAATCACATAAATTAATTCCTTGTTCTCTGGGGAAGAGTGAAAGAGGGAGGAAGAGAGAGGCTAAAAAGATTGCACTGGTGGGGATCCCTTCTCATAAAAGGAAATATATGGAGTAAGGGTGTAGTGTTTTCCCCAAAACCTATCACATGCTGGGGTGTTGTGCTAAGCACTGGGCATCTCTACCTGGGTACACTACGGGCATTTTAAACTGAACAGCTCTAAAACTCTCATCTACTCCTCATACATGTTGCTCCTATGTTTTGGGTTTTTTTTTTTTTTTTCCTAGTAGCATCACCAACCTTCTTAGTATCCTGGGTAGAAACATCAAACCCATTTTGACTTGTGATTTCTCTTGACTTTCACATTTGCATCACCAAGGACCGCACATTATTTTGTTTAAGCAACTTTTGATTCTTCCCCCTTTCTTTCCCATTGCCCCTGCCCCAGTTAACACTCTCACAATTTCTCCCCCAGACCATTACTGTAAGCTCCTGACTTCATGTCTTCCCATTTTATCTAAACCATTTTTTGTCTTCCAGCCTGAACTCTGCCTTATCTATGGATCCACTTCAGTCATAATTAACAACCCTTTCCCATAGGTACTAAATCTACACTGTGATTAATTTCTCTTTTGATACTTACACTATTCATTTCAGTATCTCAGGGGGCTTAAAAAAGTACTCTGAACATACTTGGCACACAATAGGTATTTGTTAAATGAATGACCTAAATTAGTAGAATAGGCAGAGAACACAGGATGTAAATCCCATGGCCCCACTTAATTGCTTAAAAACATGTATGGAGCACCTACTTTGTGTATAACAATAAGAAATTCTGCTATTTTCTTAATTTTGAGCTACTAAACGTTGTATTTCATCCTAGACTGACACTTCCAACACTTGTTTTGATGTATCCAACAAGCATGTAAAGAAGATCTATTAATTGAATAAAAGGTGTGCTCAATGTCTACGTTTTGTTCAGTTATGGCTCTTGCTACTAGAAGACACTATTTACACAGTTTGGAGCTTTTCACTGAGAACTGGACTGAGATACCGTTGTCAGCACCCGTTGTTTTAAATGACCAATACTTCAGTCCCTCCTTCCTTCAGTACCTCCTTCTCTTCTGGGAAGGCCTGTCATCAGATACTGTCTCATTGGCCTAGGTATGGGCAGCTGACCCAAGTTGAGTCAAAGTCCTTCTTGGGAATGTAGAATGAGACTGATGAATTCAGGTTCAGTCTCATCACTCTCTTAAGATATTTTTAAATATAGGAACACTTGGCAACCACATCTTGCCATATGGACTAAAACAAGAGAGAGTAAAGAAAGAATTAAGTAGAAATGAGAGACAAAGAATCTCAGTGGGATTTAAGTTCCTGGTTCCAGCTGTTCCTGAAGTCAACTGAACTTCCTGTCTTTGGTTCCATCACATTCCAGTACACTTCATACATTTCCCTTCCAGCCTAGGTTTATTTATATCGGTTTTCTGTTACAGGCAACTAATAATCCTAACGAGGATAGTTGCCAATTTGTTCCTCAAGATGGCACAAGAGCTCTCACTCTCATATATAATTTTTTAATTACTTTTAAGAAATTGCAGTAAAAACACAACAAATGTACCATCTTAACCATTTTTAAGTGTACCGTTCAGTAGTGTATATCCACATTGTATAAAACAAATCATTAGAACTTTTCATTTTGCAAATCTGAAATTCTGTACTCATTAAACAAAAATCTCTCTCTCCTTCAACTCCTCCACCTTGCCCCCTGCTAACCACCATTCTACTCTCTGTTTCTGTGAATTTGGCTGCTTTAGATGCCTTGTTTAAAACATACAGTATTTGTCTTTTTGTGACTGGCTTATTTCACATAGCATAATGTCCTGAAAGTTCATTCACGTCGTAGCACATAACAGGATTTCCTTCCTTTTCGAGCCTGAATGGTATTCTATTGTATGTGTATACCATATTTTATCTAGTCATCTACTAAATGACATTTTGGGTTGATTCTACCTCTTGACTTTTGTGAATAGTGCTACTGTGACCATGGGTGTGCAAATATCTGATTCAGAATCTGTATTCTTTTGGAGGCATACCCAGAAGCAGGACTGTTAGATCATATGGTAGTGAGTCCAGAGTTGGTTCCTTCTGGTAGGTTCTTGGTCTTGCTGACTTCAAGAACGAAGCTGCGGACCCTTGTGGTGAGAGTGTTTTTTTTTTTTTTTTTTCTCCTTTGAGAGGGAGTCTTGCTCTGTTGCCCAGACTGGAGTGCAGTGGTGCCATCTCAGCTCACTGCAAGCTCCACCTCCCGGGTTCATGCCACTCTCCTACCTCAGCCTCCCGAGTAGCTGGGACTACAGGCGACCACCACCACGCCCGCCTAATTTTTTGTATTTTTTTTTTAGTAGAGACGGGGTTTCACCGTGTTAGCCAGGATGGTCTCAATCTCCTGACCTCATGATCCGCCCGCCTTAGCCTCCCAAAGTGCTGGGATTACAGTTGTGAGCCACTATGCCTGGCCTGAGTGTTACAGTTCTTAAAGACGTTGTGTCTGGAGTTTGTTTCTTCAGATGTTCAGATATGGCACATCTGGCGTTGTTTGTTCCTCCTGGTGGGTTCCTGGTCTCACTGACTTCAGGAATAAAGCCACAGAGCACCTCAGTGAGTGTAACAGCTTTTAAAGGTAGTGCGGACCCAAAGAGTGAGCAGCAGCAAGATTTATTGTGAACAGCAAAAGAACAAACCTTCCACAAGCTTGAAAGGGGACCCCAGTGCGTTGCCACTGCTGGCTCCGCGGCCAGCTTTTATTCCCTTATTTAGCCCTGCCCACATCCTGCTGATTGGTTCATTTTACAGAAGGCTGATTAGTCCATTTTACAGAGTGCTAATTAGTTTTTTTTACAGACTGTTGATTGGTGCATTTACAGTCCTTTAGCTTGACACAGAGTGCTGATTGGTGCGTTTACAATCCTCTAGCTAGACAGAAAAGTTCTCCAAGTCCCCACTTGACCCAGGAAGTCTGGCTGTCTTCACCTCTCAGTAGTTCTTTTTTTAAATTGTTTTGATGACACTTTATACTATTTTCTATAGCAGTTGCACCATTTTACAGTCCCACCAACAGTGCATGAGGGTTCCAATTTTTCCACATCCTCACCAACATGTTATTTTCTGTTTTTGCTTTATTTTGCTTTGTTTTTAGAGTAGCCACCCTAATGGGCATTAGGTGATATCTCATTGTGGTTTTGACTTGCATTTCTCTGATAATTAGTGATTAGCATCTTTTTATTTGCCTTTTAGTTATTTTTATATCATCTTGGGATGAATGTCTCTTCAAGTACTTTGCCCATTTTAAAATGAGGTTATTTGATTTTTGTTGTTGTTGAGTTGTAGGAGCTCTTAATATATTCTGGATTGAAACCCCTTATTTAGATAAATGATTTATAAATATTTTCTCCCATAGGTTACTTTTGTGTGTGTGTGTATGTAATTTATTTTTTAAATTGATATATCAGAGTTGTAGATAATTTTGGGTTCATATTTGTAATTTCAAATTAAAAAATCATAAGAATATGATTTATTCAGTTAGATTCAGCAAACATTTATAGGGTACTTATAATATGTAAGGTATTTGTGCCCAGTGCTAGGTTTGATTTAAACGGCGGCCTCCTGACATACTCCTTTCACTACAGTTTGAACCCAATTTAGCCCCAGGAAGGATGGTCTTAAAAGTCATAATTCAGTCTATGCATTTTCTTGATACTAGCTCAACCTAAGGTTTTGTATGCACTAAAGCACTGCAGGGAGACTAGGGTGCTGGGTCTTCTCAGCCAGTTCTCAGCTAGGGTGTTGGGAGACCAGTTCCATCTAAGGGTTTCAGATTAATCCTGAGCCAATATTAGTGGGATCATGAGTCAGTCCCATGAGGGATGAATAAAACTAAGTCAGACTCCAGACTTTAGTCTTCAGATTCACAGGCTTCTCAAAGTCAGGGTGGAACCAAACCTTGGTTTCTAGCCTAAGATTTGGAGGGCTTGAAGTCCAGCTGAACATATCCAAGATGTCAAGTAATTAATTATCACTTCCCCACTGCTACGCCAAGGTAGTCCTACCGAGTTACGCAGAGCCTCAGAATCCTAAACACTGTTCCCCAGACAACCGGTCAATGAGAAAGCATACAAGATGAAACCTAATGGCCATCTTCGATCTATATGTCGTACATATTGTTTTGTGTTGGGCTTTCTCTTATGTAATACAATCTCAACTGGAATTGAGTGATCAAACTCTTAGTGAAGAGGACTCTATAGAGATTTTTGTGCCTTGGTATATATATCTATTAATGTAATTAAATTTTAATTTAGATTTTACTCTTTCCCCAGTAAATCCATACCAAAGCAGGGAGGAACCCACCTGTCACTTTGATATCCCCTGTTGCTTTGGCAATGTCATTTTCAATCATACAGGAGTATGTGTTGTTGATCGTAACATTGTACAGCACAGACACAACCTTCATGGTCACATTCTCAGAGTTCAGCTCAAAGCTGGTATTGGAGACTTCCGAGAAGCTGGCTCCCTGGTCAACTTGGGATGCCCAGACCACTGTGGGCTGGGGGAACCATCGGGGAGCCTCACACCGCAGGGTCTCTGAGCTGGCGTTATAGTCCACATTCACCTCTGGCATGCTGAAGGCTGTAGGGTCAAAAGTCGAAAAGGGCAGATGCCAAAGTCAGACACATAAGACAATACAGCCTTTGAAGTGCTAGGGCTTAAAAATGCAGTCTTTTTTTTTTTTTAACCATTGAAGCGACTCAGTACTTCCTCAGAGGTCCATCTGTGTGTGGCCAATTGTATTATAGGCACGAATAATTATTTGCTCATAGTATTGCTATACATCACAACCCTTTGGCCAATCACAAACCCCAAGAACCTAAATTCTAGGTATATTATTGTTACAATAGATAATTTTCTCCAAGTAAGAGGAACTTCAGTGGTCATAAAAAAGCTTATCCCTTAGAGAAATTAGGCATTTTCCTAGGGATCTATGAAGCTTCTGGATTTTACGTATTTTTCTCCCTGGAGGATAAAGTTAGGGTGGGGAGGGAGAAGGAGAAAGAAGAAACAAACAGCATTCATCTATCACCCATAGAAATTCCATCCACAAGCTTTGTCATCACAGAGATTTGGAATTTGCTTGAGTAGAGACTGTCTGCTCTGGTATCCAGGGATAGAAATAGAAATTTATTTTCCTCCAAGGTAATTCTCCTCACTGGAGAGGTAACTGCATTTTGAAATTAAGACTTAGCTTCACCCCATATCCAGGCAGAGAGACAGTTGTGGAAAAATGTTAAAGCCTGGACTTTTTATGGGGGCAAAATATAATTTATTAATTTATTTGGCATCTTTGTTTACCTGGGACTAAGCTGGTGCTGAGTAAGTAGTAAAAGGAAAGCCCTTGCCTAACCCTTAAGGAGTCTGTTATCGAGCAGGGGAGACAAGACTCATATGCTCGGAGCAGGCAGGGAACACGCTCTTGGGAGATGATGTGGGAAACTAAGGTTACATGACAATGAATCACCATTCACTGAGGGTTTACTCTGTGCCAGTACTGTATTCCAGACCTTATTTCATTTGATCCTCACAACACTCCTGTGAATACTATCATCCCCATTAAAAAACAAATCAACTTTTAATTTTGAAATAATTTCGGGTGTACAGAAGAGTTGCATAAAAGGTATAGAGTTCTGGCATAAGCCTCACCCAGTTTCCTCTAATGTTAACATCTTAAATAACCAATGTGCATTAGTCAAAACTGAGAAACCAGCCAGGCGCAGTGGCTCATGCCTGTAATCCCAGCACTTTGGGAGGCTGAGGTGAGCAGATCACCTGAGGTTGGGAGTTTGAGACCAGTTGACCAACATGAAGAAACCCATTATCTACTAAAAATACAAAATTAGCTAGGTGTGAAGGCGCATGCCTGTAATCCCAGCTACTTGGGAAGCTGAGGCAGGAGAATCATTTGAACCCAGGAGGCAGAGGTTATGGTGAGCCTAGATCGTGCCATTGCACTCCAGCCTGGGCCACAAGAGCAAAACTCCATCTTGAAAGAAAAAGAAAAAACAGAGAAACCGTCATCAGTACATTACTATCAACTAAATACTAGATTTGATTTGTATTTCAAGTTTTTCCACTAATGTTCTTTTTCTGTTCCAGGATTCCATCCAGAACACCACCATGTTTTAGTCATCATGTTGCCTGAGTTTCTTCTAGTCTGTCATGTTTTCCCAATTTCTATATATTCCATGACCTTGACTGTTTTGAGGAGTACTGGTTAGGTATTTTGAGGAGTACCGGTTAGGTATTTTCCATGACCTTGACGGTTTTTGAGGAGTACTGGTTAGGTATTTTGTAGGACGACCCTCTGTTGGAATTCATCTGATGTTTTTCTCCTGATTAGACTGAGGTTACAGGTTTGAGAGAGGAAGAGCACAGGAGGCAAAGTGCCCTTCTCATCACATCATATCAGAAGGAACATGCTGTTAACATGACTTATTAATGATGTTAACCTGGATCACCTGATTAAAGCAGTGTTTGCCGGATTTCTTTGCAAGCTGGATTTCACTAAGTCCAATATACCCTAAGTGGGGTAGGGAAGGTTTCAAGTTCCATTTTCTGGAGGGGAAGAGATCTAAATAAATTATTTGGAATTCATCTGTAAGGGGAATTTGTTTCATATCCCTCATTTATTTAAAAAGTATGAACTCATATGTATTTATTCTATACCTTTGAGTTATAATTCAATACTATGTTATTTATTTTGTTGCTTAAATTGTTACAGCTTTGCCATTGGAAGCTCTTTCAGTTGGCTCCAGTATCCCTTTGACATGACCCCATTTTAAGATGAAGAAACTGAGGCTCAGAGAGATTGCTTTGCCCAGGCCACTGTACGTACACAGGTCTGATTCTAGATCTGAGCTTCAAATCATTGTATATACATGTTATGAGGTGTGCAAGAAAGGCCTGTGCATACTAGTTTAGGCTGGAAAGGCCCGGTTTCTGCCTATCCCTCAAGGCTGCCCTCAAATGATACCTTCTCCAGGGGCCTTTCTTATGCCTCCCCTCCTATGCATTTGAACAGGATCTCTCTCTTCCTCTCAATCACTCTATTTATATTTCTCTTAAAGCATTTGATACACTTTACTAATTACTATCATTTACAGACTTTTATTATCTCTGTCTGGACCCTTAACTCTGTGAGATCTATACTATGAGCTCTGCAAGGGTAAGGGAAATCTGTTTCATCATCTTTGTACTCCTCACAGTATCTGAGTCCCTTGTATATAAATTCAGAAAACAAATGTTAAATTGGGTTGGCAACAAAGGGTGGATTTCACTGTTGCAGGGGAAGGGGAATTAATAAGTTTACAGGACAGTGTTGCTTTTGTTTTGGTTAGTTTCCTTTGAACTTCTAAAATGTGCCCACTGTCATGAGTCTCTGAAGGTACTGATTTCAGGACTGGACTTGGGTCTACTTAGCATGGAAATGTCTCAGGCTAGGCTGCTCTTATTAGCTATACCAGGGGCTACCACAAAAGAGATTACATTTATTTTGTTGAATAGAGAACACACTGGGAAATTCTGAAGCAGTGAGAACCCAGAACAAAAGATTTTTAAGGCCTCTCTTATAGTTGGCTACTTTTGGGGTTGGTGTGGGTCTTGGCCATAAAATGGCCCAAATAGCTGTTAGCAGAATTGGGAGCGTCATTGTCTGATATTGGTCACAACATGATATTTCATCAACAACTCACAATCTTTAGCCTCAAATACTTTTGGTGCTTTAAAAAAATGTCTCTCCAAAAGTAACTCACCTCCAGTTTTATACTCAAGGTTAGCATTCCCCTTGCCTTTAGAAGTGATGATATAACATTTGTAGGTGCCAGCGTCTGTAAGTTGTACATTTTTCAGCCGCAGAGAGGCATTGCCAACTATCACTTGATCAGCAAACACTGCTGTCCGGCCTCTGAACATTTCATCCTGCTCCGACAGCTCATCTTTGCCTTCTTTGAACTCATGGACCAAGCCTATAACACCTTCCTTCAACCATTGTATCACGATATCAGAAAGTTTGATGTCAGGTTCAAAAGTGCAGCTCAGGATTCCATCCTCCCCAATGTTCCCAGCTGAGGCAACAGTAGTGACTGTGATGGAGTGTCTCCCTGCAGTTCAGGAAGCAAAGATCAATGCTAAGGGAAGCCTTGGAACTTCTACAACCAAACCCTTCATTACTGAAAGCCAGACAGAGACTTCTGTGATAAATTAAAAATACAGAAGAACATGAGAGGCATTAAGAAAAAGAAGACAAGAAGAGAAAGAGCAGGAAGATAATCGTTTTGATATATATATATATATATATATCAGATCTGTCATATATAATGGCTTATGTAAGATCAAGTAACCCAAACCCTGAGAACACATTGGACTTGGGGTTTGAAGATGAAAATTCAAGTCTTGATTTTGTCACTGAATAGCCATGTAACCTTCAATAAGTCATGTAACCTTCTTGGATCTTAGAAAATTGGAGGTAACAATATCTGTCTTACCTACTGTATTAGTCCATTTTCACGCTGCTGATAAAGACATACCTGAGACTGGGAAGAAAAAGAGGTTTAATTGGACTTACAGTTCCACATGGCTGGGGAGGCCTCAGAATCATGGCGGGAGGTGAAAGGTACTTCTTACATGGTGGTGGCAAGAGAAAAATGAGAAAGATGCAAAAGCGGAAACCCCTGATAAACCCATCAGATCTCATTAGACTTACTCACTACCACAAGAACAGTATGGGGAAACTGCCCCCATGATTCAAATTGTCTCCCACTGGGTCCTTCCCACAACACATGGGAATTATAAGAGTATAATTCAAGATGAGATTTGGGTGGGGACACAGCCAAACCACATCATTCCATCCCTGGCCCCTCCAAATCTCATGTTCTCACATTTCAAAACCAATCATGCCTTCCCAACAGTCCCCCAAAGTATTAACTCATTTCAGCATTAACTCAAAAGTCCACAGTCCAAAGTCACATCTGAGACAAGGCAAGTCCCTTTCACCTATGAGCCTGTAAAATCAAAATCAAGCTAGTTACTTCCTAGATACAATGGGGGTACAAGCATTGGGTAAATACAGTCATTCCAAATGGGAGAAATTGGCCAAAACAAAGTAGTTACAGAGCTTATGCAAGTCCAAAATTTTAAAGCTCCAAAATGGTCTCCTTTGACTCCAGGTCTCACATCCAGGTCATGCTGATGCAAGAGGTGGGTTCCCATGGTCTTGGGCAGCTCTGCCCCTGTGGCTTCGCAGGGTGCAGCCTCCCTCCCAGCTGCTTTCATAGGCCGGCATTGAGTGTCTGTGGCTTTTCCAGAAGTGCAAGCTGTCAGTGGATCTACCATTCTGGGGTCTGAAAGACAGTGGCTCTCTTCTCACAGCTCTACTAAGTGGTGCTCCAGTGGGGACTTTGTGTTGGGGCTTCAACCCCATATTTTCCTTCTGCACTGCCCTAGCAGAAGTTCTCCATGAGAGCCCCACTCCTGCAGCAATCTTCTGCCTGGGCATCCAGGCATTTCCATACATCTTCTGAAATCTAGGTGGAGGTTCACAAACCCCAATTCTTGACTTTTGTGCACTCACAGGCTCAACACCACATAGAAGCTGCTAAGACTTGGGGTTTGCACCCTCTGAAGCCATGCCCAAGCCCCTTTTGGGCACAGTTGGAGCAGCTGGGACACAGGGAACAAAGTCCCTAGGCTGCACACAGCATGGGGACCCTGGGCCCGGCCCACAAAACTATTTTCTCCTAGGCCTCCAGGCCTGTGATGGGAGGGGCAGCCATGAAGACCTCTCACATTTTCCCCATTGTCTTGGGGATTAATATTCAGTGTCTCATTACTTATGCAAATTTATGCAGCCAGCTTGAAATTCTCCTTAGAAAATGGGTTTTTCTTTTCTTTCACATTGTCAAGCTGCAATTTTCTGAACTTTTATGCCCTGCTTCCCTTACACAACTGAATACCTTTAACAGTACCCGAGTTACCTCTTGAATGCTTTGCTTCTTAGAAATTTCTTCTACCAGATACCCCAAATCATCTCTCTCAAGTTCAAAGTTCCACACATCTCAAGGGCAGGGGCAAAATGTCGCCAGTCTCTTTGTTAAAACATAACAAGAGTCACCTTTCCTCCAGTTCCCAACAGGTTCCTCATCTCCACCTGAGACCACCTCAGCCTGGACCTTATTGTCCATATCACTATCAAGCTTTTGGTCAAAGCCATTCAGCAAGTCTCTAGGAGGTTCCAAACTTTCCCACATTTTCCTGTCTTCTTCTGAGCCCTCCAAACTGTTCCAACCTCTGCCTGTTATCCAGTTCCAAAGTCGCTTCCACATTTTCAGGTATCTTTTCAGCAGTGCCCCACTCTACTGGTACCAATTTACTGTATTAGTCCATTTTCATGCTGCTGATAAAGAAATAACCAAGACTTGGAAGAAAAAGAGGTTTAATTGAACTTAACAGTTTCACATGGCTGGGGAGTCCTCAGAGTCATGGCGGGAGGTGAAAGACACTTCTTACACGGCAGTGGCAAGAGAAAATGAGAAAGATGCAAAAGCAGAAACCCCTGATAAAACCATAAGATCTTGCGAGACTTATTTACTACCATGAGAACACCATGGGGGGAACTGCCCCCATGATTCAAATTATCTCCCACCAGGTCCCTCCTACAACACATGGGAATTATGGGAGTATAATTTAAGGTGAGATTTGGATGGGGACACAGAGCCAAACTGTATCACCTACTTTAAAGGTTTCTTATGAGGATCAAATCAAATGGATATTAACTTGATTTGCAAACTGTAATTACACATATAAGGTATTGTTATTCTCAGTTCACTAGAAGTGGCACAGAAGTGAAATCTCATGTTAATTAAATGTGGCTAGTCATTCTGAAGAATGCTGAATTCTAAAGTGCTGTGACTTTTATCTCAATTTGAATGATGAAGAAACTAAGGCATTGAGAAAATAAGTGATTTCATCAAGTTTACAGTGCTAGCTATAGCATAATGAAGAACTGTATTTAATTCGGTTGATTTTGGGTTTAACATGAAAGCCACCCTCTCCTCTCCAAACATATGCAAAATTTGCATAAGTAATGAGGCACTGAATATTAATCCCCAAGACAATGGGGAAAATGTGTAGAAATATTAATTACGTGCCAGCTGTATCCAACTACCTCTTCCTCACTTGGCCAGACTACAGCCCACCCAGTC
Organism: Rhinopithecus bieti; assembly: GCF_001698545.2. Classification (NCBI taxonomy): domain Eukaryota; kingdom Metazoa; phylum Chordata; class Mammalia; order Primates; family Cercopithecidae; genus Rhinopithecus; species Rhinopithecus bieti. Next base: position 7,631,086 of record NW_016804657.1, read on the forward strand.
AGGGAAGGATCAATCAGCTGTTCATTGTACACTGGGGGCTGCTGACTGAGGACACCTATTGGGGTGATTTAATTAACTGAATCTTCTTGAGAGGCTCTTTCTGTGGCTTGGATATGAAACTAAGGGCAGATGGCCTTGGAGCCCAAGAAGAGAGTGGAGGAGACACAGACAAGTATGGGGGAGAGACCATGGGAGAGAAAAATGGAGTCTTCTATCCCCAGAGCTGTCTTGGATCCTGGGGGTGTTCAGGTCTAGGTCCTGTCTTAATCTCTGCATATCCTTTAAACAACACCTGATATTAAAGCGGCCTGCACAAGTCTCTCTTTCTTACAGCCAAAAACGCCCAACATAACGGGTCCTGAGCACTTCTTAACTGGACTTTTCAGCTTCTTTATTGATATTTCTACCTTTCATCTTTGCCTCCATCCAATCCATTTTACATACATTAATCCTACAGGTAGACCTTCTTACGGTACAATTTGAACATGTCTGTTTTCTAATCACTCATCTTTAATGGTTCCTAAGAGCTGTGGAATGGATTTCACATTTTCCAGCCTGGCCTTCAAAGCCAAATACTGCCTGGTACATAGCAAATGCTCCATACGTATTAGCTCTTATTGCTGTCTTTGCAGCCCTATCCCCAACTACATCCTCTCATAGTCCATTCTGTCTATCTGTATCAAATTATTTGTTGATTTTCTGCCTTCAATAAAAAATACACAAACAAAGCAGATGTGTGTGTTTTTTTAATGTAATAGGTAAACATTATCGGCATAAGGATATCGTTGGTTCTTCTCCTCTTCCAGCCTATTAGGGGTTGGAATTATCTCATTGACTCCTAGACCTCTACAAAGTAAATGAGGGTAATGAATGAGGAAGAGAGAACTGGAGAAGCTAATCTAGATGGATTTGCAGCAGAAAGAACAGAAGGCTACCGATGGAAGAAAAATTATAGCTAGAGAAGGAGGAAGAGGAGACAAAAACAAGTACATAGCCTGGTTTGGAAGGATGTTTTAGAGGCTTGAGATTGTGAGAAGAGAGACTTTGGAAGCAGCTGCCATGCATGGCCATTCTTGTGGGAGATCTGGGAGAGGAATTATGAAAGGGGACAAAATGAAGTTTTTGTGGTGTAATAAGAACACAACACACCTCCATTCCCTGCATTGGTATTTTCTTGAACATTGATTTAAAGATTCAGTTTGTTTTTCAAGTATTGTTACTTAAAGACTGATATCCAAGGCATCCCAGGCTAGCATGGGTTATACAATTACACTATGTGCCTTCACACCCCTGTTCGTCTTGCACCTATTAATTCACAGCACACACTTCTTTACCACCAGTTATCCAAATTCTACTTATATTCAAGTCTGTTCAGATGGCAGCCCTCCCATGAAACCTTCTTTTAATTAACCAAAGGAAAAATTAGTAGATTATCTCTTTACTTTCTTATAACTTTTTTTTTTTTTGGCCTTTATTATAGCAGCTATCTCCCTCTACCTAGTCTCTAGTCTATCTCTGGAACTAGTTTGTGAGTGTTTCAAGAGCAGAGACTGTCTTAATCCTATCTGTAAGTCCTGTAGTGCCTATAGCTATGTTTCTACAGAGAAAAATAATGTTTGTTGAGTTTATGAATAAATGAATAAATAAATGGAAACCAGTAGAAATCAAAGCATTGTTTGAGATAGGCTAAAATTATTGTAGGAGTAAGGGACGTTTGGCGGGATTACGACATCTAAGTTTTGGGGAAATGTGAGCCAGTTAAAAGGAAGGCAATAAAAATACAGAGAGGTTCACAATAAAATCATGAATCAAATACAACTATGTTAGAGCAAGGGTAAATTTGATGGTTGTTGATAAAGTGCCATTAAAGTTGAATTGAAAAATTACTTCTCGGAAAAAATACATGATTAGCATGGTTTATGGAGAGAATGAAATGGTAATGACATATCTCAGTTCAGTAATTGTATTACTGAATTAATTTTAATATGTTGGCCTTGAGCTCACAGGTAGGGAAACCAGCCACCTATCTCCCAGAGAAGTTAATGATTAAAAGCAGGCAGCTGTAGAGTGCCCCAGGGACCTGCTGCAGGTTCTAGTCATTTAAGGTTGCATTAATGATATGGCAGATGGAATGAGTGTAATGTTGATTAAATCCCCTCCACCCCAATGTCAAATAAAGAAGAGAAATAAGAGCCAGTGAGAACTTAAAAAAACCACAGGGACCTAGCCATTGCTTTGTACTCAGAAAGCAGTCAATAAAATACTTGTTTGTTAAGTGAATAAATGATTGTTAAAAGAGATAAAATTTAATTTGCAAGCAACCACATGTAAGTATTACTTCTCACAAGAAAATAAACTATTCAGACTTGCAAACAAACACAGGCTCAAGGAAGATTATGCCGTCTGGCCTCGTATGACTCTCCAGACCTATTGCCCACCAGAGATTCTTTTTTATTTTTGTTTTTTGGAGACAGAGACTCACTCCACCAAAGATTCTTGTGTGATTTGTTGAGTCAGAGGACAAAAGGGCCCCATGGAGATGGGTTAGAGGCAGGTACCTATTGATAGAGAATTCATTAAATGGGCACAGATTTTAAGCATTTCATTAGCCTCTAAGACTTCATCAAACCCCTTTAAAATTGGAAGACTGAGCCACTTACTGAAAATTAATTATCCAGCTTGTGAGGGCTAATTACTACCACAGCTCCTGTCTGCATGAGGAAAGTGGGGCTGTTAAAGCGGGGGCAAGACGAAACCTGAGCAGCTCTGTGTTCACACGGAGGGGAGGGAGTACTATTCAATCAGCGCTGCGTTGTAGGAGCAAGAATATCTTGAAGTGGGGGTACGGGTAATACAAGGCAAGGATTCTTTGCAGAAACTGTGATGCTGGAGCAGCCTACAGCACTGGATAAAACCTGGAAAATGAGCTGTCCTTTGAAATGACTCAGAAAGACAAGTTCTGTACCTTCCGATAGCATAGAGAGCATGCTAGATGTCTTCAGCAGATGGTCATCAGCATCTGCTAAAACTCAGCTGTCCAGATGGGCACCACAGCACATGGCTTACGAGGTGGAAATGCAAAGATTAACCTTGGGATCACACCTGTGAGTGCCATTCTTGCCAAAGAAGACGGTGGGGTTGGGAGAACAGTTCCTTCTGTGAGAAGAAATTTAAAAGGACACTGGGCCAGGCCAGATACGGAACAATGTAGGAAAGCAGCAGAACGTGGTGACTGAGAACATGGCACAGGTACAGGCTGTCTGGGTTTAAGTCCCAGCTCTGCCACTTATTGGATATGTAACGTTGGTCAAGTTTTCCAACGCTTTATTTCATAATTTTTTAAAATCTGTAAAATGGGGATACTCCCTTAGAGAGTTCTTGAAAGGACTTAATGATACGATGCAGGTAAAGTGCTTAATACAGTACCTGAGTTGCCACATGCTAAACCTTAAATCAGTATTGATATTGATAACCATGATTAACTAGAGTCATTTGGAAAGATTGCAGATCAGAGCCCCAGGAGGTAAGGAAAGCAACATTTCACTAAATGTTTGCTTACAGTGACTCATTTTAAGCCATGAGAGAGTAAGAATGACCATTATACCCATTTGTGGATGAGGACAGAGACTCTGTGAGGTTAAATGGCTTGCCGAATTCCTTGGATCTAGCTGTTAGTGGAGTCAGGTCAAACACAGCCTGGTCTGGCCCTGAGCCTATGCCCTTTCTACCATATTTTGCTGATACCCAGGGCCAGATTGAGACATGTAGAGTGCCAACCCAATAAGAAGATATCCCTATTTCACTTAAAATCCAAACAATTAAAACCACAAAATAAGTGTAAGAAAAGCCCATAGCTGTTTATTTTCTCAGATGACTCGAAGTTTCCTTTTTTTTGAGGGATAGATCTAATATTTTCTAAATAAACTGTACAATGTTTCTGTTTTGGTGTCATCAGCACACACCTAGTTGGTTTATCCAGTGTCTGAAGCTGGAGCATTACAGTAGTGTGATGGGTCCTTCACCAGGTTACTTAAGGGTTTGTGTCTGCTGCTTGAACCCCAACAGCTGGGCGGTGAGCCAAGGACTTGGTGCCTAGCCGAGGAGCAGATGTCCCTGAGAACCTAAACATCCCAGACAGTATCTGAGAACACACCAAGGAAAACAGTCTCATTGCAAACACACCGCAGGCAAAGAGCCAGAAAACCAGCTTAAATGCAGCTTAGACATGGGAGATGGCACAGATCTCTAGGGCTGTCTTGTGCCGCCCAGGAGTGCCCTGTATGTAAGTCCTAATAAACTCAATTACTCACCAGACTGGACTTGTCTAAGTCATTCTTTGGTCTTTCAGCTGCTTCCCAGTTCTGGCAGGGGGGTGGGGGTTGTGGGGGCGATGCGGGACACATGTTACAGTTCCAGGTTTTGCTCGTAACAATTATTAGGAGGCAGCATCCTGTGGCTTCAAAGGAGGCCTTTACTGGTGTGACCAGGAAATTGTGCAGTTCCTAGGAGGTGCTATAGGAATGCGTTAATAATAGCAAATTTTTACTAAAAGCATTGATGGCATCAATATAAATAACAATGGCAGTTGTTTATCACACACAGGTGTCAGACACTCGATAAGAACTCTCCTTTAATTCTCACAATGACCATGCCTATTTTACCAGTGAGGAAACGTTTAAGTTGTACCTCAAAGGATATACAGTTACTGTGAGCCCTGAGATTGGAATGGCTCTGATTCTGAGATTCCTCCATTATACAGAGTTGTTCAAAGTCACTCAGAGAGTGTGTGATAGCGCAGGGACTGGGCTGGGTATGGTTAGGGGCCTTTCCATCACGTCTCCTTCCTTCTTGAAGGCTTGTCCACAAGAGCTGTTCTTTACAGGGGCTGATTGGAACCCCTCAACCTTTCTTTCAAATGGTCCACCCCAAATGCATTTTATGTTTTATGGGGTCTTTCTTTAGAATTTGTAAGGAGCAGGATGGCTATGCAAAGGTGGCCTATACAGCATCAGGAAAGTTACAAAGAAATAGAATTTCTTTCTGTATTGGGGAAAAGTTTTACATTTTCAAAAGCTGTAGTCTCAGGAATCATGCCTGCAAGGCAAACCACAAAACACCCTTTTCCACCACAACTCTGTGTGGACATTGTCCTTGGTATGGGGTGATGGGTAGGAGTGTAGGTTAGGGAAGCAAATTCCCAAGGCTGGAAACACAGCCATGCTCACTTGCTGACTGTGTGTGTCCTTCTAGAAATTTCCCATCTGAACATAGTAATAACATCTACCTCCTATTTGTTGTGTGTAGTAAGACAAACCATGTATACAAAGTTATTTAGTACAGTGGAGTGCATGAAGAAAGGATTCAAAAGATATTAGCATCATGATAAAGTTTAGATATTTGTCTTCACCCAAATCTCATGTTGAAATGTAATCCCCAATATTGGAGGTGGGGCCTGGTGGGAGGTGTGTGGGTCATGGGGGCAGATCCCTCACAAATGGCTTGGGCTATGCCCTTGGTGATAAGGGAGCTCTTGGGCTCTGAGTTCACATGAGATCTGGTCATTTAAAAGTATGCGGCACCTCCTCACCACTCTCTCTCTCCCTCTTGCTCCTGCTTTGGACATATGACATGCCTGTTTCCCCTTGCTGTCCATCATGATTGAAAACTCCCTGTGGCTTCACCAGAAGCCAGGCAGATGCCAGCACCATGCCTCCTGTGAAGCCTGCAGAATCGTGAGTCAATTAAAATTCTTTTCTTCATAAATTACCCAGTCTCAGGAATTTCTTTATAGCAGTGCAAGAATGGCCTAATACACATCATTGTCTGCTTAATGCTTTTTGCTTAATTTCAATGTCTTATATATTAAACCAGCTAATATTTTATTGAATTCATTTAAAGTGTGCTCATATGATGATCTCTGATAAAGGTTATAGTCCTTTGAATAGAGGCAATTGAAAAAATCCAACTAAACAGTATTAAACTAATAAACTGCCCATTTTATCCAAATAACCAGCTGTCACCCAGTGAAATGGGAAGGAGGCAGAACACCTTTTTATTGGCTGTAGTAGAGTTTCAAATTTTTAATGGCACCTTACTGGATTGAGTAGACTATTACTTCTATCTATTCACACCTCCATGCATCCATCCAACTGTCCATTCAAAAAGCACTTAAGGAGCACCCTGTGCATTCAAGGAACTGAGTTCAGTTCTCAAGGTGGCTGTCGCTATGCAACAGGAAAAGATATGAATAGCAAACCTGTTGACTAACACAGGGAAGTTATGACATTGTGAAAATTCTTGCTAGGGTAGTCAACACCACTAACAACCAAAAGATAAACAACTCTCTAAGAGTTCTGATGCCAAGCCAGTGAGCCTTAGATCCAAGAAAGTTTTGTCATTAAGATTTAGAGTGACAAATACTAGGGTTTTAATTGAAGGTGATGTATAAGATCAGGAATAATTATAATTATTAATCAGGGTAAATTATAATTAAGAGTTAAACCTTAGTGAGGAAGGCACCAAAATGCACTTTAGTATTAATATCTTTAAAACTTATTCTAAAATATTTGGTTTATCAGTCAATATTTTATTTCCTTATAAAGAACATATATGTAAATCTGAGAGCAATGGCTCACACCTGTAATCCCAGCACTTTGGGAGGTCGAGGCAGGCGGATCACTTGAGGTCAAGAGTCTGAGACCAGCCTGGCTAAGATGGCAAAATCCTGTCTCTACTAAAAATACAAAAAATTAGCCAGATGTGGTGGTGCATGCCTGTAATCCCAGCTACTTGGGAGGCTGAGGCAGGAGAATCACCTGAAGCTGGGAGGCAGAGGCTGCAGTGAGCCAAGATTATGTCACTGCACTCCAGCCTGAGTGACAGAGCAAGACTCTGTCTCAAAAAAAAA